>NC_083330.1:15168540-15498251 GCF_963455315.2 Globicephala melas
TTCATGTAGTTCTGTATAAACCGTGAGATGCCTTCTCACCATATCATCTGATCTCCGCAAACAATGGCTGTGAGAACAGCACAGGTGATGTTATTTCCTTATACAGAACAGAAAAACTGAGGCTTAGCCCTGGGTCATTCAGTAGGTAAGTAGCACAGGCCCAGCCTAAATCGAACGATGTGACATATGTTAGTTCCCTTCTACCCTCCCTTTCAGTATACCCACTACCTCCTTAGCAGTGGACTAGGTGGACGTAAATGACACTATCAAGAATCAAAAAATCTGTATCTAGATCCAGAAAAGTCCATTTGAAGAGAAGCAAAAAATTATTAAAATATTAAGTTACCTAATCGTAACATTTAAAAAACCCACATGGGCTCCGTTTAAACTATTTATTCAACTTTCGGTCACTGGCAGTCTCATTACACCAGCTTTTCTCAAGAATTCTTAATGTCACTCATTAAGCAAATATTTTGTAAGCATCTCCTAAATTTAGGCTTTGGAAATAGATTAGGAAAAAACCAAAATTTCTGCCCTCACTGAAGTTACATTCCAGGAGCGGGGAGACAATAAATAAGTAAAATAATTAGTGTATTTGGTGGGGCACAGGAGCTACAGAGAAAAATTAAAAAGGGAAAGAAGATAAGGAATGGGCGTGTGTACTGGGGAGGGAGGGAAAGGAAGCCGTAGGATGTTACACGTTCACCTTGCAAAGTTTATACCCACATTCAACAGCTGTTAAGTAAGTCATCACAATACTCGCTACGTGGGATGAGAATTTACACACTCCTGACATTTCCATCCTCTCCTATTTCAAGAAACAAAAAGAAAATTATCCGACGCCTCGGCACTGCTGTTCAGAACCCCGATTTCTGTATCAGACCTTGTTTCCTTAAGAAAAGAGCAAGCGCTGGGGCAAAAAGTTCGATCACTGATAACAATACCAGCTTGGGAGACAGGAGTTAAAACAATCGGGTGGGTGCGACTCGGAGCTCCGATCCCGCGGAGATCACTCGCTGCCCCGCGGCCACCGCCCTTCCAGTGGGCAGCGGACGCCGGGTTCCGTCGGTTTCACCCCAGACTCGGTGCCGCCGCGGACCCCGCCCCCGAGCGCTCTCCGGCCCCCGCGGCCTGGCCAGCCGGGCGCGCCGGCCATTGCCCAGCCCGCCCACCGCCCGCAGCCAGCTCGGCGTTCAGGGGCCGCCCCCGCCAACCGCCGGCCCCTCGCCGGCTGCCACGTAACCCTTCGCGGGAACCAGGAACTGCGCGGCGCGGCCGGCGGGAGGGGGCGGCGGCGGGAGGGCGGCGTGCGTGATGGCCGAGGGGGCGACGCGGCGGCCCCGGCCCCTGCGGGCGCACGGCGGCCAGGCTCCCGGGGCTCCACAGCCCCAGCCCGGCAGGGCGCGGGGCAGGCCCGCTCCTCCGGGCCAGGCGGCCGGCACCTCCCCCCGCACCCCCCCGCCGGGGTCCCCCGCGGTCCCGGGCCGAGGGGCTGAGCTGGCAGCCGGGGGCCGGGAAGGGGACGGCGGGCGGGCGATTGGGGCGCGGGCAGGGCTCACCTCGAACATGAGCCCCAGCAAGAAGACCATCGCTACACAGGAGACGATGTCCGCGTGATTCTGCAGGACGAATTCGTGGCTCAGGACCGGGGGGCTCTTGGTGCTCTTCTTGCGAATCGCCATGGTGAAGCCGTCGCCCGTGCCTGCAGGTGCTCCGCCCCGGCTCCGCTCTTCCCAGCTGCTCACCGACTCGCCGCCGCCGCCGCCGCCTCCTCCTCCCCCTGGCTGCTCCTCACAGCCCCGCCGCTGCCGCTCGCTGGGGCTTCACTTCCCATCCCACAGCCAGTACGCAGCCGCCGGGGCCGCCCGGAAAAAAAAAAAAAAAAGGCAAGCCCACACAGGAGGCGAGCATGCGCACTGGGGAGACGGCGCTCTCTCGTGTCGCGGCCGCCCCTGCGAGCCCACAGCGCCGCCTAGGGAGCGGAGGCCGTCCGCCCGGGGCCGGGCGAGTGTAACAAACCTGAGCGGCGCCTCCCCTGCTCCGCTCCAGGACTGGGGTTGGGAGTCGTTTGAGGCGCGAGCTTCCTGCGGTTACTAAACAGACTGAGTCCGCGCCGCGGTCAGAGGGCGGCCACGTGCTACGGCGTGCACGGGTGCAAGCGTGCTTTCCGCCCTCTGTGCCACCCTGGCCTTGGGTGTCAGTGCCTGCTTCCACATTGATTGTCACTTCTTGAAAGCCACTGCCACCAGCAAAATAACCTAAACGTATGAGTACAGCTTAACTACATAAGGGTAGGGGCATTCGGTTTTAGCAGCTGCCTTAAAAGTTAACTTCAGAGTTATTTTAAACACGCCTGAGGACTTGTTTCCTGTTCTTTGTAGCCTTGAACTAGCTTTCAAAAAGGAACAATTCCTATTTGGTCTCACCTACCCATCCCCCAACGGGCATGCGACTGAAGTAAGTTCATAAGTTTGGGTTTACTGGCTTCATATTTATTATTAACGACACTTCTTAGTTATCTAGGGAGATGATTTTTAAAAGTTTGTGGATTAGACATGTCTTCCTCTTTCATATTTCTGCCCAAACCAAGACTCCCTGTATTCTTTCTCCAGATGAATTGTACCACTGTTTACCCATTTGCCAGATCTAGAAACCAGAGTCATCCTGGACTGATCCCTTTCAGCATCCTTCCATATCCAAACTATTACCAAAGAAACCCAAGGCCATTGAGTCCCCCCTTCCCTTTCCCACTGCTGCACCCTCAGGAGGGGACTCACTGCTCACCGACAATATTACAAGTCTGGTGAATGCCTTAGTGGTTTAAGAACATGGGTTTATAAGTCAGAATTCTGTCACTCATTATCTGTATGATCATGGTTACTTATCTCCATGAGATTCGATTTCTTCATTTATTTATGTATTCGTGCATTCAAAAAACTATTTATTGGGCAGCTACCATATGCTAAGCACTGGGGATATAGAAATGAAGGAAAAGTACAATTGAACCTATTCTTATGGGCTTTCATTTTAGTATGGGAAGAGGATCTTTACACAAGATTTAAAAAGTGAAACATGTCTTAAATTGAGATGAGGGTCCTGGAGAAAAATAAAGCAAGGGGAATAGGGAAAGTGTGGGAAATTGCATTTGCCTGAAGACTTGAAGAGGTGAGGGAGCAAACCATATCATCAATAAAAAGGAGATAATTGTAGTACCTGTAGCCTACTTTAGCAATTAAATGAGATGATTCAAGGAAAGTGCTTAGTAGAGAGTTAGGTATAGATGTTAGCTATTATTGTTATTATTTTTTCTTTTTGGCCACACTGCTTGCTGGATCTTAGGTCCCTGACCAGGGATTGAGCCGGTGCCCCCTGCGGTGGAAGCAAGGAGTCCTAACTGCTGGACTACCAGGGAGGTCCCAAATGTTAGCTATTATTATTTTCCTACTTTCTGATCAAACAATTACTAGTTTTACCTACCTCCAAATCACCTTCCAATTTCATATTAGAATGATGCTTCTAACAAAATTTTTCAAATTTTTTTGGTGGTTTCCCTTTTCCTTTATGGGAAGCTAGCATGACTAAATAGTGCTTTATGGTTTGGCTTCTGCCTACCCAGACATTCTCAAACTCTTCCTCTATAGGCCCCAATCTCTTAGTACCAGCACTACTGGCTTCCCACTCTATACACACGATAGTCTGCTCTCTTCCCATGCTCTCCCTGGCTTTGTGCTCGCTGCTGCTTCTGTCTGGGATGTTTTCTCCTCTCCCCTCATCTACACACCCCACGCCTACTGTTCCTTCAAATCTCATTCACAGGTGACTTCACTGAAACCTTTACTGACTTCTGTGGCCATCTCTAATGACTCAACTGCATTTTTAAAAATAGCTTTAATGAGATATAATTTATATCACATAGTTCACCTATTTCAAGAGTACAATTTGATGATTTTTAGTATATTTACAAAATGGGGCAACCACCACCATAATCTAACTTTAGAACATTTTTATTATTCCCCAAAGAAAGACTTAGTTTTTGTTCTTGAAACTCATATACCTGGAATGGAAGACAATAAACAAGTCATTACCAATGTGATGGGTATTTTCAAGACTTGTTTGGTGAAGGGTGACATGGAAATATTCTAGGTCATTTGGAAATTAATTGTTCCACTAAAGTGAGTTTTTAAACTGAAATGGACTCTTTCAAACCTTAAAATTTAATTATTTTTCACTCTTTTGTGAGAAAATACCCCCACTGGTGTTCTTTTAGTTGCATGAAACCTACCATACTCTGGACAGCTGTAGGACTTGGGCTGACCATTGTATTTGGCAATTCAGAGGATGTGAGTTTGTGGCAGTGTGGGTTATCCAGGAAACAGATGCCAAGACAGAGTCAGAATCGTAAGGGATTCGTCAGCAATAACGTTTGTGAAAAATAAATGGGAGAGGAGTCGGTAGGGAAAGGCTGCAGACCACGAAACCTGTCTGACACCTGTGAAAGGAAGGAGGGAGGACCTGCCAGGAAGACCTCACACTGAGGTGCAGCCTGAGAACATCTCGGCCAGCCCAGCAGGGCGCTCCAGCACACTGGGCAGAAATGGTGGATCCTTGTAGTACTGCTCTGCTTAGTCAGGGGCTGGGAGCTCCCGCCATGCACTCTTGCCATCTTCCAGAGAAAGTCACAGCTTTTGCCAGGAGGTCCTCTTCCACCGCTCTCTCTCGGGCTCAGTTACCTACCTGCTCCTTCCTCTGGCCCCTTGAATCACTCCATGGTTACAGCCAGTATCCCTTGTGGTTTCTGAAGAGTCTTTTTGTGAAAATTTCCTCAAATTACCCACTTTGAATGTGCCATTTGTTCCTGCTAGGACCCTAACTTACTATGAAGATCATTAGTGACCTTCAAGAGAGTGTTTTCTTCGGAATGATAGGAATAAATAGCTGATTGGAGTGGGTTTCGAGAGAGTGGGAGGTGGAAACATGGAGGCATGTGTATAAGCAACTCATTTGAGGAGTTTTTCCTATAAGATGAGACAGAAATGGTCAAGTAGTTAGAGAGGGGCTGAAGGGTCTAGGGAAAGTTTTTGTTTTCTTTTTGGATATGATCCATTTTAAACAATTTTATTGAAGTATAGTTGATTTACAATGTTGTGTTAATTTCTGCTGTACAGCAAAGTGATTCAGTTATACATATATACATTCTTTTTCATATTCTTTTCCATTATGGTTTATCACAGGATATTGAATATAGTTCCCTGTGCTATACAGTAGGACCTTGTTGTTTATCCATTCTGTATATAATACTTTGTGTCCACTAATCCCAAACTCCCAACCCGTCCTTCCCCATGGATATGATCTATTTTATGTTTGCACGCAGAGAGAATGACCCGTTAGAGCAAGAAGTTTCTTCCGCAGGAGATACCTGCAGGTCTGTAAGAGGTGATGGCATCTTGTATACAAGTACAAGCACCCACTGTAACAGGGATGGGGTTCCCACAGTAACCAGAGGAGAGCAGAGTTTGTGGATAGGTTAAGAATGGCTAGATGAAGTTGTGTTCTTGTTGTTTCCATTTTCTCAGTAACATATGAAATCATCAGGAGTGGGGATAGTATATTGGAGACTGAGGAGAAAAAGGGGTAAAACTGTGGGAGGGTGAATGGATTAGAGGAGTGTCATCAGACAGCAGTGCTTCCTCCTTGAGGGCCTGCATTGAAAGTGAGACTAGTAAGCAGAGCCCCATAATTGTCTTCGGTCCCATCCCCCTGCTTGGATACAGCTCTGGAGAAGGCAGAGAGTTGGGGTCTGCCAGGCCAGCATGACAGAGGGGCAAGGATGTTGAGGGGAATTGCAGAATAGGCCAGGGCTGTGAGGAGGTGGCTGTGCTTCTCCTACCTGGTCACCCTCCACCCGCAATCCACCCTGTTTTGCTGTGAAAGGCAGACCTCTTCAGATCGCATCACTGAAGCTCCCTGGCCCTCTGACTTCAGCCAATGGAAGGCACTGGCCAAAAACCAGAAGCGAGTTTTGGGGGTTTATTCTCCCTTGATCCCTCCTGGCCTTATGATGGTTCTGGCCGGGCCTGTGTTCTCCGGTGGCCACAGCCCCTGTCAGCCTTTCTCTCACGTTCCAGCTCTTGCTGGGCTCAGTACCTCTTTCTCTCCCCTGCGTCTTCGGGCTGCCCGGGAGCTCCCCTATCTCTGCTTGGTTCTCTCAGCCGGCCCGCTCCTCTGTCCATAGGCCTTTCATGAAATTCTCTCCAGCTCAGCCCTTCCGAGGGTACCATCTGTTCCTTGCCAGTTCTGCATCCTCAGATACAGAGTGCTGGGGCCTCGGAAGTGGGGACGCCCACGGGGTGGAAGATGGTTGGAGTGGGGCTAGTTGGCCAAAGAGCAAGTGGTCAGAGGGTGGGGTGCTGCGGATGAGTCCTGAGGTCGTGCGGTCCTTGGCCATGAGATGGGAGGGGCGTGATGGAGGGCGCACGTCGGAAGCGAGGAGTCATCGAGGCAGTAGGAGGGGAGAGCGCCCTCCACGCGCTTTATGGATGGTCTGTCGCCCGGAGTGACTCAGGGAGCAGAAGGGGAAGGGCGCGGGCGCAGACATCCGGCACGAGTGAAGAGGATGAAGAGGGGTCAGGAGACCGGTGAGCGGGTGACGGTCGCGGGGCCGCGGGTAGTGAGTGGGTGGTGTAGTTGGAGGGCATGGGCTTCCAGAAGAGCGCGGGCTTTGTGGGGAGGGGGGAGAGCTCTCTGTCGGCAGCAGGGAGGGGCATGGGCACACCCACTCCCCCGCTGGGCTCTGCTGCGTGCTGGGGTGGGCGGGAGAGCAGCTGCCTCGTGATGCTCCGGGAGAAGCAGGTTTCAGTTTCCACTGAGAGCGGCCCCAGGTGCAAGAGGGTGAAGAAACTGCAGAAAAGGGTGGAGGCTGTGGAGGGCTTGGTCGATGACACAGCTGGGGTTCTAGGGGATGCAGTGGAAGGGTGGGGGGAGGTTAGCTTAAGTCAAATCAGGGGAGGAAGAGCCACGAGGGGGAGAGAATGTGGTGATGGTGGATGACCTGGAGGTTCGCCTCCAAGGAGACTAAGGTGGAAAGGGTCCTGCCGCATGGGGCAACTATGCAGATGGTCTTTTAGGGAAAGTGGGGAATCAATTCTAATTTTAGCTTCCTTTTTAGGATGGGCTGCTTCAGAAGCTTATAGGGAGGGAGGACTGCCGTTAAATCCTCTGAAGGTGGGTCATGGTGGTGGGGAAAGTGGTCTAAGGAGACCCTCAGGGCTCTGGAGGTCTCTCTTAAGCAGACTGATTGCTCAGGTGTGTCCAGCTCTGGAGGCTATTGTGTGTCCAGTGTGGTGCTGGCTCCTATGTGTACAGACACTGTCTTGTGGGTAACTGATGTTTCCGCAAATGTAGCTTGGATCCCGAAATGTTGGGATTCTCAGGATATTTTTAATAGTTTAAAAAAGGACGAAAAGCAGACTGTTTGAAATTGGGTCTATCCGGGAAAATCTGTGGCATAGGGTTGCTGTAATTATGAGAAATATAAAAGAAATGGAGAGACAATCTTTGCCCTCAAAGAGGTTATTTCTAGTTGGTCGCATAAGACATATATGAAAAGGAAAAAAACAGTTCTGAGATGATGCAAAAGTAAGTACAACAAGCATGTGCCTAATAAAAGGAAGAACTAAAGTGGGACTGTTGGATTTCAACAGCTCCTAGGGGACAAAAGAATGGAAAAGAAGAAACTAATGTTTGTTGTATGACTACTGTGTTCCAGGTATTGATATTTTGCTTTCAAATAAGTTACATCATTTAGTTTTCACAGAAACCCTATGAATAGTTGTTATTCTAATTTAAAAATAGGGAAACTGAGGCTCAGAGAGGTTAAGTAATTTGCCCAAAGTCCCAGGGCTGGCAACCTTTTTGTCTGACAAACCCATTCTGTTTCAGTATAAATAGTACTCCAGGAGCTTCACTTACCAGGATGACTCTGAACTTCCAGAGAGCAATGATTCTCAACCTGATCCATTGAAGAGACTGGTTCCTGCTCTGATGGAAACACAAAGCCCATTAAAACAAAACAAAACAAAAACGGGTCATTTATCTGTTTACATGCTATTGTTAAATCATTTATAGTAAATTTTAAGAATATAAAATTGCGCTCGTCTTGTGAGGAAGAAATTGTATTTCTATGAGGAAGCGAAATCGTTGCTTTAATAGTTGGAAATGATATAATTTTCTTGAGTATAAATTTTACTGCTATGGAAACTATAAGCCAAATTTATAATGCAGTGTTGTTACTCTTAGGAAAGATTGTCAAGAGAGGACACGTCACCCTTGGAGGGAGAGCCAACTGGTAATGAAAAGGCTGTGACCCAGCCAGATCACTCTTGGGTCCCCCTAGGGGCAGGGCTGTGATCTTCTGACCTCTAGAAGCTTAAGGAACCCAAGATGGAGTGTCTATCCTTATTTAAACTATAACTTAGTTCACTTTATTTAGTCTCACTTTGTTTAGCACACCAAGGGCCTGAGTTAATGCTTCTCTGATAGATGAGAGATCAGTTTCAGAAAGTGGTGAATGCAAAGTGTAAAAATGGAAACAGGAAGTGTAAGTGATTTCAAGAAGTTTAGCTTCAAAGGGGAGGAGAGAGCAGGGTAGGTCACTAAAGAAGAATCAGGGAGTTAAGGTATGTTTCGTGTTTGCTGTTGAATGATGTGACAGTTGATCGTGTTTAGATACGAGAAAAGGGAAAAGAGGAAGAGGTTGAAGACACTGGGGAGATGGGGAGAGGTGGGAAAATTGATGGACTGAGGTCTTGAAGGTTTGGATCCTCCAGAACATAGGTAGAGGATTAACTTTACATAGGAGGGGACACCTCTTTTCACACGGAAATGAAGGAGGGACAAGGCAAGGTCAGCAGAGACAAAGCAGTCATGGACCTGAGTGGAGGTTCTTTCCCGCTGTGATGAGATCAGGAAGGGCAGTGCCAGGAAGACAGTGAGGCACAATCCTGTTTTGAAGGAATGAGAGGGGAGTGACAGCCACAAGCGTGGAGGGAAAGATGGCCACAGGAACAGGGTGGCCCTGGAGGGGTTTGGACAGGAGGAGACTGTCAGCCCCACTAAAGGGGCTTGGTGGTTTGAGGGGAGGGCTAGGATACAGTTTAAGCAGCTGGTTAAGGGAGTGCTCGGTGCAGGGTTGGAGGATGTAGGGCGTTTCTTTATACTGGAGTGGATTATCTTATTATAACTCTCCTAGTTGCAAGGGACTGAAAAGAAGATTCACAAGATTCAGCAGATTCAAAAGAAAAGCTTTGGGGAACTGGGACGCTCTGTGGATCGTGGGAGCTAGAACCAGGTACCTGACCTCATCAGGACTCTCTCTCAATGTATCTTTTTTTCTGTCTTTTGTTTCAGGTTGGCTTCATTTTTCCCTATAGTCAATGGACTTTATTTACATGGCAGAGAACATTGTCACTTGCAAGTTTTATCGGAACAATCCCAAAGGAAGACCTAGACAAAGCTGGCTTGGTTGTATGATCATGTCTGTGTCACGTGGCCTATCTTGGTCACATGCATTTCCCATGGGTAGGGTAAGTGAGTCTATTATTAGAAGGTGCAGAGGAAGAGGTGTTGGGCAAATAAGAACATGAACCAACATAGGTGTCCCAGGGAACATGGTGGGAAGGTTCTAAAGGTAGAGGAACAGCAGGAGGTGGTTGGATCAGGGGAGAAAAATCCAACAGTAGTATGACCCTGATTGAATGGATGGTCATAGACTAGATGGATGGGATAGAATAGATGGCTTGTATTTCAGGCAACAGCCAAGGACTCTGAAGATGTGTAGTAGGATGGATTTCTGAACTCAACTCAGCAGACACAGATAGAGGAGTGGTCCTGCTTTGAATTTGTTTCGCCTGCAAGAGGGTCTTAGTTCTCATGAACAGACAGGAAAATGGCGGTAGGTAAGTGGTTCCTGGGGAGATGGGTACACGAGGACACTGCAGCAGCAGATTGGGGGTATGCTTCGCAAAGTAACTGGAGACTCACCTCTGCCAGGGAGGTCACCCAGTAGATCACTTTCACCTGAGGAGAATGAAATGATGAGAGCATCGTTCTGTGCAAAATGCTTTGCTCAACTGCTTCTAAAATTAGAAGGTCTTATACCTCAGGGAATTTGTGACTGGTGGAGCTGACATGATGTCTTGTAGCCGTCAGAAAAATGGTGTATGGCTCGGTGCCTAGTAGAACCAAGGTCTTGGGGTGGTGGCCAAGGATTCTTTGGAGCTGTTTCCTTGTTTGCATCAGCCCTTGTGCTCAAAGACAAAGCTTACAGCACGAGTGAAAACAGTTAAAATGTGTACAGTTCTTTGCGGTCCCCCAAACACCGTTGATATATACATTATTAATTTTAATCTCATATCAACCAGGAACATAATGTTCTCCCTACTTCAAATAAGGAAGCAGAGGCTCAGTAAAATAACTTGTTTAAGATTTTACAATTATTAAATGTTAACTCCCAAGATGAAGAATGTGAATTTTTAAAAGATATGGTAAGATTTTACTAAAAAGTAAATATGGTGCTTTATGGAGCTTAATTGGTGTTAAGTCCAAGTGAAATAATCATAAGGGAATATGTGAATGTGTTCTGTTAACAACAACAACAAAATAATAGCAACTAATATTTATTGGGTACCAAGCACTGTGATAAACACAAAGAACATTTAATACAAAACTCATTGAGTTAGGTACCATTATCATTCTTTTTCTGTAGATGAGGAATTGATTGGACAAATAATATTACTAAAGCATCACCACCACCACCATGATGAATGGAAACAGGAATAGGCCACATCCTGGGAAATCAATTAGTAGTTTATTTTAACTCAGGAAATGAGCGCCAGGCCAGGGAAGAAAAGAGAAAGGGATAAGTCCCTGAGACTATGTGAGAGAAACGATAGGTTTCGTTCCTGTGAAGCAAGCCCCTTTCATTTCCTAGGCAGTTTATCACTCCTGGCATCTCTCACACCCACCAGCATTTTCTTTGGTCTTCAGATCGCATCTACATCCTCAAACTATATCATAAATATTGCCTTGCTAAATGGTGTGGGGCTTGAAAGAAATAGGAGTGACCAAGGACAGATTCAGCTGGGCACATGGGGGGAATGGTGGTGCTACTTATCCAAATGGTGAGTTGGGAAGGAGAGGTGATCAGGAATATGGGATTGTGGAGTAAGCAGAAGAGTTCAGTTTTAGATATACTGAGTTTCTTCACATTGACGTCTGGACTTTGGGAGATAGCTACGTGAAGAGTCCCTGCAGACAGCAAAAGATTCAAGCTCAAGTATACATTTGGTGATGATGGTTACCACGACTAAAATGGATTAGCTCTTTGAGGTGGTGAATTAGAAGAAAGAAGAGCAACGAATTTAGTCTTGGGGGTGCCTGTAGCGAAGGGACTATAAAGGCGATCAGGATCTTAATTTTATATATATAGCATTTAATAACAGTGGTTTTCAGAGCACTTTTCTAACAGTAATTTCCCACGAATCCTCCATAAACTCTGGATGATGAAACTTTTAAAAGCTCACAACATTCTTTCACTCTTTAATCCTAATAACGAATTTATTTTAGGCTTAAATGCTATTGCAAGGAATGTGCTGGTCCAAAGGACAGTATTATTAGGAATTATTTCCTCTGAAGTTGAAATTCTTTAAAAACATACTAAATAAGACAAGTAATAAAATGGAGGAAGAAAAGGACAATGATTCTATTAAAAATTGGATTCCAAGAAAAATTGCTATAAGACTAGCTTCCAGGAAGTCAAGGCAAAATGTGAACATGTTGAATTAACTAGATGTTTGTCCCATGCAGAGTGTATGAAACATGGTTAATTATCAGCATCACATGGAACCTCCCTAACCTGGAGATTCTGGTGAGCGTGTCTGGCTTGGGGTCTGGGAAGCCGTGCATGTTTTCAAAGTTCCCCAGGTGATTCTAATAGTTAGTCCAATTTGACAAGCCCTAGTCTCATAAAGGAAATAGACCAGTTCATATGGGAGAGAAAAACTTTTTTCTAGCTCTGAAATCTGAAAGAGATTTCGTTCCATGAACACTGAAGAACACTGAATAATAAAATACACAATGCCCTCAATAGCATTAAAAAAAAAACCAAACGGGTAGAGATTTTATATGTGTGGATCTCACACTGACCTTTGATAAAATAAAAACCAACAACATAATACTAAATTATAATTCTGTTCGTGTGAATAAAGAACTATCTGGGTCAATGGGAAAAATGATATTCCTTGGTCCTTTTCAGGAATTCTGATCCAGCACATCTGGTTAGGGACCAGAAATTTGCTTATTTGTAATAAGTACCCCACTTGATAGTGATGGAAGTGGCTCAAGGCCATAGTTTTGCACCAAGAGAATGGATGGTTAACAATATTCCTTAGAGTTTCAGGTTTAGATATAAAATCTTGAGATACACCATTTGTGGTCAGCATGTTCACCATTTTTGAAAACTGAAGCAGGGGAAAGAAGCAGGATTAATCTACTCCCACAAAGTAGGCTGGGAATACTTCTATGGTATAAAACCAGAGAGCTGCTTTCAGTGAAAAATTTTCTTCAACCCTTGGGAAAATGTTAAAAGCATGGGCTGCATCATATGCCATTAGAATAGATGTTGGTCTCACTAAAAGGAAGAAATGGGTAATAGAATTGACATTCTATTATCACAGGTGATGATTTAGCATTCTCGACCTCCCATTTCCTTTCCTCCATTATCCTGTAATGCAATTTTTAATCAGTGTTTATGTTATTGCCTACGTAAGATTGAAGAGTCAGATAGTATTTCATACTTATTTCTTTCCTAACATCATTCTTATTTTTTGGACTCAGTGATTGCCTCATTTCCCCCCTCCGC
This sequence comes from Globicephala melas, assembly GCF_963455315.2. Lineage (NCBI taxonomy): Eukaryota > Metazoa > Chordata > Mammalia > Artiodactyla > Delphinidae > Globicephala > Globicephala melas. Next base: position 15,181,457 of record NC_083330.1, read on the forward strand.
CACCAGTATAGTTTTCTATTAACTGATTGTCCTTTCAGTTGCTCAACTAGAGTTGTTGTCTGACTACCAGCAGTTTTTTTCCCCCAAAGCCTCAACCATCCCAAATAATGTTTCATTTCCTCCACCCTGGAGATCGCTCTCTGAAGCCTCCGCTTCCTCTTACTCCAATATGGAGCAGGCTTTGGAGACCCCTTTGTCTTAGAACTCACTTTTTTTGTTTTTGGCCGTGCTGTGCAGCTTGTGGGATCTTAGTTCCCCAACCAGGGATTGAACCTGGGCCCTTGGCAGTGAAAGTGTGAAGTCCTCACCACTGGACCACCAGGGAATTCCCTTAGAACTCACTCTTGACAATTTTCTGTATTGGATTTGCTGTTGCACCTGTGGGCCTTCCTTTTTCTTGTTTCTCTGGAGTGCATTATCCAGCAGTTCCCTAAAGAGAGGTGCATGGCAGATACACAAATTTTTGAGTCCTTACCTGGACACATGACTGATAATTCAGTTGGTTGTAAACTTCTAGGACACAAATAATTTTTCCCTCAGATAGTTGAAGGCATTATGTCCTAAAACCCCTTGTTACATTTAAAAAGCCAGTGCCATTTTCTTCCTTTCTTTTTTTTTTTTTTTTTGCGGTACACGGGCCTCTCACTGCTGTGGCCTCTCCTGTTGCGGAGCACGGGTTCCGGATGTGCAGGCTCAGCAGCCATGGCTCACGGGTCAGTGCCATTTTGAGTCATGTTCCCTCCTAAGTGATTCTAACCACCAATCCTACCACCACACCCATAGCCTGAAAGCTTCTAAGGGCTTCTCTTTATTTCTGATATTCTGAAATTTTGAAATGGTATGACTTGGTATGGATTGTTTTATCTTTTTTTACACTGTTGAGCACTAAGTAGACCCTTTCAGTGGAAAGACTCATGTCCTTCAGTTCTGGGAAATCTTCGTGTATTTCTTCTTTGATAATTTCTGCCTATTTTCAGTTCTTTTCTGTCTGGACCCCTATTTGATTTTGTACCTCCTGGTTTCCTTTTAAAGTCTTCTGTCTTTTTTCTTCTCTTTTCCATCTTTGTTGTTGTTTTCTTCTCAACTTTGTTTTCCAACCGTTCTATTTATTTTGGTTATATATTTTTATTTTCCAAGACTTTTTCACAGTTACTTTTCATAGTAATCTTTCTTATTTTATAAATTATAATACTTTCCCTTATCTCTCTAAAGATACTAATAATTAAAAAAATTTTCTCTACATTGACTTTTTTCTTTACTTTAGCTTGTTTTGCTCCATCATTTCTGATGTTTGATTTCTGTTTATACTAAGAGATACTGATTGGAAACTGTATATGTGGGTGAGTGTATGAGAGGATTTGTCAAATTGTAGGGAGATATGGCCATTGTGTTGGAGAACACACATATAACAGTATGTGCAGGTTTTTTCTTATTTTTTTCCCCCCAACCTGGGAGGATTTGATGAGGAGTTTTATAACAATGGTTCAAAGTGAGGTCTCTGACGAGATTAGGGTCTTGTGAGCAGGGCTTGTGCAAGTTTTTTCTCTAGATCATTCTCTCTCTTGAGATGAAATTTCCAATCTTCTACCTGGCATTCATCTATTTGGAAGCTGCTGTTCTGGGGACAGGTGAGGAAAGGGGAATGGAGGTCTACTGTTCTGAATTTTGCTTAACTTTTTTCTACCTTTCACCTCCAAGAATAAACATCAGTCTCTTTTTTTGAGGTGGTGGTTGGCTGGCTGTGTAGCACTGGGGTCTGTTGCACATAATAAGCTTTCACTATGGGGACTTACCTGGTGGTCCAGTGGTTAAGACACTGCGCTTCCAATGCAGGAGGTGTGAGTTCAATCCCTGGTCAGGGAACTAAGATCCCACATGCTACATGTGAAGCCAAAAAAAAAAAAAGCTTTCACCAATCCCAGTTTTTTAAAAAAAGGATTTATTTGTTTATTTGTTTATGGCTGTGTTGGGTCTTCGTTACTGTGTGCGGGCTTTCTCTAGTTGCGGCGAGCGGGGGCTACTCTTCGTTGCGATGCTCACGCTTCTCATTGAAGTGGCTTCTCTTGTTGCATAGCACGGGCTCTGGGCGCGCGGGCTTCAGTAGTTGTGGTGCACGGGCTTAGTTGCCCCGCGGCATGTGGGATCTTCCCGGACTGGGGCAGGAACCCGTGTCCCCTGCATCAGCAGGCGGACTCTCAACCACTGCGCCACCAGGGAAGCCCCAATTTTTGGCTATAGTTTTACCACTTCCCTGACTCTATCTGCTGTCTTTCAAAATTTGATTAAAATCTCTGCAATCTCTTCTTGGATGGTCTTCTCAGGTTTATATCTTTTACTATTATTTTTTATCTTTACCTCTGTAAACTTTATATTATTTTCGGGGGGGGCTCTTGGAAAGGAATGGCAATAAACATGTGATCCATCTGCCATAAATCAGCACCAAAAATTAATTTTCAAACAATAATGCTTAATATGGTTTTAAAAACTGCCTATAATGTTAATGGATTTTAATATGGATTTGCTGGGGATTCAGAATTTTAGCATTTTTGAGCAGTCTTTCAGGATAAACTTGGTAAGCAGCAGCCACTTTTTTGAGAATTTAATGTTATATAATTCAATAATGGATAAAATAAGCATACATAGCACATAAGAGTCTTCATTTAACACTGTTGACTGTCCCTCTTCGGATGCCTCTCTTGGTTGCTGTCACGCCTCTCTCCCAGTGATTATCCTATCTTTGATCAAGCTTTCATTTTTTTTTTTTTTTTTGCGGTACGCGGGCCTCTCACTGTTGTGGCCTCTCCCGTTGCGGAGCAACAGGCTCTGGACGCGCAGGCTCAGCGGCCACGGCTCACGGGCGCAGCATGTGGCTCCGCGGCATGTGGGATCTTCCCAGACTGGGGCACGAACCCGTGTCCCCTGCATCGGCAGGCGGACTCTCAACCACTGCGCCACCAGGGAAGCCCTTGATCAAGCTTTCTTAATCGTCCTTGCCAATTCTCTTCCTTTGTACCCACCCCAAGGTTGTGTACATTTACCCATTGCTTTCATGGCAACCTCAGGGCCGTGACATCCTAATCTCTCTCTAACCCAGACCGCCTTCTTAAGCTTCTCTGTAGATTGGGGTGCAGGTCAACTTACCATTTTCCCAGTGGGCATGTACCTCCCCTCTGTTCTGGGAGACTAGCCCAGTAGATTCTATGAGACAGACTCAGGCTTTTTCTTTTGATTAAGACGTTTTATTATTTATATTTTGAATAAGCAATACATTCAAATAATTCAAAAGTCCAAAGATATAAAAGGGTAGATTGTGATGTTTCCGGTCCTATCCCCGGTTCCTCAGCTACCCATAAGTTCTCCTCTTGGGAGGTAACCAATGTTACTGTTTTTTTTTAAATTTTGGGGGTGTTTTTCCAGAGATATTGCCTGCATACACAAGTAAATACACTTATATAGGCCCCTCCTCCATTCTCCGCTTTAATTCCAAACGTTTCAAAAGGCCCAGCATCAGTGCGGCTGGAACTAAGACTTTCACAGTCAATATTTCAAACATGGAACTTTTTCTCCCAACAAAACCAAGTATCCTTTGAAGCCCCCCCCAGAATGGAAAAGGGGGAAAAGACTGATGAGTTTTCCTGCTCCAACAATGCCTGGAAATTGGTAGCAAGATTTAAGCTGGTGCACTGCACTGGTGAGCAAGGGAGACTGGCAAGGGAGAGGGCGCAAAGTTCAGCATTGGCAGAGTTAAGGTACACTCGCACTTAAATCTTTTCTCATTTTCTCTAGGATTCCAGCCTCCCTGCTACTAGTCAACTTTACTTTTTCTTTTTTTAAAAAGTTTTTGATTTTATATTGGAGTATAGTTGATTTATAATGTGTTAGTTTCAGGTGTACAGCAAAGTGATTCAGTTATACATATATCTATTCTTTTTCAGATTCTTTTCCCATACACGTTATTAATTTTACTTTTTCTTAAAGTGACAACCTGGACATATGAAAATATTCGCAAATAACTTAAAAATACTCAGAAAGTCTCCCAGAAACACACAGAGAAGATTCAGGTTTCACAGAGTTGGCCGGGGCATCCGGTGAGCTACCGCAGAGAGCTCTGATTTATTTATCATCTATTTCACACACAATGGAAAGAAGGGAAAGCTATTTATGAAGGAATCAGTACTGGTCCCAAACCCTTCTCTGAGCCTCTTCTCCATCTGAGAAGAGATCTCACCCACTGTGGCCACAGGGGCGGGCATGTGACCAAAGCTGGGCCAAATACAGAATCTCATGTTTCCCTGACCACAGACACTGGTCCAAGGTATGGGTAATGAGCCAGTACAAGTCATCGAGTCCTTCCCCTAGGATTTTCCAAACTGAAGCTGGAAGAACTAGCTTTCCCTGCTGGTTATGAGCCCACAGCTGCCCGTAACCTTCACCATGTGAAGGAGCCAGTCGGCTGTGGAGGCTCTGACCCGCCCCCCTCCAAAAAAAAAAAAAAAAATGTTTGGGGTTGTACTGATGGGATCCAAATCTTCATTCTTATTCACAAACCTGGCTTCACCTTCAACCTTCTCAGGTTGGTTAGCTGTGCCAACCAACTTTCCTTTTTGCTTACACTAACCTGCAACAAAATACAGCCTACCTATTTAGCCCCAGCTCTGTATATCTAAGTGCTTACCAGGTATCTCTCTTTCGATGTTCCCTGGTACTTCAAACTCATATCTACAGTACAATGCATCGTCCCTCCCTTACCCACTCTATGTACCCCATTTCCTGTATTCCCTCATCCTGGTTATCAATTCAGCAACTACCCAGCTGCCCAAGCCAGAAATCTATAGCTCTACTGGGCTTCTTCCTTTCCACCTGATCCCATCCCTCAAGACCTAATAGGTCCCTAAGTTCTATTCCTCTTCTTAAATATTTCTCATATCTGTTACTCTGTCTTCTACCACCTTTGAGACTCTTTTGGCTTCTTTGTTCCCTCCCCTACCGTGCTGAAAAGGCCATCTCAGAATACTTACCCTGTGTACTGCCTCTGTCGAATGGGGTGCCCTTCTGATAAAATTTCCTGGGACCCTTCTGGTCCCAGATGATTGGTCTAGAGCAGTTACCATAAGGGCTGGTCAGTAACATACAGGACAGGATGGTGGGAGAGCTCTCCAAAAAGGATATAGAAGATTAATTACACCAGTCAGGTCCTCTTGTATGAGGAGATCTGAACCTGAGACACCTAGAGAGCTACTCAGTGGTTGCAAAACAGAAGCTGAAGGATTACGGGGAGAGGGCAGAGGTGATGATAAGGAGAATGCAAAAACTTTTGAGTAAATAGAAGATGAGTAAGCGGAAGCTATGAGTAATCTACAACCTCTGGGTGTATTGAATGGGGGTAAAGTAATTGGCTGGAGTGATAGAAACAAAAAGGGGAGCAAAATTACCATCATGGTCCGGGACAAACTCGCTGTTGAGGAGACAACAGAATAATACTAGTCCTGTCCTGGACCACCACCTGCTTTCCAGTTGCTAAATCGTGTATATCCATCCTGTGTGGCTGGACGACAGCACACTGGTTCCTGTGAGTTTGTGTTCCCATGAGATGCTTCTTATCCTTATGACCTCAACCCACAAATACTATACAGTGTAGTTTAGTCACATAAATTAGTTCCCCAACCACGTGATGCTTTGCCACCTGTTTATGTGCATACACTATTTCTTCCAACTAGAACAATCTTCTCATCTCCCAAACAGATACCCCTAACTTCGTCACCTGGCTGCCACTGACTCATCTTTCATGACTGGGTGTAGGCTCCTCCTCTAAGCAGCTTTCTGTAACCCAACCAGGTTACACACTCTTCCTTTACTCCAAACAAACTTACTGCTACTGCATATCGTAATTGTGTGTCTCCACAACCAGATGAGCTTATTTTGAGAGCAGAGATGCTACTTTGTTCCCCTCTGTATCCCCAGCATCTGGCCCAGCACCCACACAAGGCAGATACTTAGTGGACGCCATTGTTTTTGATAAAGCTCAGTTGCCTAGACTCATTCAAGAGCCAAGTTTCATAACCTTCCCTCATCACCCCTCTTTCAACAGATCCACTTGCAGCTTAAAGTGTGCCATGGTACCTTAGAAAGACAGCGATCCCACAGCTTTGTGTATGCAATTCCCCCAGTTCAGAATGCCCTTCTCATCCCTATGTCCTAATTCGTTGTGGTTTTAATTTGCATTTCCCTCATGATTAGAGATGGTGAACATCTTTTCATGTGCTTATTGGCCATTTGCATATCTTCTTGGGACAAATGTCTTATCAAGTCCTTTGCCCATTTTTGAACTGGGTTGTTTGTTTTTTGTTGTTGAGTTCACAGTCATTTTGTAATATGGAATGGTTTCAGGAACACAACAGGTCTCCAGAGTTTAGAATGGTATGAAAATCCTAGGGGCCTTTGGAAAAGTGGCAGGAAGAGGTAAGGATGTTAAAGTTTTTAAAGAATTTTTAAAAAGTCTTTAGAAAAGAGAAAAGAAAGTATACTTTCAGGATTCTGAGCTCATTTTTGTATTGTCATTTGGCAACCTTATGGGTTAAATAAGCATTGGTGGGCTACCTTAGAACCTAACTACTATTTTTTTTTTAAAGACAACTCATTATATATTTTTATTTTATTTTAAATTTATCTATTTTATTTATTTACTTTTGGCTGTGTTGGGTCTTCATTGCTGCGCGCGGGCTTTCTCTAGTTGCAGCGAGCAGGGGCTACTCTTCGCTGCAGTGTGGGGGCTTCTCATTGCAGTGGCTTCTCTCGCTGTGGAGCGTGGGCTCTAGGTGTGCGGGCTTCAGTAGTTGCAGCACGCGGGCTCAGTAGTTGTGGTTCATGGGCTCTAGAGCACGGGCTCAGTAGTTGTGGCACATGGGCTTAGTTGCTCCGCGGCATGTGCGATCTTCCCGGACCAGGGATCGAACCCGTGTCCCCTGCATTGGCAGGCGGATTCTCAACCACTGTGCCACCAGGGAAGTCCCCCTAACTACTATTTACTTTAAATAGATATGCTTGTTGCTTATCTATTTTTTAAAAAATTATTTATTTTTGGCTGCACTGGGTCTTCATTGCTGTGCGCGGGTTTTCTCTAGTTGTGGCGAGCGGGGACTGCTCTTCGTTGTGGTGCATGGTTTTCTCATCGTGGTGGCTTCTCTTGTTGCAGAGCACGGGCTCTAGGCACGTGGGCTTCAGTAGTTGTGGTGCACGGGCTCAGCAGTTGTGGCTCATGGGCTCTAAGAGTGCAGGCTCAGTAGTCATGGTGCACGGGCTTAGTTGCTCCGTGGCATGTAGGATCTTCCTGGACCAGAGCTCGAACTCATGTCCCCTGCACTGGCAGGTGGACTCAACCACTGCGCCACCAGGGAAGTCCCCTAACCACTATTTATAAACACTTCTTATAAAAAATTCTGTCTTATAATATTCTAATTTTAAAAACTTTGGTATATAATTCATATATATGTTGATGACTATATATGAAAACCTAAATTTGGAAAGTAAGTTGGTTGTACTAATGGATTACAGAAATAATTATTTATATACAATGACTTTAATTGGGAATTTAATATTTTTCTATTACCAGAAGTTGATTTACATGAATCATTTGTAGGATGCCACTATGAGAAAGTATACGTGATACAGAGGTATAGAACTGATATATAAACATGATATAATTGATAGAAACATGAAAACAAGCCTGTAATCTGCAGATATAGACGAAGGTTGCAGAAAAGGAAGGATTACACTGAAATCTGCGCTGTTAATTGAAGCAGCTATAAAAAAACAGTATTACTGACCACTGGTAATAGATAAATAACCTCTAAGAATAAAATCCAGTTTAAATGACATAAATTATTTTAAAAGAAACTTATTTTATGTATTGAAAATGGATAAACTATTGGATTTTGAATTTTTGGTAAAATGTTATAAGACCTAGGTGAGACAAATAGCTAATATTATAGGTGTAAAATGTAATTTACATACTTTAGAATAAGTATGATGTTAAAGTATATTTAGGATTATTTTCAATGTTCCACATGCTATATTCTCTGTAAATAATTAATAGTTAACAAAACATACCATTCTCTAAAAACAAAACAACAAAATCTTTCTTTAAGCTGAAACTAAAGATGAGCTTTCCATTTCTCCTCAGGATCCATGATGCTAACTGTGGAAGGAAAATTACAGAGTAAACATTTAACAAAAGATGAGCAAATCACTAGATTTTAAGTTAGCTTGTAACTAGAAAAACCATTAATTCCTAAAATAATTTTGTTGCTCAATATAAAGCTGGGGTTTTTCTTGGGGGGGTACATATAAAGATGTTGCTGAAGCTTCTACACAAAGTCCAACTTTGCACCTCTTTTTTTTTTTTTTTTTTTTTTTGCAGTACACGGGCCTCTCACTGTTGTGGCCTCTCCCGTTGCGGAGCACAGACCGGGGCACGAACCCGTGTCCCCTGCATCGGCAGGCGGACTCTCAACCACTGCGCCACCAGGGAAGCCCACCTCTTGCTTTCTAAGGATCAAACTTCTAAGATTATTAACTTGACAAATTAACTTAACACTAGGGAACAATTATAGAATTACTGCTTTAATATCTTTGAGTTTGCTACCTTTACTGCTGCTAGACCTTTGGATGTTCCCAAATCTTCTAATCGATACATGTAAAATCCTTCGTGGTCGTGTGGTCTGGGAGAGGAGAAGCTCTCTTCCTGCTACATGCCCGTGGCTGTCATTCTGGTGGGTGAGGACTGAAACCCCCATGCGAGATTCTCATTCCTGTGGAAGCTTTTGTTCTAACTTGTGATCCCCTGGCCTTTTGCTACTGACCTTTCCTAGTGACTGTCTCTCCAACTTACAGTGACATTCAAGGGAGAACTCTGGTGGGTGGTGTTTTTCCTCAAAGGAAACTAGTTCATTTGTTAACAAATATTTTAAGTGCTGGTAATAAAAGAACTAAAATTTGGAAGAATACTTACATATCTTTCCTTCCTTTTCTAATTTTTTCAAATGAAGTAAGAGGTTATGTTCGGCCATTTTATGTAAATGCTCAGGAGTATCCTAAAGGAAAAATGAGAGTGAAAGTAAAGCATTTCTTTTTTAAAAAAGAACAGAGTTAATCTTTTTGAAACTTTGAAAGAAAAAAGGCAAAATAATACAGTCTTAGTTCAAATACAGTTTTATAGAGTAATAATCAACACTGTTTCATCTTATGTATGTCTTGCTTTGAGTCACTTTATTATTAGAAATATACTTATAGGCAAACAGACTGTAAGCGCCATAAAGACAGTACAGTAGCAGCATCTGTTCACTACTGAATACCCAGTGCTTAGCAAAATGGCACATAGTGGGAACTCAGTATTTTATAAATGAATGAATAAATAAACATAAAAATTATTCTAGGTAGTTTTGATGATTCTACAGACAGCTGGCCCTATGGTCTATTTATTAGGTTACATGATAATGTCTTTGCACATTTTTATTAAAAGTATGTATGTTTCCACCTTAAAACTTACAATTTTTCCTTTATTTTTGCCAAGCTAGTAATGTAATACTGACAACTATTATCTGAATGGTAAACAAAATAAATATTCCTTTTATTCTTTTTTCTAAATATATATTTTTAATTTTATTGGAGTATACCTGATATACAATATTAATGTTAAGTACAATATGGTGCTTCACAATTCTTAAAGGTTATATTCCATTTAGTTATTATAAAATATTGGCTTTATTCCCTGTGCTGTACAATATATTTATCTTTGTAGCTTATTTTATACATAACAGTTTATACTCCCCTACCCTTTTATTGCCCCTCCCCCTTCCCTCTCCCCACCGGTAACCACTAATTTGTTCTCTATAGCTGTGAGTCTGTTTCTTTTTTTGTTATATTCACTAGTTTGTTGTATTTTTTAGGTTCCACATTACAAGTGGTAACATACAGTATCTGTGTCCTTATATGCTTTTTTTTTTTTTTTTTGCGATACGCGGGCCTCTCACTGTTGTGGCCTCTCCCATTGCGGAGCACAGGCTCCGGACGTGCAGGCTCAGCGGCCATGGCTCATGGGCCCAGCCGCTCCGCGGCATGTGGGATCTTCCTGGACCGGGGCACGAACCCGTGTCGCCTGCATCGGCAGGCGGACTCTCAACCACTGTGCCACCAGGGAAGCCCCCTTATATTCTTTAAGTAAGAATTTTCCTGAAGTCAAGCTTCTTGACTAAATTTACTATGTCCATTTCTCAGCTCCCTGAAAATGTTTTGCAAAAATCATTGAATTATATTTTAATCAAAATTCAAAGAATTCTTTTCAGTCCTCATTTTACCTGAAATCAACTGGCTAGTCTCTCCGTTTGGAAGAACTCCTCTCTTTTCCCTTGGTTATTCTACCTCTTATGATTTCATCTTCATCCTGGATATTCTTCCCCGATTTCTCTTCAATACTGATGTTCATGATGAATTGTATCATTGACTCTCTTCTCTTTTTACTTGATCAACTTGTCACCACAACATCATGTGTTAATGATTCCCAAGCAGAAACCTCCAACCCCAAACTCCCTGACGCTCCAGTACCATATATTATATCCACCAGTGTGATTTTCTAGGTCTAATTATGTGACTCCCTGCCTAAGATCCTTGGGTGGTCATTCCCAGCTTATTGGCTGGAGCCCAAATTTTTTTAGCATGGCAACCAAGGGCTTCCCCTGACCTGCCATGCCTGCCTTTCTTGCCTCATTTCCTGGGACCCCCTCCCTGCCCATCTACAATATACATTCTGGGCTCCGGTCAGATGCATTTTCTTTGTGGGTTTTCAAACACACACGACGCTTTTGTGACTCCCAGTGTTTGAACACATCTTTCCTTCTGTCTAGAATGACTTCTCTTCTCCTGTACTCTGACCTCACTCCTTCTTCAAGATCCGATTCAATAATTAAGTTTCTGAAGCTTTTCTGGACAAGCCTCATCACCCTGCATCTTCACCAGGCAGAAATGACTCATCTTTCCTTTATGCCCTGACGTACTGTGTATGGGCCTTGCAGGGAGCTTGGTGTGATAGAAAAACAAAAGATTTGAGTATCTGACTTCTGACATTTGAGTGTGTGACATCTGCTAGTTTTGTGCCCTTGGAAAACTTACTTAACTCACACTTTTTTGAGTTTGTTTTTAATCTGTTAAGTTGGAATAACAGTATCTTTATGCAGTGAAAATTCAAGGTGCTTGAAATTAAGTACTTCAAATTACAATTGTAAATGTGAAGCATTTAGTACAGTGTCTAACACATAGTAATGTGCTCAGAAATGGGAGCTATTATGATACAGCCAGAATTACAAGAATCTGTTTAACATGTCTGTCTTTGCTAAACCATGAGTCCTGTGAGGGCAGGGATCTGTAGTCATCTTTGTGCCTCTGCACCTAGTCCAGTGTGTGGCACATGAAGGCATTCAGTAAACATCTGTGGAATGAATAAATGTCTCTGCAATACCTAATGCTGTTCTATATGTGACAGGTGCTTCACACATGTGTGCAGTGAACACATCTCTGAATGCAGAACAAGCATTTCTGAGGCCTGCATAGTCACTGGATGACCCATCTGTGAGGGTTATCAGAGAGTTCTGCTGTCTGTACTTGGGTTAGAAAAAACTACCCATGTTTCAATGTATAGTCTAGAGTGGCTAAACTTTAGTATTGTGAGGAGATGAACTCTTTTGCAGAATTTAAACATTTACATTGCCCTTTGGCTCCTGGCACTTATTACTGTCAGCCCTTTTAATCATTCATTCCTCCCTTTTAAAACAAAGCACACTGAGATACCTGGTTTTTGATAAATTAGGCCCATGGGACATTATGGTCCTTTACTAATTGAAACTGGCCCAGGTTCCTTTTCAAGCTCATCTTTAGTTATACTCTCAGGTATCTTATGGCCATACAGGTTATGGTAGTGGGAGTTTTAAAACCCAGATAATCTTATTCCATTCTTAACCCCGAAGCAGGTATCTAATAAACATTTGCTGAAAAACTGAATTATACTGATGGATTGCCACACAGTGCTGTCATGCAGTGATGTGCTCAGAGGCCACTGAGTGAGGGGCCCTTTCTCTCTACACTAAGTGACTCTACTCATGCTCTTCTTCATGGCCTTCCTCCTTTTAATCTATTGTTAGCATTGCTACTACTTCTCACTGCTATTATCCCAGTAGCTGTCTCTAGCAGATCGCCCCTTACTTGCTGCCGGTCAGGACACCAGATCATCAAGATGGCTAGAATACTACACAAATCATAACAAAGATTAACCGCCAGGCTGTTGGCAATGGTCTCCCCTACAGAGTGGAGCATAAAAGGCTTAATAATGGCTCAGGATGGTTATTTTTGCTCTGCGGGCCAGTGTTTGTCTAACTTCTGTGTTCTAGAAAGTTGAGATTGATGGTCTCAAATCCATACGAGTGACATTACTTAAAAAATTAACAGACTCATTCTGCTCTGGGATGTGATGAATTTACTACATCTATAGTCTACTGAATAGATTATTCTATTAAAATTGTGGCTTTGAACAAATAAGGTAAATGAAAATTACCTTGTAAATAACTTTTACAAGATCCATTGCTGTGAAGGACTTTTCAAAGTTCTCATGAAATAACGTAAGCATTTGCTGTTCTCGGATATTTCTGTGAGAAATGTATTGTAGAATTTTAGCTTCGGCATTATGGATTACTGGGCCATGTCCTGCATCAGGATAATTACAAAAATGATTTCAACCAGATAAAAAATTTTAAGTACAACTGAAGTTAATTTACTCTATTTAAAAATATTTCATATAGTATATTGAAAAGGCATACTAAATACACGACAAATAAGAATTATCTGGAAAACTATACAGGTAATAAGAGATTTAAAAATTACATATAATGCCAAAAAACATTAGAGAATTATATCAAAATCTACATAAGATATTATTGTGTTCATTAAAAGTTAGAAAATAAAAATTTAACAATAAAAATAGTAACCACAACAGTATCAATAGGTAACATTTACAGAGTGTTCATTATTTGCCAGACATTACTCTAAATGCTTAATATACATTAGCCTTACAAGAATTCCATGAAGTAGGTACTGATACTTTAATTATTCTCTTTGTACAGCAGAAACTGAGGCATAGGGAGGGTCAATAATCTGCCTACAGTTACACAGCTAAGAAGGGGTGGAGCTGGGATTCTGATTCAGGAGCTTCTAACCACTCTGTGCTCTTAACCACTATGTTTATCAAAGATTGAAAAGGGGAATGTAAAAGGTAGCTTCATGTAAGTGACCAAGAGCTATTAAAAATTCACAAGAACCACAGGAGAACTGTAAGAATCTTATGTATAGGCTAGCAATTCAGAAATGTTGATAACCCGGATAAAGTTATATTGGAATTTACTCACTCTTTAAGACAGTGAAAATGAATATATTACACAAATCTGCAAGAGGGCTGAGAACAAAATACCAGAAGCAGACAAACCCGTTAGGTAAAGAGCATGGGCTTTAGGATACCGACTATCATTTACTAGCTGTGTGGCTGGGATAGTCTATGAATCTCCGAGTTTATTTCTTCAGCTACCTGCTTCTCTGGGTTTTTGTGAGGACAGCTCTGTGAAGGTCCCTGCACAGTACCTGGCGGGTAGGGTAGCAGGCTTTAATATATGGTAGCTATGGCTACAGACCATCATTGACATATGAGGTCCTGCTGTGCCAAATAAGCCAGTTCACTGGATTTACTAAAGCCAACACTCCAAGAACCTGCACCGGGCAGGCTCTCACTAGCTTTGTTCCAATGTGGGTGCATCAAATGTCTACTGTCTTCTCTTTCAAAGTAGCTGTCATTCTCCACTCCTTTTATGTCACAATATTAATCCAAATGCCCAGCCTCACTGTATGTTTCCTAACCCCTCAGCAGTGGGAACTCATGAGAGAATATGAAGGTACTGAAGACACTGTATTTACAGATCTTTCCATGGCCCTTTGGTTAGGAACAAGTTGGAAGGACTTAAAAAATTAAGTAATCGAGTCTCTTTTTCCTTCTGGGGGCCTTTGTTGGGTACTGTATCTTTCTTAGCTTTCAGGATGGAGGAGAGATTCGTATTGTAAAGCAGGGCAGTGATAGCTAATATACTAAAAACAGGTTTCTTTTTCTGGAGAAAGGAAATAAATACACAATTTTACAGTTGATATAGAAGCTATTGATATTTCCATATAGTGAGTTAAAAAACTAAAGCTCAGACATCAAATGTTACCCAGGGTTGGTTACATGGCTAAAATGTAGTCCACAACAGAAATCAAGTTAACAAAACTGAAGATAGCTTACGGAATGAAAAAAATTTTCTTGTTCCAGTAAGTTTATTTCATTTGTTTAACAGTTCTATTAACAGCTGTGCAGATGTTAAAAAATAACCCTCATATATTTAAAAAAAGTTATTAAAACAACTCTCGGTCTTTTAAATTGTATTGCTAGACAAGAGTTAGGGGTGTAATTTAGAAAGAAGCAATTTAAATGTATCTCTTCAAGGCTGAAACCACAAAGAACACGCACAGACAAACCAAAATGAATCTTCCTCATCATTTGACACAAATGGTTTGCTAGATTAATAATATTACCCACCTGGATATATAACTTTAGCTTTGATTTTTAATAACTCTTTTAGGGAGCGCATATAATCATAGAGGTCTTCAAATACGGTTGTTCCTTCCCCTAGGATGCAATCTCCAGAAAAGAGAGCATTTTCCTCTTCTAAAAGTAGGGTCATATGATCATCAGTGTGGCCAGGTGTGTATATAACTCTGGTGGAAAGAAGAAAGAGGAAATAGTAACAGTTATGAACTCTTAGGCTTAGAAGAAATTTTGAGAAGTAAATTATTTTCTGTCTTTATCTCTGGACAAGACACGAATAAATGATGTCAGTAAGTTTCTTAAATAGCTCCTTTTTCTCTTGTGGCCCACTGCAAATTATCATCAGAAAATTCTCTCCTTTAGCTAAATCAAATTTCTCACTCTGAAGTGCAAATTTAATAGTTTTGCCCAGGGATCAAACCTGGGCCCCCTACACTGGGAGCACAGAGTCTTACCCACTGGACCACCATTCATCTGTCAATAGACACTGAGGTTGTTTCCATGTCTTGGCTATTATAAATAGTACTGTGATGAACACGGGGTACAGATATCCCTTCAACATAATGATTTCGTTTCCTTTGGATATGTACCCTGAAGTGGAGTTGCTGGATCATATGCTTTTAAGGATATATATTTTTGGATTCTTTGCACATTTATATCTTAAAAACAAAACTGTCATGTTGCTTTAATACCTGGTTTTTGAATTTTTTGCTTACTATACTGTATTTTCCTACATCATTAAATCTTTTTCTAAAACATGATTTTTAATGCTTACATAGTATTTCACTATATGCGTGAATCACAATTCATTTAGTTTCCTATTTTGGGCAGTTTTCCTCCAACAGTAACACTGAATGAGCATCCTTAAAAATGGTGCTTTTGTTATTTTTTGATTTGGTCTCAGAGTTTTTTTTTTTAACAGAATAGTTTTCCTATTTACATTGCCCTTCTCTCCTCCTTCCCCCATAATGAATATGTCTTACTCACTTCAGTCATTAACTTTCAAGATTTCTGGTTTTTCGACTTCCTTGCTGTCACTTTAGGTTATATGGACTGCATTTTCTTTCGTCTTTTTTTTTTCCTAGTGATTTGTAAGCTACATACACTTAAGTAGATGTAAGAAAACTGGGCAAATTAACTTCTCTTAATGTCAGTTTTTCATTGAAATGTGAATAGCATGTGTCTTAAAGGACTGCTGGGAGATTCAAGATGAGCATTTAAGTGCTTAGCATAGTATACGGCACAAAGTTACATGCTTAATAAATGGTAAATATTTTAGTAGTGGTAATCTAAAAGTTTAAAAGAAACATTATATTTTCTTTCTTGTTAAAAATTTTAAGAACAAAGCAGGGGCTTCCCTGGGAGCACAGTGGTTAAGAATCCACCTGCCAATGCACGGGACATGGGTTTGAGCCCTGGTCCGGGAAGATCCCACATGCCGCGGAGCAACTAAGCCCGTGCACCACAACTACTGAGCCTGTACTCTAGAGCCCGCGAGCCACAACAACTGAAGCCTGTGCGCCTAGAGCCCGTGCTCCACAACAAGAGAAGCCACCGCAATGAGAAGCCCGCGCACCGCGACGAAGAGTAGCCACGGCTCGCCACAACTAGAGAAAGCCTGTGCACAGCAATGAAGACCCAATGCAGCCAAAAATAAATAAATGAAATAAATTTATATATAAAAAAAGAACAAAGCAGTTTTCATTGATTTCACCCTATATAAGATAAAAAAATTAACATACTTTTATTTCCTTTGTCCTCTTCTCCAACTTTGTTTTTGTTGATAAATAAAACTATGATAATACTTTTAAAGCATGACAAATATTTTTATTTCAATAATTCCTATTTATATTTACATGAAGTTTTTCTTTTGCTTTTTTTCCTTCGCCCACGCCGTGCAGCATGTGGGATCTTAGTCCCCCAAGCAGGGATCGAACCTGTGCTGCTGCAGTGGAAGCCCAGAGTCTTAACTACTGGACCGCCAGGGAATTTCCTACATGAAGGTTTATGACTATACCAATAATAAGCCAGATAAAGAACTAAGTCTAGGGGGCTTCCCTGGTGGCGCAGTGGTTAAGAATCTGCCTGCCAATGCAGGGGACACGGGTTCAAGCCTTGGTCTGGGAAGATCCCACATGCCACGGAGCAACTAAGCCCATGTGCCACAACTACTGAGCCCATGTGCCACAACTACTGAAGCCCTCATGCCTAGAGCCCGTACTCTGAAACAAGAGAAGCCACCGCAATGACAAGTTGACGCACCGCAACGAAGAGTAGCCCCTGCTCTCCGCAACTAGAGAAAGCCGGCGCGCAGCAACGAGGACCCAACACAGTCAAAAAACAAACAAACAAACAAAACAAAACTAAGTCTAAGTAATTTGTTCTGCAGAGCTCTTGATTTCTCAGCCACATACAGACAACCCTCTGTACTGGTCACTTTTTTCTGTTATTACTCCTATACTTTGAATTTTACTTCTATTATGGCAGTTTTCACATTGTTTTCTTGTTTGTTTACCATTCTACCTCATAAGGCTATGAACTCCTAAAAGGCAGGACTCCTGTCGTATTCTCATCTTTATATTCCCAGTGCTTAGTACTTAGTGGTAGCTAATATTAATATATTGCTTTCCACGTGCCAAGCATTGACTTCAGGGATTTACAGGCATTACACACTTAATCCTTCTCCTAGTATGGGGTGGGTAGCATTAATCTCTCCATTTCACATTCTTTTTACATTCTAGATAATTGAATCACAGGAGATAGCAATAAATGTCTGATGGAATAAGGTTTAAATTATATTTTATTTAGCTTGAGAGGTTAATTATCCTTCTCTTTGCCTATTCTAAATAGTATTGGATTTTTATGTGCTTGGAATACTTTAAATAAATTTTCTCAATGATGGATTTTTGGGGGGGAAGACAGGGCAAATATAATTGCATGTTTGGATTTACTATTTAGGAATTGAAAGTGTGTTTCTGGTTAAAGACTGGATTGCACACCTGCATCTTTTGTTTCCTCCTAAAACATCAATAAAATTACCATAAAGGGATATTTGAAAAATGGCATAAATCCACAGGGGTGAGGAGAATGGACCATATCAATAAAATTTTAGAAGCTAGAAAGAAGACAGGTGAGTGAGAAGTGACTTATCAGACATGAAAATACTGAAGTCTACACTGGCAGTGGTGAAAGCTGAGACCCAACCAGATTTACACTGCAGAATTCTCCAGTCTCAGGACGTGGGGCACCAGGAAAGCAGAAGCAGAGGGTGAAGTGGGGAGCGGAGGCCAAACAAGGATTTGCTGAGAGTGTATGTAACAAACATTCAGATCTTCAGATTCTCTTCCCGTTTTGAGCAGTTTGACAAGCACCCCAACCCCGCTAAGGGAAAAAACGGGAGGTTTAATTTTTGAAGAGGGTAAAATACAGGCACAGATAGAGGTAGTGACATAATCCTGAAAACAGGAAGACTGTGGGAATATATGCATTTCCCCAAGCCTTCTTTCCACACTCAGCTCCTGTAATGCTGGCAGCCAGGTCTTTATCCAACATGAAGCTTAGAAGAGTCTCTTCTGGGAATTTTACCAGCTCAGGAAGAAAGACTCTAAGATTCCAATGTTGGAGGTTCCCCAACTAAACAATTCATCCAGATGACCCTGCAGTGAGGCTCACAACCTACAGGGCTCCCAATAGCTCTGAAGTCTCCCTTAGAAGACATCAGTAAATACCACATCACTATGCATCTGAAGAAAGCCTTTCACACTGAGGAGAGAAAATAAAAACAAACTAGTTTGTAGGCCACACATTATGAAGAAGGAAATTTCCAAACCCTCCCACAAACCTCCCCTCGATAGCCCCAAGAAAAACTGCCCCACAAAAAACTGCAATGTCCTCAGAGAGATAAGAAGTTGCAACTATGGAACAAGAAAGGATAGTATGAAAGGAGCCTTTAGGGGCAAAAAGAGCTCCTGAAAGTTAAAAATGTGAGAAGAGGAATGAAAAAAATAGGATTAAGAGATAAAGCTGATAAAAACCTCCCAGAAAGTACAGCAAACAGGCAAAAAGATAGAAAATAGGAGAAAAAAAAGTTAAAGGACGAGTCTAAGAGTTCTAACAGAATAATAGGGGTTTTAGTAAATGAAACAGAACAAAACTGGTGAGAGAAGATATCAACGAGCAACTGTATTTTTCTGCCCAACAAAGCCATACCATCAAAGGTAATTCTGTGTGCCTCTCTTCCTCAAGACCTTGAGAAGCCTACCTAATGATCCAAATGTATTTTCAAGTTTGGTTTTTATTTAAAAAAATTAAAAAATTTTTTTTTGGCTGTGCCATGTGGGATCCTAGTTCCCCGACCAGGGATTGAACCTGTGTCCCCTGCACTGGCAGTGAAGAGTGTTAACCACTGAACCACCAGGGAAGTCCCTCAAATTTGGTTTTTAGATTCTGGAAGTCATAATGATAAGTAAACCTTTAACAAAGTAAGTTAGATTACATAAATTTTTAAAGCCTACTCTTGTATTAAAAAGAGAATCCATAAAAAGTACACAAAGAAGCTTAAATTATATGCATTAAGCTTAACTCACAGGACCATATTACTAGTAAGTGACAATAAAGCGTCACTAAAAAGATGTGTAATTATCATTAGCAACTAAAGGCTCAGTATTTTCACGGGCTAACTCTAACAAACATTTAAAAGTCAGATAATTTCACTACAATCTATCCCAGAGCATAGAAAAAGAAGGAAAATTTATGACTCCCAAACCTGATAAAGGCTGCACAAAAAAACTACCACCCAATCTCACTAATGAATATTGTTATAAAAATATTAACTAAAATATTAACAAATAGAATTCAAAAGCAAATTTAAAAATAACATCATGACCAAATAAAGTTTATTCAAAAAATGCAAGGGTGTTTCAATATTATAAGATCCCTGAAAATAATAATAAAGCTATGGAGAAAGCTGGTAAGATCATTTTCCTAGACATTGCAAAGACATATGACAAAATTCAACTCTGAAATAACAGCATGTAAGAAAACTGAGGGCTTCCCTGGTGGTGCAGTGGTTAAGAATCCGCCTGCCAATGCAGGGGACACGGGTTTGAGCCCTGGTCCGGGAAGATCCCACATGCCGCAGATCAACTAAGCCCGTGCGCTACAACTAGTGAGCCCACGTGCCACAACTACTGAAGCCCAAGCGCCTAGAGCCTGTGCTCCGCAGCAAGAGAAGCCACCGCGATGAGGAGCCCACATACCACAACGAAGAGTAGCCCCCGCTCGCCGCAACTAGAGAAAAGCCTGTGCGCATCAATGAAGACCCAACACAGCCAGAAATAAAATAAAAAAAAAATCTATTAAAAAAATTGAAATGACTATAACTTAGAAGAGTTTCTCCTTTGCCAAAAAAATCAAATCCTTTAATATTAAATATTGACATGTAAAGTCTTTAAAAAATCTGCTAAAAATGTAACAGATATAAGGTACAAAAACATGAGACACTAGTGTAATGGGAGCAATTATTTTTGAAAGGCATTAAGAACTGACATTAAGAACTATTATGCTTTTGTGGTTTCTAAGTGTATGCTTTATATATTGCAAACAATTACGATTTTATAGTTGCTCCAAGGGCAAATATTAAAGAGATGTTAGAAATCATCTCTTGTCTGATTTAACCTGCTGCAACCTGTTAATGAAAGTATTTGATGTTATACGAAAATGATTCCAGGAAGTATATTTCCAGCAACTATACAAATATGTGAAGACAATCTACAGAATGGGAAAAATTTTTGCAAACCATGTCTCTGATAAGGAGTTAAGATCCAAAATATATAAAGAACTCATACAACTCAATAGCAAAAAAACCCCCCAATTTAAAAAATGACCAAAGACCTGAACATTTTTCCGACGAAGATACATGAAAGACCAACAGGGACATGAAAAGATGCTCAAGATTACTAGCCACCAGGCAAATGCAAATTACTGGGCTGGGCAAAAGGTCGTTAGTTTTTTCCATAAGATAGCACTTGTTGTCTTTAACTTCATTCAAAACAGTTTTGTTAGATTGTATTGTGATAGCTGTCATATCAGCGTGCTTTAAGAAAAAACTTATCAAAATTGAATTTTTGTGTAGCCATTTTATTATTGAAGATGGAAGAAAAAAAGCAACATTTTCGGCATATTACGCTTTACCATTTCAAGAAAGGTAAAAATGCAACTGAAATGCAAATAAAGATTTGTGCAGTGTATGGAGAAGGTGCCGTGACTGATCGAATGTGTCAAAAGTGGCTTGCGAAGTTTCGTGCTGGAGATTTCTCACTGGACGATGCTCCACAGTCGGGTAGACCAGTTGAAGTTGATAGCGATCAAATAGAGACATTAATTGAGAACAATCAACATTATACCACGCGGAAGATAGCCGACATCCTCAAAATATCCAAATCAATCACTGAAAATCATTTGCACCAGCTTGGTTATGTTCATCGCTTTGACGTTTGGGTTCCACATACATGAAGCGAAAAAAATTTCTTGACCGTATTCCTGCACACGATTCTCTACTGAAACGTAACGAAAACGTTCTGTTTTTAAAACAAATTGTAACGGGCAATGAAAAGCGGATACTGTACAATAATGTGGAATGGAAGAGATTGTGGGGCAAGTGAAATTAACCACCATGAATCACACCAAAGGCAGGTCTTCATCCAAAGAAGGTGATGTTGTGTATGTGGTGGGATTGGAAAGGAGTCCTCTGTTACGAGCTCCTTCTGGAAAACCAAACAATTAATTCCAACAAGTACTGCTCCCAATTAGACCAACTGAAAGCAGCGCTCGATAAAAAGCATCCGGAATTAGTCAAGAGAAAACGCATAATCTTCCATCAGGATGACGCAAGACTGCATGTTTCTTTGATGACCAGGCAAAAACTGTTCCAGCCTGGCTGGGAAGTTCTGATTCATCTGCTGTATTCACCAGACATTGCACCTTCAGATTTCCATTTATTTCAGTCTTTATAAAATTCTCTTAATGGAAAAAATTTCAATTCCCTGGAAGACTACAAACGGCACCTGGTACAGTTCTTTGCTCAAAAAAATAAAAAGTTTTGGGAAGATGGAATTATGAAGTTGCCTGAAAAGTGGCAGAAGGTAGTGGAACAAAATGGTGAATACATTGTTCAATAAAGTTCTTGGTGAGGGGAGAAGGAACTGGAGGAAAGTACTCAAAAGGTACAAATTTCCAATTATAATGTAAGTACCAGGCATATAATGTACAACATGATGACTATAATTAACACAGCTGTATGATACGTAAAAAAGTTAAGAGGATAAATCCTGAGTTCTCATCACAAGGAGAAAATTTTTCTTTTCTTCTTCTTTCTTTTTATTGTATCTATATGATATGACAGATATTAGCTGAATCATATTACACGTAAATCAAACCATCATGGAAAAAAATATGTAGGTGTGGGTGTGTATCCTATCTTATAGCCAATCCTACGAACAATCATACATAGAATGCATTTATGGGCAGAACCCAATCTTTTTTTTTTTATATATAATCTACAAAAACTCATTTGGAGAACCATTCTTTTTCAGGGTCTGCAAATTGCCTTATCCGTCAATGTGCCTGCAACGCCTCCTTTATTATTCCCCTCCCACTCTCCACGCCAGAGCTCAGTTATGGCTTTCTTTGATATTTTCCAGGCTGAAGGCAATTAAGATTTCTTAAATCAGGGGATCAGAAATTCCAATTCTTCAGTCACCTGCGTGGCTAATGCTTTAACTTGCATAAAAACTGTGTTAAAATTCTCTTCACATAGGCAGGAGGAGAAAAGGAAATGACATCAGAGGTGCTTTAGGAAAGATCCGAGGAACTGCAGCGGTGGCCTTCCCATGCATCAGGTAGAGCACTGATCTAGTTCTGCCACTTCTGTGACAGACAGACTTTGTAACGATGGCTGTCTTAGAAAATGTAGAGCAGTCAACAAAAGCTGTTGGACTGATTTTTCTCTGAGAAATTAAACTTAGTTCACTAGAAAATTCCTGAAAGTTACATCCAGAATCAAATCCTTACTGAAAAACCTTGCTAACTTTCTACTATTTACTAAAGGGTTCTTGGTGGACATTATCTCTCTGTTGTATTTTTTTTTTCCAAAACTGGCAAGCAGAAAAGATCAACTGGTCATCAAATACTTGGAGACTTAGTAAATTTTAACCTTCTTCTTATAGAACTTTTGCTTAACAATGAGTCTTCTTGTTAATACTTAAAATAATTGGGTTTTACCGACTTGATAAAAATGGAAATTGGAAGCCACGGTCATCAGTAAATTAAATATTTTATTCAGATTTTAGCGTAATTAGAATTCATATTTTGGGGCTTCCCTGGTGGTGCAGTGGTTGAGAGTCCGCCTGCCGATGCAGGCGACGCGGGTTCGTGCCCCGGTCCGGGGGGGAACCCACATGCCGCGGAGCGGCTGGGTCGTGAGCCACGGCCGCTGAGCCTGTGCGTCTGGAGCCTGTGCTCCGCAACGGGAGAGGCCACAACAGTGAGAGGCCCGCGTACCGCCAAAAAAAAAAAAAAAAAAAAAAAAAAAGAATTCATATTTTGGGAAAATATTTACAAAGTCTTCTTAAAAAACTGAGTTTACTTTTTTATTAGTTTTATTAGTTTTCCTCCAAATCTTAAAGTAGATAGGTTCTCATACTTTATCTTAATCAGAAGGCAGTAAAACAAAACTTAAATAGAATTCAGATAATATGGAGCTCCTTGGCATCCATTCACTCCATGAATCTGAGACAGTATTCCACTGAGAGGGGGTGGTGACAGGAAGCAAGATGTGGGAGGCTTTGGGGCACTGATACTGTTTCCTACATTTTTTTTAGGTTAAAAAAATCTTTTTTTTCTTTAATTGAGGTAACATTGATTTATAACATTACATACGTTTCGTGCGTACAACATTATATTTGTACTTCAATATACCCTACAATATGCTCCCCACCACCAATTTATTTTCCATCGTCACGGTACGGTTGATCGCCTTTACCCATTTCACGCCCCCACCTCCCCTCTGGTAGCCACTACTCTGTTCTCTGCATCTACACCATATTGTTGTTTCTTGACCTGCGTGCTGCTCATAGGGTTTGTTCAGTTTGTAACAACTCACCGTTGCACACGGATGATAGGTACGCTTTTCTGTTTGAATACTCTAATAAAAAGCTTAAAGTATGTGGTCTGTTCATGGCAGATGGGTGGCAGTAACTTCCAAGCACTGAATATTCTTAATCTGCAATTAGGTATAGATCTAATATCCATAATTCTGTGATAACCGATAAACCAGTACTGTGATACCCACGACTTTGAGACAGAAGACTCAAGGAACCACCTACTGTCTCGACCCCTTTCATTTTCACTAGGTCTGGTGTGTGATGGGCGTAATTCTGTATTGTCCGAGAATACCAAATACTTTTTGAAGTAGCAGCTATATGATGTTTGTTTTCCTTTGGTACCATGAGCAAATTATACGAGATACTATCATATTTTCAACAAGAGCATTTAAAGAACATTCCCAGAAATTAGTTGGTTTATAAATTAAATTCTGTCAATCACTGCATACTGAAGAAAAGGGAACGCTGGTTTGAAAGGTGGCATGGATACCCATGACTTCATTTTCTCTCTCTCATTCTTCTGTTCATTTACTCGCCTCTTTGGAGTTAGTTAATTTACTGTGTGTAGGAGAAGTACCCATTCCCTCCTAAGTGCCAGGGACTGAGGATCTAAAGATGAATCTGGGACCTGCGTGTGTCAGAGTGGCTAGCTTGTCATCAAACCTATTCCCCCTTTTTCCTGGGCACGAAGTTAAGCTCTATTTCCCTTCTCTGCACAGTCAGGAGCAGCGCATGACTGAATTTATAGCTAATGCAAGAGATGGCCGGGTCTGTGAAAACCTTCCAGGTAAGATCCCTTTCATGCTCTTTCTCCACCCGCTGGGTTGATGGAGGTGAGCACGGCGACCTCAGAAGCCAAGGAGTGAGGTTAATGGAATCACAAGACGCACGGAGCCTGAAACCTCACTTACAGGAGGGTCACTCACTAGTCAGCACCCCGTTTTGGACTTTATGTGACTGAGAAGTAAACTTCTTTCACGTTTGAGCCATTATGCATTTCTGGGTTGGTTGACCATAGCGACTAGAATTAACTAATACTGTGAAGCTAAGGAGTTGATTACCTTTTCAGGTACTTACATACAAAAAAAACTTACAATACAATTTAATACAAAATAATAAAGGTTATAGGAAAGTTAGTGGAGGGAATAGTGAATTATGCCTGGAAAGGGTTCTTGAAGTAACATGTGGATTAGGTCTGAAGCATGAATAGATAAGAGTCTGTCAGGGAGACAAGTTGCGGGGAAGGGGCAATGCCTAGTACACGAAGGCAGGAGCAAAGGCACGGCCGCACAGAGCGTCCTTGCTAACTATGCCTGTGAGGGGAGTGATGGGAGCGAAGACCAGAGAAGTCTGGGGCCAGACTGTGACACGGTCAGGAGAACAAACATTACCTTGTGTGCAGTGAGGGCTGTTTCAGGTTTCAACTGAGATGGAGAATGAAGGTCAGATTGGAAAGGGGGGAGCCTGCAGACAGGAAGACTGAGCAAGAAGAAGTGGTCGTGGACATGGAGAAAGAGAGGCGCCATTGCCAAATATTTCTGAGGTTAAGAACTAACCTGATTAGATGGGGAGGGCCGCGGGGAGGGATGCAGGAGAGTACGCGGGTGAAGAGGAGTCAGCTTCTATCTTAGAAGGAAAAAAAAATCTTAAGTACTGAGGGAGTAGATGTTCTGAAGTCAAAACACAAGTACAGATTGTGGGGGAGAGAGAACGAGAATTAGTTCAGCTTCAAAGTTGACGAGTTTGAAACACCCTTTTGAATCCCTCAGATAGGTCACGGGGGATTATGGGTCTGGCCGGCAACGTGTTTACTTTAGGGATGGGTCACCTTTTGGGAGTGAGAGCACAAGAGAACCCTGAATTTAACTGATGGGTAGAAATCCCTAAATCACCCTAGCAGGAAATGCTAATCTATTTTTTTTAATTTAAATTTTATTTATTAAAAGAAGGTAATCAACTAATTCAAACAAATAATTTTAAAAAGGCAGATGGAGTGAAAACTTCTCTTTTCCCGTTTCTCAAGCAACCCAATTTCTCTTCCCAGAGAAACCAACGTTAGCAGATCTTCTGGATCTGCTGAGGTATTTTCACTCAGATAAGCAAATATGTCTGGTCTTTTTACAACACATATACACAGACCCCTCCCCCCCAGCCCCGCCTTCCCCGTCTCAAGGACGTTCACGTACCTTAGTGTGGCGCCTTCAGTCTTAATCACATCTCCATCTTTCACATAAACGTACTGCTGCTCTCCATCTCCTACAGTTTCTTTTCTCTCGGGATTCCGTGGGAGTTTTTTAACGCAGTATGTACTGTCTAGTCACAAAACACGTAAAATATATTAAGTCACACTTTAAATGATAATTTAGCCTTTTAAGAGATCAACTTCCATACGGCGAACACTTGAGATTGGCTGCAAAAAATCTTAACGGTAAGAGGCAACAGAAAATGGGATGAATTGTAGCAGCATATCTCTGGGATGGTAACTATTTCCTCCACCTTGACAAAAGAGTTTTTTATTCTCTCATGTCCTTCCAGGTCTACATAAAAGCCTTTTTTTTTTTGTAGTCACTCCTCCCCCCCCCCCCCCCCCCCCCCCCCCCCCCCGGTACGCGGGCCTCTCACTGCCGTGGCCTCTCCCATTGCAGAGCAACAGGCTCCGGACGCGCAGGCCCAGCAGCCATGGCTCATGGGCCCAGCCGCTCTGCAGCATGTGGGATCCTCCCGGACCGGGGCACGAACCCGTGTCCCCTGCATAGGCAGGCGGACTCCCAACCACTGCGCCACCAGGGAAGCCCGTCACTCCTCTTTTATATAAAAATTTGGAAGTAGCACTTCACAGTCTCAGCTAGGTTTGAGATCAAGATGGGTGTTGAATACTGTATAGCACTGGGAACTTTACTCAATACTCTGTAATAACCTATATAGGAAAAGAATCTGAAAAAGAACAGATACACGTATATCTATAAGTGAATTACTTTGCTGTACACCTGAAACTAATACAACATTGTAAATCAACTAGACTCCAGTAAAAAATACAGATTAAAAAAAAAAAAGATGGGTGTTGAAGAGGCAGTAATACCAAAACTGGGAACTTTTCCCTATCTAGGTGCCTAACACAGAATAAAAGAGATTATGGCATCACGGCAGTACTTAATAATAAAAGGATAATAGTATAAAGTTCTTTCTGTGAAAGCTGAAAGGAAGTCCCAAACCCGGGGCTAAGATATGAAACCATTAAAATAAATGTAACCCATAGTACCCTCACTGACACAAAGAAAATCAATGACTTAACCAACCAATAGCTGAGTGGCAGTCATCTAACCAGTATACCATGTACAGTGAATACAAGGACCATGACACCAAAATGCTTAAAAACTGTCATAGTTGGGGGAAATAAAACACAAACAGGCAATAATTAGAGAACTATACTCAGTCCCACTTAAGGGATACTAAATGGACAATTCAGCTAATAAAAGCAGCAGGTGTTTAGAGAAAGGAGAAACAATTAGAAAGATTGCAAAGGGTTCAGAGAAAGACCTGTAGGTAAGGGAAACAGCGTTAGGAAAGGCACAGAAAGGAGGATGAGCGTGGCATATGTGCCAAACAATGCTACCAACTTGCCTAAAGCAAAACCCTGGCTGGAAAGAGTGGGACAGTAAGGTGAGCTCAGATCATGGAGGGCCTTAAAGTGCCTTTCAGAGAACAGGGGGATTTAAACTTTACAGTATGTGGCTACCATACACTCTTTAGTAAGAAACTGAAATAGTGTTAATAGGTGGATTAGTATGGCAGCTGTAGGTGGGGAGACTGGAGAGGGAGAGATCAGAAAGACCAGGACGGGGTGACTGCAATAACCCTGCTGGAAGGTAATGAGCATTAGGGCTACAGTGGTGTCAATGGAAATGCGGAGGGAGAAAAACACATGCAAAGGAAAACTGACAAGGCATAGAAATCTGGCTAGTAGGAAGGATAAAGGATAGAAATATCGCAAAAATAATAAGAATAAAACAACAGCAACTAGACCTTCCCTCTCCAGCACCAAATTCCATTGCTTTGTATCTTGAGAGGCTGAAGCAAAAAGTAATATGCTATTCTGGGAGCTGACGTTACACAGTAAGGCTGTCTTCCATTTAGAGCGAGACAGCAAGGTGTTTTTGTTTGTTTTTATTTGTGATCTGCATACTTTTGTTTTTCAGTAAAGAAGTGGAGATACTACATCTCTAGTTGTGAGGCAGATGATCCTTCCAAAAAACTCACAACTACCTCAAAATTACAAAACAAATGTCACACTATAAAATAACTCCGTGCCAGTTTTTAAAATTATGTGCCAATTTGAAAACACATATCTTATTCGCAATAGCAATCTACACAGGCAAGATGGAGAAGGGCATGCTGAAATCAATCATATGATAGTAATTATTATTTCAAATAAAAGCTTATTGAGATGTAATTTGCATACTATAAAATTCACTCTTTTGAAATGTACAATTCACTGTTGTTGTTGGTTTTTTTTTTAGCGTATTCAAAGAATTGTACAACCATAACCACTATAAAATTTTAGAACATTCCGAAACCCTTTACCCAATGGTACTCACTCCCTATTCTCTCCTTCACCCAGCCCTTGGCAACCACTTATCTACTTTCTGTCTCTATCATGTAATTATTTTAACAGGAGGAAACCCTCAGTCATTTGTTAAAGTTTATGGATTATAATATCATTGCCAATGCTAATTATTTAAGCTGATACAAACATGTGATATTGCTCATGTATAATACTTTCTAACATTCTAATTGAATAGCAAGAAGCAAACATTTGACTCCTAGGACTCGGATGTTAAATACATGGCAAAGGCCCAACTTCAGCTGCAAAATAATAATAATTAGATAACAAAATATATTTTACAAGATTTACCCCAAACCAAGCAAAACAAAAAACTTGAGCACCCTGGGGCTATACAGTTCTCATGTCTGGTAAAATTCTGGCTCCCTGTAAGCCACTAGGAGTTCCCAAATCACACACTGATCATATTTTAAATTTTTGCAGGCAGATTACTTGTTACTGTAACTTCCCATAGAAATCTTATAAATGGCATTCATAATTTTGGTGTGGCCTGTAAAAACATAGAAAGTGGGCTTCCCTCGTGGCACAGTGGTCGAGGGTCCACCTGCCGATGCAGGGGACGCAGGTTCAAGCCCCGGTCCGGGAAGATCCCACATGCCGCGGAGCGGCTGGGCCCGTGAGCCATGGCCGCTGATCCTGCGCGTCCAGAGCCTGTGCTCCGCAATGGGAGAGGCCACAACAGTGAGAGGCCCGTGTACCGCAAAAAACAAAACAAAACAAAACACAGGAAGTTAGCATTGTAAAGTACTTGAAAAATTCTGCCATACTAATAGTTAAACAAAATTATAAAAAATTTAAACTATTAAAATATGGAATAAAAAGAAATTATAAAGCAAAATGGAACAAGAATGCTAGTGATTAAGGATTTAGAGAATGAAGAAATACATGGAACTTTTGGGGAGAGATCCTGAAAGGTACACCCGAACAATTTCAGTGCTGAGGAACTCAAGGTCTGCATGTAGCTGGTCTAGCTTCAATAAAGTTCAGAACGAAACACAACAAGCCACTTCTCAAACAAGTATTAAAGTTTTCATGGCTATAAAGCAGTGCCAAATTTCTTTTTGATTTTCTTTAAATCAACATAATAGGTAATCTATCACATAAATATTCATTATTTGTAGGGAACCCCAAACTATTTTAATTTTTAATTTAAAGAAAGTGGGTCAGATGTCCAGTAACAGGTGAATGGATACACAAATGGTGGTATATTCCTACCATGGATTACTACTTGGCAATAAGAAAGGAACAAACTACTGATGCATGAAACAGATGAATCTCAAAAACAAGATGCTAATGTGCAAGAAGCCAAAGAGTGATGTCGTATCCTTCCATTCTAGAAAACTTTAGAACACAGGCAAAACTAATCTATGGTGCTATAAAGCAGATGAGTGGTTGCTGGAGCTGGAGGGGGAATCACGGCAGAGCGGCATGAGGGGACCTCTCTTTGGGGTAGTGGGAGCGTTCTTTATCTTGATTGGAGTGGTCACATAGGTATTTGCCAAACTATACATTTTATGGGTACATTTTATGTATGTAAATTCAAGCTCAATAAAGCTGATTTATGAAGGAGAGAAAGGGGGTCATAAACATTTCAATTTTTCAAGCTGACCTGCATGCTAAAAGAGCTGCCCAAAGCTAATTAAGGATCCTCAGCATAGTTTTTTAATGCACAAAATTTAATGATGGACAAGAGAAAGAAAGGTGAGGACAGGTCAGACTAAGACAGAGTGACTTCCTACGGAGGGCAGTCCCTTCGGATTGGAAGAAAGGAGGTTAGAGGGTAAGAGACTGAGGGGAGACAGGTCTTTACAATGGGCCGCCTGGTGATATTGGGAGCTGTGCCTGAGAATATCTTGGTGTCCCAATTATAGTCTCAAGGCCTAAAAAGATAATTACAAACATTAAAAAATACTAGTCGAATGTCTACATGCATCCCTTTTGTGAATGAACGTTCTTGACCTCCTTGTCTTTCCTGTGCCTTGGACACACACAAAGTCCCACTCCAGTGTCTCTGCCCCGGCAATGCCCTCTGCTGGGTGTGCCCTCCTCTCAGACACTGTACAGCTCACCCCCTCTCCCTCCACCCCAGACACCACTGCTACCACCCTCCTCCGCTTTACTCTCTCCCCCCTTGCCTTCATGTAGCTTCATTTTTCTTCATAGCACCTGCCACCACCTGACCTAAGATTCATTTACCATTTACCTTCCCAACTAGAACGAGGCTCCATGAAGGCGGTCTTTGTTTTGCTCACTGCTAGGTCCCGTGTGCCAAGCACGGCACCTGGATTTAGCAGTGCCTCCAGTATTCACTAAAGGAAAGAATGGATGGATGGATGGATGGATGAACGAATGGATGAATGTATGTATGTATGGATGAATCTATGTGTGTGACGGTGGGATGAGGGAATAAGGGAGATGATAAGGTGTCAGTACTGAACAGGTTTCAGGGACAGAGAATTATCAATACAATGATCTTTCCCCAGTATTTCAGTTTATTGTGGTAATTGCCTTATGTTATGGAAGACGTGAGGTCACATTTAGAATGTGGACAAGAACATACCACCTCACAGTACTCAGGCCAAACGTTCAGCACAGTGCCTGGCACACAGTAAGTGCTCAACAGTAGTTAGTTATTAAATCTGAAATAGTAATTGTCATGCAAACTAAATTAAAAGTGATCTTCATCACTGGGCAAAGGGGAAAAATAAGAGGGCAAAGAGATCTGAAATAGAAAATAGGACCTTTCCTTGCCTCCTCTGTTAAAACCGGGGGTAGTGTTCAAGTTACAGTAATTTCTGTAAAATACGTAAGTAAGCTAGTAAATGGTTTACTAGCTTACTTAGCTCTGTTAACCGAAGTAAATTATTCCGAAGACACAGTTTTCTTCAATGAGCTTAATGAATGTTTTCTGTTTACCATTATGGATGTTTTTACAAATATCTCCTATGCCTCCGGTATGATCACGGTGCCAATGGGTCACTATGATTTCCTGGATGGCTGTGTTAAATTCTGTCAGAGCCTGCTTTAAACAGATGATGTATTCTGGGATTGCTGGTTCTCCAGTGTCAATGAGGATTCTCCTGAAAATTAAATGGAAAATAATCATACAGTCGGAACACAGAGTTTGTATCAGCATGTTTCTCACACAGATAATTTACATTACATTTAAGAAACTGCACAAATTGCCTTGCTTCCAACGTGCTTGAAAAGCAGCTGCATGTTATTTCAGCTTAACTATAATCATCTCACCTTCAGAAAGTTCTCTGAAAAAAAACTTATAAATGTGGGTCTGAAAAAGGAATAATAGCAATGGTATTCAACACTTACATAGCACTTAAAAGAAATAAGGCACTGTTCCAAGGACCTGACATATTTTAACAATTGCATTTCTCGTAACACCGTTTTGAAGTAGGCATTTCATTATTATATCCAGAAATTAAGTAACTTGCCCAAGGT
The DNA here is from genome assembly GCF_963455315.2 of Globicephala melas. Taxonomy (NCBI): domain Eukaryota; kingdom Metazoa; phylum Chordata; class Mammalia; order Artiodactyla; family Delphinidae; genus Globicephala; species Globicephala melas. Next base: position 15,213,363 of record NC_083330.1, read on the forward strand.
TACTCTGCAAAGATAGGGCAGAAGCAGCATTTGCACCCAGGTATTCTGGCGCCAGAAGAGGCGCTTTTATCCACGCTGCCTTTGAGATCTTTTACAACATCCTCAAATATCTCGGAGATATGAAAGAATCTGATTCGATGGTATCCCTAAGGAAACCCAGTCTTCTGCATTATACACAAAACCGATCCCCGAAGTTTTACGCGGGCTGCCTTACGTGAAAGTGCAGGCAGCAGGGAAGTTTCGGGGAGTGTCTGAGCTGCTTCCTTTCTCTACTCAGACCACCTCACTAGTTATCTTTTTCTGCTTGTGGTTCTGAACCCACCTTCTACTTTGTTTGCCCTTTCTCACTATTTTATGGGATGATGGTCTTTCTCTCCGAAGTTTTCTGGGAAAAATCAGGGTGACATTTTCCTCCTCCAGAACCAATTCACTGACTTCTTAAATTCACGCTGTTTCACAGGAATCCCTCCCGAATTCAGGCTGGGGGAGAGATGATTCATCTTGATGCAAAGTTTCAGTCATTCTATTTGTGTATTAATTCATCAATAACTGTTTATGAATGATCTGCTATGTGCCATGCCTTTCTTGCAAGACAAAAACCCATCTTGCCCTGGAGAAACAACCTTTGTATGTTAATGATGACATCTGTAACAGCAATTTTAGTACATGAACGATGTTGTTGACTACAGCAATTTTAGTCATCTGACTCTGGTGGATGAATATTTAGGTAGCACAGGACTGAGGGCAGAGGGGACAAGAAAGGGAATAAAGTTTCGGATAGAGAGATTAGTCATAAACTCGGTAAGGAAACGTGGCTTTAGGGCGACTTGGTTTCACAGTCACTTGTCCATTCAAGACACACTGTGGGTCTCTGGAGGAAGTGGACTACATGGGAAGCGCCTAGAATCATTCTTCATGTGGCGTAAGTACAACCTCAGCTGTAAACTGGAAAAAGTTCCCTCCTTAACAAACAGCAAGTCTATCAATGATGTCTGTGAAGAATTAGTGCAGAGGATCAGACACTGTCATCTCTAGGTGGGCTGTGTCCTTCACAGCCCAGACAATACCCTATCTTAGGATGTCATTTTGCAAATGTGAGTTATGCTAATCCAGGGGACAAGAGAAGAGTGCAGAAGAACCTGTACAGGTCTGTGACCAATTTATTCACCAGAGCACAGGGCCTGGCATGCAGTAACAATCTGCTACGTGAATGGAGAAAAAAATTCTTCAACTAATGGGAGTTAGTGTCATCAACTTCCTCAATTAGGTATTTTCTATCAACATTGAGATAGCTATTAAATGGTCTCTGTCAATTTGCTGTCCCTCTTACAAAATCATTAAGTATTTTCTGAGCACCTACTATAAACCCAGTATTGTCTGGATGTTATAAGGGAGGAAAAAGTGAGTAAAGTAATAGCAGACGTGCTTTCCCCGTTCTAGAATTTAAGTCCTTTAGGTATGAATTTTCACTTAAATTTCACTGAATCCTCATAACATCTGTCTGAGGTGGGTACGATACAACTCTCACTGTATAGATAAGGAATCTGACGCTTAGCGAATCAACTGTCTTGTCCACAGCCATGAGCCAGGTACTGGGACCTGATAATCAGAGCCCAGCGTCTTAACCCCAAGTAGTCCACTAGACTGCCTTTTCCTATTAAGAAGAAATAGTATACTCACCTTCAAGGTATTTACAATTTTAATAGTAAAGATTAAAACTCCATCTTTTAGAGGTTCTAGGCAGAGGAGGAATATGGAAATACTCTCTAGCTATTATTGGTCCATTCAAATGTTTACTGAATACCTCTGTACTAGGCATCACAGTAAGTCTGAGTGCTTTAGGGAAATTCATTTCGCATCTATGGGCTGATCAGAAAGAGGAAGGAAGACTGGTTAAAACTGCAGTTATCCAGCAGTAATAGAATCCTAACAGAGCAAATGAAGGGAAAAAGAGAATGCTCATTCATTCAGCAAATATTTACTGTACTATGTACAAGGCTCTGTGCTAGGTGCCAGAGATACAGTAATAAATAAGCCTTCATTGAATTTATATGCTAGTGGGGAGTGGAGTTGGGGAAATACATTAAGCTTCTTCCTACACACAAAAAATCATTTTATTATTGACATAAGGGCCATGACAGGTATGGAATGCTAAGGCAGTGTACTACATTAACCTATCACAGTGTAAGGCGTCAGGGAAGGCTTTATTGAGGAAATGTTATTTTAACAGAGCTCTAAAGGATGAGTGAGGTTGGCTGGGTGAAGAGAAGGATAAATGGGAGACAGAGAGGAAAGTAGGCATGAAAGCTCTGAGGCGGAGTGGATAGAGCCCATGTGGCCGGGATGGGAGAGAAGCTTGACTCAGGGTGATGACAGGTCAGAGATCAGCATATCACAAGGCCTTCTGGTTTCCATCTTCCAAAAAATCCAACTCTGTTATGTTGGTGAATCACGAAGTTTTAAATGCAGCCAGACACGCCTCTTCTGTGACTTCTGATGCCAACTGAATCGCCACACCCTTACGAAACCTCTCCAGTGACTAGATTAAAACCTTTAATTATACGGTTCCAGAACTCCAGACTGACTCTTCATCAGCCTCGTTAAATGGTAAATTATGTATCCATTTTGGGGGCTATATGTTTTTTTGGGTTTTTTTTTTTGGCCACACTGAGGCTAGTGGGATCTTAGTTCCCCAACCGGGGATTGAACCCAGACCCTCGGGAGTGAGAGCACGAAGTCCTAACCACTGGACCACCAGGGAATTCCCTGGGGGCTATTTGATTTATGGTATCTACAATTCGCCAAGCCAAGTGAAAGCAAAACTACTGTTATGTGTGTATTTTTTCTACCAAGTCCATAGGAGACTCCTAGTATATTGCCTGAGACACAGTAGGCACTTAGAAATGTTTCTACTATGAATGAAGGTTTTCTTTTTTGTCAAATAACATTTAAAAGAGTCTGTAAGAAATATTATGTCTCCCAAAACTTTAAAAAAATACCAGAGGTGTTTTATTAAAGGGCAACTTAATCAAGACCAAGTTGTATTACTACTTTACAAACAGACCTCATTTTAAGCATACGGCAAGGAAAAAAGTTTCACGTTTCACCTACGTATAATAATGTCCCTTGAAATGTCACTTTGAAGCTCCTCCCATCAAGGATGGCAGTCTGTTTCCGCATCCTTTGAGTATGGACTTACACTGGGTTTTCCTACTGAAAACAGAGTGACATGAAAGTGATGGCTTGCCATTCGTAAGCCTCAGCCTCCAGGTCTTTCAGCGCTTCCCCTCACTCCACTGGAACCCTGAAACTAGGCAGTGAATAAGCTAGGCTACCCTGCTGCAGGATAAGAGACCAGAACACAAAACACAAGAACCCCACAATACTCCTTTGGCTACGTGGGGGAGAATGGATTGAACAGGGACAAAAGTAGATGCAGAGAAGCCTATTTTAAAAGTGTAAGCAAGAGTTGTACTGGCTTGGACTGGGTGACAGCAGTGAAAATGCTGAGATCTTCTTAATGGCTTGGATACGAGCGTGCAGGAAGCAAAGAAAAATGTCAAGGAGGGTACGTAAGTATTTGCCTTGATCAAATGTGGGGATGGTTCTCTTTACCAAGATTTGGATGACTAGAAGAAGACCAGTGGGAAACAATGAGTTTCAAGTGGCTGTGAGGCTCCAACTAGAGATTTAAGAAACCAGTTGGCTATCCTAGTCTGACGACGAAGCGTGGATTTGTCTATACTGGAGCTATAAATTTGGAGTTACTAATGAATAAAACAGGTGAAGCCAAGGAAGTAGACAAGATCCCCTAGGTAAAGAACATAACAATGGGAACAGAAGAAAGAGTAGGATTGCCTTGTGAAGGGCTCATACACTTAAAATACTTGGTGAAGAGGATGATTCTAGAAAGGAAATTGTATAAGAGTAGCTAGAGAGGTGAGAGGAAACCAGGAGAATGCGGTGTTAAGCAAATCAAGGAGGGAGTGGTCAATAGCATTAAAAGATATTGAAGTTCAAGTAAGATGGGAATGGAAAAATGCCATTGGGTTTAGTGATACAGGAGGCACCTGTGATCTTAGTGGAACAGATGGATACCATTATCAGAACCACTTACTTGGACCCAACTAATATTCATTCCTAGCCACCTAACATCTACTTTATACAGCAGAGCAGCAGCATCTGTACATCAACGTATTCTAGTTCAACTGCATGGGTTCACCATCACCTCTCTCTCATCTATCAGTGATTCCACTGGCCATTCCACTCCCTAAGCTTATGTGGGTAGAAGTCTAAGCAGTGTAAGATGGAAGGCCATGAATCTGCTCTTCCCTCAATCAGTTTCAGATTCCTCATGTCTTTTAGCACCAGCACCTTGCCACGCAAAGTGTGATTCTAGTGTTTAAAGACACAGTATGGATTTTTCATACAACACGGCCCCTAAACCTAAGCCAACTTCTTCATCTGGTTTTCAAACAGAACCAGCCATCTGTTTCACCGCTGGAAGAAAAGCAGGCTGTGTTGAACTTACAGAGAGTACACTGATCTCCAACATAGTGTTTTCCTGAGAGACTTTCTAGGATAATTTTGACTACATGCAATTTTCATGTTAGGTACTGTCTTCTAGAGCTCGTTTAAGATGACACACTGAAAAGTGAAGAGCATATCTATGTACTTCCTAGGGTGAGGGAGTCTCAGCTAACCCAGACTCTACGCCAGATATCAGGTATTTTTGCTGCTTAATTTTCTGTTCTCCTCGATTCCGGAAGCAGCTCAAAGCTCTGACCCTGCCTTGTTTACCCTGGACTCAACTTGTTGCTTTCTGCTTGATGTGCAGTACTTCCAGACCCTCCATCCTGTTGCTTCTAAAATTGTGATTTACTGGAAAAAGGCAAATACAGTGGATACTTCAAATGAAAGCCCAATAAACTATACTTATTAAACTGTTTCTAGTAATCAACTATATTTTACTAATTGTAACACGTCCGGGCTGAACAATTAAATTCTGGGCTCAAGCGGAACTATATCTTATTTTCATTTTCTATTATCTAGAGTATACTAAAGACTAAGTACCATACAAAAATTGCTCAATGCACTTACTGTGCAGTAAATCACATGTTCCCATGTCTGCATAATTCCACTAAAATAGAATGCATCTGAACAAGAGAAAAATCTTAGAAATACAGACAGGCTATTCCCTCCGCAGAGTAATTTACATAAGGCCACACAACAGCAACAAAAACAAAGTTAGCTTCTCTTTCCCAAGAGCTAGGGGGCTCTTCAACAGACTCGAGCAATTTGAAGCAAGAAAATCCTGCCCTCTGCTGCTGAGTTAAGAAAAAGGCCTCAGCACAACGAATCGCTTTTGCGAAGCGAAGTTAAACTCCGGGCCAAACACCAGTGAAAGTCAGGTGTGGAAAGTAAACGCTTTCCTGGATTAACTCCAGGCGATTTCTAGTTTCTCAACAGCTTAAATACGCTCATCCTGGCATTTAATATCATGCAAAGTAAATTAGATCTCAAAACCACGAAGTGGTTTTTTTCATTAGCCAGCTGTAAGCTAGAGAGTTCACCACCCAGGGTGGTCGTGATCTGGGGGTGGTCCCGCCCGCTTGGGGCGGGACGCCGTGGTGCCGGCTGCGGGCGCACAGCCCCCGCGGCGAGCAGCCATCGCAGCCCCAGCTCCGTGCGTCCCGCGGGTCGGTGTGTAGGATGCGGGGTTGGGGGGGGAAACGTTTACCTGGGGCCCGTCCCCACCAGGTAGGTGTTGGTGCCCTGCAAGGTCATGGGGCCCGGGTTACAGCCCAGGACGCGAATCACCCGACTGGACAGCCGTTCCACGCGCTGCAGGGCGGCTGCCATCTCCCCCTCTGCCGCTCGCCCGCGCTGAACTAGAAGAGCCGCCGGAGCGCGGAACAAGCAACCAGGCCGTTGGCGGGGGTGGGTGGTGGGTGGAGGGCCAGCTGTCACGTGACGCCGCGCGTGCGGAGCGGGGTGTGGCTCGGTTACTGGGCCAGGGGCAGAGGTCACGTGAGGCGCAGGGAAGGGCAGGGGGAAATCAGCCGCTGTGCCGCGGGCGGGGCCCGCGAGCACGTGACGACGCGCGAGCGGCGCGGGAAGGGAGGGGAGTCGGTTGGTGCGCGAGGGGCGGGGCCAGCGGCCACGTGACGCTGCCCAGGTTTCGCGGGCCGCAGCGCGAGGGAGTTCGTGGGCGTGTGGTGTGAGGCGCCCCGAGGCTAGGCTGGGTTCCCGGCCTGTGGGCGCTGCCGCCTGTCGTAGAAAGCGGTGCCTTCGCAGTAGTTTGTGTCCAGGCAGGCGAGTTCATTCAAGTGCACGAGAGACCTTTTAACCGGGGAAGTTTTGTGATGGAGCGAGGGGTTTGGGGTTAGTTACTGAGGACGAAATCCCGGGAAGGATCGCTCGTCGGGTTCTCAGGCGAGGGTGAGGGTGTGTGTGTGTGTGTGTGTGGTGTGTCCTGTGTCGTGTGTGTGTCCTGTGTGTGTCGTTTGTGTGTCCTGTGTGTCGTGTGTGTGTTGTGTGTCCTGTGTGTCGTGTGTCCTGAGTGTCCTGTGTCCTGTGTGTGCTGTGTCCTGTGTGTCCTGTGTGTGTGTCGTGTGTCCTGTGTGTGTGTCCTGTGTGTCCTGTGTGTCCTGTGTCCTGTGTGTGCTGTGTCCTGTGTGTCGTGTGTGTGTCGTGTGTCCTGTGTGTGTGTCCTGTGTGTGTGTCCTGGGTGTGTCATGTGTGTGCTGTGTGTCCTGTGTCCTGTTGTCGTGTGTATGTACTGTGTGTCCTGTGTGTGTGTCCTGTGTTGTGTGTGTCATGTGTATCGTGTGTGTCCTGTGTGTGTCCTGTGTCGTGTGTGTGTCCTGTGTGTGTCCTATGTGCACTGTCCTGTGTGTGTGTCCTGTGTCGTGTGTGTGTGTCCTGTGTGTGTGTCCTTTTACAATAAACAACAGTAACGAAGGTTTATTTAGCGCTTACTGCTGTGCTGAGTGCCACTCTCTCATTTAAGCTTCCCAACGTGAAGAGGGAAGGCACTATTTTTATGCCCACTTTACAAACGCAAGACGGAGACTTGGGGACTTGCCCAGGTGAGCGTTCTGTGAGCCCAGCCCTGCGTCTGAAGCCTTGTTCGTCTCGCTGCCTTGCGCCAGCACCTGCCCCGGGCCCGCGGATTCAGGGAGCTCCTCTCCTGCCTCGTGCCGCTCGCCTACCCAGAGAAGCAGGGTGGCCTGCGTGTTGGGGGCTTGGGTCCAGGACGTGAAGTACTTATCTTTGTAAGGAGTCCTTTTCTAATCCGCTGAGCGTTAACTACCCCAGTGTTAACTAACCCTCCCCATTAAAAAAAAAAATCGAGTTACAGTGTACTTAAAAGGAAATGCACGGATCCCATGATCACTTGTATCCAGTTATGGCAATTATATAACCGGAACCCCAGACCCCTTTTTCAAAACAAGTGAGAACTTGACACATGAGATGCCTGTGGTTCTACAATTTGGACGTGCATTTTTTTTTTTAATATACAAAGATTAATTTTGTGCATGGACATGCATTTTTTTTTTTTTTTGCGGTACGCGGGCCTCTCACCGTTGTGGCCTCTCCCGCTATGGAGCACAGGCTCCGGACGCTCAGGCTCAGCGGCCATGGCTCACAGGCCCAGCCGCTCCACGGCATGTGGGATCCTCCCAGACCGAGGCACGAACCCGCGTCCCCTGCATTGGCAGGCGGACCCCCCAACCACTGCGCCACCAGGGAAGCCCCTGGACATGCATTTTTAACATCCTTTTTTTGTCAGGAATTCCTGAAGAAAGGACTCTTGCTATTTATACAGTGTTTATTTTACAAATCATCAGTTTAATACTCCAGATTTCTTGAAAACACACCTGGATTATGTGTGACAGATTTCTTTGCCTGTGTCTCAAAGGTCTATTCTTCATGTGTTTCAAAAACCTTCATTGAAATAATCATGTAAATTATCCCCTTTGCAACGGGAAGGCAAGCAATAAGTCCTTTAAAAATTGCTTGGAATAACCATCAAAATTCCCTACATCAGGTATTTTCAGCTTACCAATATTTATTTATTTGTCTGCTATCTGTTAATAGCTCTTCAGGCAAGAAGCTATTTTCCCTTTCTAAAAATTCTATGCTGGAAAGTCAGCAAACCTTTGAAAAGAGGGTGGAACTGATTACATGGGCAGCTCCATTCTCTTGTCCCTTAGCTTTTTTTTTTTTTAAATTAAAATTTCCCTTGTGCCTTCCATCAAGATTTCATTGAATTCATTGTCAAGCTCTTCACTGGGTAGATGAAGAAATGGGCCCAACAAATAATTTAAAAGTTAAGTGACTTGAGTAGAGTCATAGAAGGAGACATTAGACACTAGCAGAAGAGGAGGAACAGAGGGTAGGTAATGAAGTTGGTTTAGACTAGTTTAAATTGAGGTGGTTGTGGGATATCCTCATAAAGAAATCTACAGACAAGATATATGGGTTGAGCTCAGAAGAAAGATATAGGCTACAGAGAGAAAATTGAGTCTTTGTGAATATGTTTAGCAATGAGACTTGAAGTTTAAGTTCCTCCCCAACAAATAAGACCAATGATTTTTACATTCTGTTCAGTTACATTTACAATAATTTATCCTCTACCTATAACATGTAAAGTATTGTTGTGGACGTGTGGGTGTGTGTTAAAATGAATAAGATAGTTAGCTTTCTAGAGGTGTATTACCAGGAAGGAGATGTATATGATCTTATTTTAAAGCATATGTGGGTAAATCCTAGAGAAGTATAGCTGAAGTGATGGGATTGCAAGGAGGAAGGAGAGAATCAAATTGATTGGGAAGATCTCGGAAAACTTAGAGGGGGTGGGTTTTGAGCTGATTCTTAAAGACTGATAGAACTTCAGGAAGATGGAGGTAGAAGTAAATAGTAAATAACTTGAGCAAAGGCTTGGAAATAGAACTGTAGCGTTTATTTTCGAAATAGAAACCAACAATCATATATTCTTAGGGCATAGGGTTTGAGAAGGTATATACAGTTTGAAAAAATAAGTAGGCTCTGTTAATGATAAATTCTTTATTAGAGTATTTCAGATTCAAGAATCTCTCTCTCCCTTTCAAACATGAATTGTCCACTTAGATATACTGTGAGGCAAATTGTGTCTTCTTAAAACTTAATTGATAATACAGTAAAGGCTTGTAGCCTAGTCAACCTGTAAAAGGAGCCATGTAATTCCTTCCCCCAATGTGATGGTTAAAAAGGAGTGTACTATGGTCACAATGATACAGACTCTGTTATCACTGGGTTAGAAAATCCCACATATGACTAATAGGTGATTTCAGTTTCATTTTAGTTTCGATGTTCAAGGTTTACACATCCCTTAATTATGCTTATTTTCAGAGAAGAAGAAATGAAAGATTCCCAGGATGAAGATTTTTCAGAAGGGACTTTGAGTTAAAGAAGGCTTCTTATATGTAACAAGTAAGCCCGTATTTTACATGTTAAGTTTGATTGATAAATGAAAGTCTGCTTGTTTGTATTTCTTTCAGGTATCTTCTTTATTGTGAAGAGATCATCTACAGTGGGCAAAGGTTATGTATTTTGGCTGGCAGCCAGGTAGCCACATAGCTGGGTTGACCTCTGAATGAAATTGTATTGAAACTGTCCTATTACGTCAGTAAGTGTCCTGAATTCTCTAACTGAAGTCAAATTTTGTAGGTGGTATTATTTCTGCTAAGGTGGTATTGGAACAGTGATCAAGTGTAGGGATAAAGATGAACTATCCTTCATGCAAGTTATACAACTATGTGGTTACTGAAGGAGCTGCAGGCCCTTTTTTATGAGAGCTTCTATGTTTATTATGTACTTTGCTGTGTAGTTTTCCTTCTAGTTGGCGTTATGTTCTGTTTCACTAAATTAGGAATTTAGAAGTTGCCAGATCAGATTAGTTTATTGAGTCTGATGTTCTGCCAGTAATGCAATTTCTAAGTTTCTTAGAAATTATTTTTTCCCATCTTGTAAATCTTGTCTCAAAATGGCTAGTGTTTTCCTTATGCATGCCAGGTAAAGGAAGCTCTCTTTGTGGGGAGAGTGATTAAGAAATGCACACATGGAGGTCTACCTCGTTTTATTGCCCTTTGCTTTATTGTGCTTCTCAGATATTGTGGTTTTTACAAATTGGAGATTTTGGCAACCCTGCATTGAGCAAGTCGACCAGCACCATTTTTCGAACAGCATTTGCTCCCTTTGTGTCACTGTCACATTTTGGTAATTCCCGCAATATTTCAAACTTTTTCATTATTGTTATATTTGTTATATATGGTTATGGTGTTCTGTGATTAGTGATCTTTTACTCTTTTTTTTAAAAAAAATATTTATTTATTTATTTGGCTGCGCTGGGTCTTAGTTGCGGCACGTGGGATCTTTTAGTCGCAGCGTGCAAACTGTTAGTTGTGTTGTGGCATGTGGGATCCAGTTCCCCGACCAGGGATCGAACCCAGGTCCCTGCATTGGGAGCATGGGGTTTCACCCACTGGACCACCAGGGAAGTCCCAGTGAACTTTTACTCTTGCAAAAAGATTTTGACTCGCTGAAGGCTCAGATCATGGTTAGCATGTTTTAGCAATAAAGTATTTTTAAATTAATGTATACACATTTTTTTTAGACACAGTGCACACTTAATGCACAGGCTTTTAGACAGAATTGCACACTTAATAGACTACAGTATAGTGTAAACATAACTTTTATATGCAACCAAAAAATGTGTGTGGCTCACTTATTGCGATATTTGCTATATTGTGGTGGTCTGGAATCAAACCCGCAATATCTCCAAGGTGTGCCTGTATATTGAAATCAGTTTACTCATTAGAGATAACTCACCTAAATACCAACATCTCTAAGCCTCAGTTCCATGATCTGTAAAATGGGACCAATGATACCCTTCTTATAGAAATTTGTGAGAATTAAATAAAATAAAGTTTGTAAAACACTTCACACATAGTAAATACTCAGCAGTGGTAGCTACTATTCTTACTATCTATTCTTCCACTATATATGGCAATTTTTTTTTCCTAGATGGTAAAGCTTAGGAAAGTACGTTTTTTTAAATGATGTTAAAACAGGACTTGGGTACACATTAAACACATCCAATATAACCATGTTAAGGCATCTGCCAATGTTCTGTGGAATTTTGTTCCACATGCTCAAAATCTAGTACATTAGACTTCCGAACTCACTATTCCTTCCACCTGGCAATCTTTTTCATATGACAGCCACATGGCTAATTTCATTACTCAAATGCCACCTTCTTAGTGAGACCTGCTCTGACCATTCTAATTAAAATTGCAACCTGTGGTGCACCCGCCTCTACTCCAACTCCTTAACATTGCTCTGTTCTTTCTATAGTGCTTATCACCTTCTAATATGATACCTAATTTACTTATTATTTTTATCGTTGATTGACTATCTTTCTCTGCTAGGATGTAAGTTCCATAATGGCAGGGATTTTTGTCTCTTTTGTCACACGATCTATCTCAAGAGCTTAAAATAGCACATGGTAGGTTTAAGTAAATATTCAGTTAAACAGAACCTTTTGATTAAATCTCATTCTCCTAAGCTCCATGCTTATACTGGGCATGATGTCTTTCATTTTAAGATTAGAAACTTATTGCAGGGAAATTAGTGGCCTGCTAGATTGGAAATACTCAGATTTTAAAATTATTTTTCCATCCTGTTTGGCCACGACATTCTTGACAGGAAAAGTAGTGATAATGAGCTTTCGTTTTTTTCTGTAAGAAGAGTGAAATATCTTTTAATATTATTCTGAAGACTTGTAAACAAAATACTTAAAAGTGCTAAAATGACAAGAACACTGTTAAGTATTAGGTTGTGTTTTTTTTAAAGTAACACTTTCTCCTCCTAGTTTTTAAAGTAATAAATGTTCTTTATAGAACACAGGGTGTTAGTCTACTCAGGCTGCCTTAAGAGAATACACCAGACTGGGTGGCTTACATGACAGAAATTAATTTTTCTCACAGTTCTGGAGACTGGAAGTCCAGCCTCGAGGTGCCAGCAAGACTGGTTTCTGGTGAGGCCTCTTTCTTTGGGTTGCAGATGGCTCCTTTCTTGCTGTGTCCTTTCTTATAAGGACACCAGTCCTATTGGATTAGGGACCCATTCTTGTGACTTCTTTGAACCTTATTACCTCCGTAAAGACCTATCTCTAGATACAGTCACATTGAGGGTTAGCACTTCAACATATGACTTTTGGGGGGGGAAACTATTTAGCCCATAAATATAGAAAAGAATGAAAAAGAAAAAAATCATCTATAATACCATTAATTCCCCAGATAAAATCACTGCTAACATGTTTTGTATTTCTTCAGTCATATTTCCTTTGCATTTTCAAAGCTTTGAGATTATAACATAGTATTTTTTCACTTAACATTCTTTAAAATGAAGTCAAAGATTGCAAATGCAGATGCTTACAGATGTCAGGCAGACAGGCAAGATAATAATGATAACTAACATTTATTAAGCCCTGACTATGCCAGGTACTTTTCTAGAGGTTTGTATGTATTATATATATTATCTTTCTTAACCTTCACAGTAACACTCTGTGGTATATACCATTATTATCTCCATATTTCAGAGGAAGAAAATAAGACAAAGGGAGGTAAAGGAGCATATTTAAGGCCACACAGCTATTAGGTAGGTGAATTGGCATTGAGACCCAGCTGTTGAAATGACTGAAGTGTGGTGGCTGGCTACTGTGGTGAACTTGAGAGAGCCTATGCCATTAGGGGGGTACCTACTGCTGATGAAGGAATGATAGTCTACTGTAGCAGATCTTTGAGTTTTTCAGTAGCAGGGAAAATTCTAGATTTTTGTATGAAATGTTAGCAATTAATTAGGGACTTCCCTGGCGGTCCAGTGCTTAGGACTCTGCGATTCCACTGCAGGGGGCATGGGTTCGATCCCTGGCTGCACAGCATGGCCAAAAAAAAAAAAAAAAGGACAGTTAAAGAAACCACTGTTGAGTCACACAAATCTCATCTGCAGGTTGCTTTCAGCTTACGTTTATAAAATAGGGTTCACAGTAGTAATATCTACCTCCTAAGTTTGATGTAAGAATTAAATGAGGACATTTTATGTACAGCATTTAGCTCAATGCCTGGCACATAGTGGTAAGTAAATGTTAGCTATTATTAGTAGAATAAATACTTTCTCCAGTCATCAAAATTCTTTATAAATATCATTTACTATTATTTTTATTTTAAGAAATTATATAATACCTTAGTACATGTCTGTTGTAAAAAACTCAAACAATATGAAAGAATATTTAAAGGATTAAAATTGCATTTGCTTCCTACTCCCAACTCCTTTCTCCTCTCCATGTATAATTAGGAAGCATATATTACAATATGCTATATTTATCCTTTTGGTACTTGCTTTTTTCACTTAATGTGTCTTTAGATCTTCCAAAGTAGGTTATACAAAGCTACTTCATTCTTTTTAAAGGTTGCATGGTGTATTCTTTAGTATGGATGTACCATAATTTATTGAATTAGGCTTCTCAATTGTCATTTGGGTTGTTTTCAATTTTTTGCTATTTTAAAAAAGGTTCTGCGAAGAGCACATATCTTTGTGCACATCTGTAAGCATTTCCCTATGCTTGATTCTTAGATGGAATTGCTGTATCAAAGCATATTAAGAATTTTCGGGACTTCCCTGGTGGCGCAGTGGTTAAGAATCCGCCTGCCAATGCAGGGGATATGGGTTTGAGCCCTGGTCCAGGAAGATCCCACATGCCGCGGAGCAACTAAGCCCGTGTGTCACAACTACTAAGCCTGTGCCCTAGAGCCCGCGTGCCACAACTACTGAAGCCCATGTGCCTAGAGCCCGTGCTCCACAACAAGAGAAGCCACCGCAATGAGAAGCCCGTGCACTGCAACGGAGAGTAGCCCCCGCTCGCTGCAACTAGAGAAAGCCCCGCGCAGCAACGAAGACCCAATGCAGCCAAAACTAACTAACTAAATAAATAAATTTTTAAAAATGCTTTAAAAAAAGCATATTAAGAATTTTCACAGCTACTGTACCTTTGTTAAATATATTTTTAGTAGCTTTGTAATATTCCATTTTATGACTCTACCATTATTTATTAACTCCTTTTGTTGACACATTTAGATGATTTCCAGGTTTTTGCCACTATAAATGGTGCTGTGGTAAATGTCTTTGTGAGCAGGTTATGTGTTTTAAAAGGTAAGTAGTCTGAGAGGAAGTTGTCAACTATTAAGTATATCTCTGACACTTTACTTTCCCAAAGCTATATATTATAAAAAGTATATTTAGTGGTAATATATTATTTTTAGAAAAAGTAGGACTTTGATAAAATCATGGCCTAGGGTTTTTAATACTATACTCAAGATTTTTAGCATCTTTTATGATGTTTCATTTTAGGTGTTGTCAGCTGTAATGAAGAACACTGTGAGACAGAAGATTGAATAAAGCCTTGTAACAACTGGATTAGAGGTTTAGAAAAGAAAGTTAAAATTAGTCACTTTGGTTTTAGTGTTCCAATTTCATAATATTTATTCTTTCTTTTAAATAGATTTAGGGAGTAGAAATTAAAATTCAGTGCTACACGAAAGGATGCACTAATATTTGTTCTTTTTTTTTCTTTTTGTATGAGAGAAGGAGGTAGATAACCAAGAGATATAGTGATTCATAATGAAATATACTAAGTTAAATTTTATGATGTCGGTTCTTGGCATTATAATCTATGTAACTGATTTAATTGTGGACATCTGGGTGTCTGTCAGATTTTTCTATGAGGGACAGCATGTTTTCAGTATTTTAACAGTAAGTTTTATGCTCTTTGGAACACTTGTGGTCCAGTGTTTTAGTTATTCTTGGTTCAAGGACGATTTAAAGGAATCAGGCCAAGAAAGTCAGCATTGTTTTCTTCTACTTCATTGCTTGCAAGGAGGAGTTTTTACAAGGTGAGCATATACTTTTGATCATTAACACTATTATTCTTTTTTTCAGACAGAAGCTACCTTTCTGTATCTGGGTAGTCAGATGTACAAAGGTTCCCTATTTGCATGTAGCACAAGGGTTACTTGCTTCTCACTAGCAGTACTTGTGTGAGTCATTGAACTCTCAGAATTTTCCAGGTTCATTAACATAATATTTTAATTTACCTAATTAAGTTACTTTTTCTAATATGTTATCACTTTTTTATGAGAAGGAAAAGGACTCATTTCTATGTCTTTTGAATCTTTTCTCATCTATTTTATATTTTAAGACTGATTATGTAAATATAGCCTTTCACTTGCAACTCTGATAGAGCACTTAATTTTTTAAGTTAATTGTACCATTGATTTAATGAAGTGAAATTTTTACTGCAATAACGCAGTAACCATGTGGTTAGCTTGGTACAGAATCATCCACAGAACTAAAAACAACCTTAAGAATCATGTTGTTTAAAGCCTGTTTTCTGGTTAAAGAAAATAGAATCTAAATAAGCCCTGAGAATTCTGTGATTTTCCATATACCTAATTTCATATGACCTTTTCTTCATTATCTTAAGAGATTTAATTCTGTTCAAAGCGATATATATATTAAAAGTAAAGAGAAGAATTAAAGACAGATATAAAATCATTGTTTTTCGTAGTAAATTTTATCTGTATAAACAGTTGAATTGAAGACTAGCTGTTATGGCAACATGGTAATTCAGCTTTTGAAAATGGACATTTACAATGTATAAATGTAAAATTGCAGCTTATAGCTGTTGTCACTTTTTAATGTTATAATTGACCTTGCATGGTGTGAAATAAAAGTTTAAACACTGGTGTAAAAAAAAATAAAGACATATTAAGAGGATAACGTATTATTTTGCTACAGTTAGGTTTTGAAGTTGGGCCATTTTTTTTTTTTTTTTTTTTTTGTGGTACGCGGGCCTCTCACTGTTGTGGCCTCTCCCGTTGCGGAGCACAGGCTCCGGACGCGCAGCTCAGTGGCCATGGCTCACGGGCCCAGCCGCTCTGCGGCATGTGGGATCTTCCCAGACCAGGGCACAAACCCGTGTCCCCTGCATCGGCAGGCGGACTCTCAACCACTGAGCCACCAGGGAAGCCCTGAAGTTGGGCCATTTTAATAGCCATCTTTCCTGAGAAAGATTTTAGTGGCAGTAGAATTCTAGATGAATAGTTATTTTCTCTCTGTATATTATATTCTCTCATCTTTTTGTTTCCATTGTCACTATTGAAGCGTTAAATGTCAATCTTACTGTTGCTCTTTAAAAGTATTTTGTCTTCTTTTTTTCCCTCTGGCTGCTCTTATGATTTTTCTCTTTATCTTTGGGTTTCTAAAGTTTATGATATATCCAGGTATATATTTACTTTTATTTCTCCTGCTGGGGATTTGCTGGTTCTCTTGATACTATAGATTATTATCTTCCATGAATTCTGCACAATTCTCAGCCATTATCTTTTCTAACATTTTCTTTACCATATTTCTGTCTCTTTTCCTTCTGGGACTCCAAACAAATTTAAGGTAGACCTTCTTGCTGTATCTAACATGACTGTTACATGTTAGATTGTTGATTTGAGATTTTTCTTGTTTCCTGAGGTAAGCTTGTATCACTATAAACTTACCTCATAGAACTGCTTTTGCTGTGTTCCACAGATCATTGTGTTCTCATGTTTATTTGTCTCCAGGTATTTTTTGTTCCTCTTTGATTTTGTCAGTGATCCATTGATTGTTTAGTAGCATATTGTTTTTGTTTTTTGCATTCTTTTCTCATAGTTGATTTCTAGTCTCATGCCATTGTGGTCAGAACAGATGCTTGATATAATTTCAATATTCGTAAATTTATTGAGACTTGTTTTGTGGCTTGTCATGTGATCTATCCTGGAGAATGTTCCATGTGCACTTGAAAAGAATGTATATCTTGCTGCTTTTGGATGGCATGTTCTATATATAATCTGTTAAGTCCATCAGGTTTAATGTCATTTAAGCCCAGTGTTTCCTTACTGATTTTCTGTCTGGATCTTATGTCTCTCCACTGATGTAAGTGGGTTGTTAAAGTCTCCTACTAGTGTTGTGTTACTGTCAATTTCTCTCTTTATGTTTGTTAATATTTGCTTTATGTATTTAGGTGCTCCTATGTTGGGTACATATGTATACCCATATTGTTATATCTTCTTCTTTGATTGATCCCCATATCATTATGTAAGTCCTTTTTTGCCTCTTGTTACAGTCTTTGTTTTAAAGTCTATCTTGTCTGATATACGTATTGCTACCCCAGCTTTCTTATGATTTACATTTGCATGGAATACCTTTTCCTATACTCTCTCTTTCAGTCTGTATGTCTTTAGATCTGAAGTGAGTCTCGTGTAGGCAGCATATATACAGGTCTTGTTTTTGTGTCCTTTCAGTCAGTCTATGTCTTTTGACTGGAGCATTCAGTCCATTTACATTTAAAGTAATTATTGTTAGATATGTCTTATTGCCATTTTGTTAACTGTTTTGGGGTTGTTTTGTAGTTCTTTTTGGCTTCTTTCTTCTTCTTTTGCTCTCTTCCCTTGTGATTTGATGACTATCTTTAGTGTTATGTTTGGGTTTCTTTCTCTTCTTTTGTGTATATATCTATTATAGATGTTTGGTTAGTTATTACCATGAGGTTCATGTATAACAATCTGAACATTATACTGACAAGTGATTATTTTAAGGTGATGATGGTTTAAGTTCAAACACTTTCTAACAACCATGCATTTTTGCTTCCTACCACCCATGTTTACTGTTTTGACATCATATTTTACATCTTTCTGTTTTGTGTATCCCTTAACTACTTATTGTGACTATAGATGATTTTACTACTTTTATCTTTTAACCTTCCTACTAGCTTTATGAGTGGTTGATCTACTACCTTTACTGTATATTTGCCTTTACCAATGAGATTTTTCCTTTCATAATTTTCATATTTCTAGTTGTGGTCTCTTTTCCTTAGAGAAGTTCCTTTAACGTTTCTTGTAAAGCTGGTTTAGTGGTTCTGAACTCTTTTAGCTTTTGCTTGTCTGTAAAACTTTATATTTCTCCTTCAAATCTGAATGATATCCTTGCTGGGTAGAGTATTCTTGCTTGTAGGTTTTTTCCTTTCATCACTTTGACTGTATGGTGCCACTCCCTCTGGCCTGCAAAATTTCTATGGAAAAGTCAGCTGATAGTCTTATGGGAGTTCCCTTGTACATACAGAGATTCTTCATTCTTACTGATTTCTTTGCTTAGGAGTTAGGGATGTGGGGACAAGTAGGTAGCCATTTGGAAAAAAATATGTGACTTATAACTGGACCTTCACACAAAGTTCAGGGTTAGCCCATGCTCTAACATGGCACGTGATCTTGAAAAGAGTTTAGCCTGTTCTGTGATGAAGGTGAAATCTTTAGAAGTATATTGATAGAAACATAGAGATGAGTACAGTATTGGGAGAGTTTTAAAATGTTGTAGTTTATGTCTTCAGCTTCCCAGTCTTTGATATGACAGAACATGTGCTCTAACTCCTCCTAACCAGAAGAAAATCTGAAAGGATAAACTGGCAGAGTTTTGTTTCTGGAGTAGCACTAGGCACCCCACCCCTCCCCAACCCCCAACACTAAATCCCAAACCACAAGGACAAGAAAATAGCTTTTTCCCCTGTTTGCCGTTCAAATGGACAGACCACAGATTGTAGAAATTGACCAGAATGGAAGTAAGAGGAAGCAATAGCCAGTATATGCAGCATAAGAACAGTAACGGTTTTGATTCACTTTAGAGTTGGGATAATTTCAGATTGCATGTTATGGACTATACATCTAGGTAAAATACCAGACACCAGGATAAATTTCAAATGAATCAAATATTTAATGTAAAAATACTTATATTATAAGAAAACATGGGAAAATTCCTTTATAGCCTTGAAATAGGGAAAGCCTTTCTAACCATAACTTAAAATCCCTAAGCTATAAAAATTATAGATTTGATAATAAAAAATGCATGCTAATTAAAAAAAGCAAAAATCTCCCAAACAAACAAAAGCAAAGCAAAAAGGAAAACAGCTTTAACAGGAGAAAATGTTTGCAATTTTGAATAGAAAAAGGGCTAGTCTTTTAGTATTTAAAGAGCTTCTGAATTCAAAAAGAAAAAGGTCATCCACCCAATTGAAACATGGGAAAACAGTGAGGATAGTTCAGAGAAGAGGAAATGCAAATGGCTCTTAAGTTGTCTGAAGGATGCTAAGCCTTGTTTATAATTTTAAAATTGCCAATTAAAACTTCGCTGAGATATTCTTCACCTACCAGACTTGCAAAAATCCAAATGATAATACGCTCTCTTGGTAAGGCATGGGAAAACAGGTATTCTCATACTTTGTTGATGGGAGTATGGATTGGTTATGGGAGTATGGATTGCCCACCATCCCTGTGGAGGGCAGTTTGACCATATTTCAAATACACATACATACCTTTAGGCCAGAGGTTCCTCTTCTGGGAATTTATCGTACTTGCAGACATGTAAAATGACATATGCACAGCTTTTCAATTGTAGTATTCTTTGTAACAGCAAAATATTAGAAACAATTGAAATGTCTGTTGGTAGAGTTTATGGTATACCTATGCAATGGCACACTACATAGCTATTACAAAGAATGATAAAGTACTTTATGTACTGAAATGGAAAGATCTCCAATATGTACTTTTAAGTGAAAAGACAAGGTGCATGCAGCAGATATGATATGCTACAGTCTGTGTAAAACAAAGTGGTGAAAAGGCATATATACTTATGCTTGCTTGTATATGCATAAAGAAACTCTAGAAGGGTACACATGAAAGTAGTAACTGAATTCTCATGGTCATAGGGGAGGGTGAAAACTGGGTAGTTAGGTCATAGGAGTGGCATGGAGTTTTTTCAGCGAATAACTTTTTAAAAAATTTTTGAATTATTTGAATATTTTGCCTATTCAAACAAAAGAAGAAGAAAAGGAAAAATTGAATTAGGTTTGCTATTAGTGATAAACAGATACTTGATAAACAGACACTTCCCTCTTTTTGTTTTTCTTTTTCTTTGTATTTTCTTAGTGCAGGAAGTGGCAGAATACTGAGATGAATAGTGAGAAATGAGCAAAAATTAAAACGTAATTAATTTAAAACATAAGTTCATAAAAATGGGAAAATTATCCAAGGGTCTGTCTAAACTAAGTATGGAAAAACCTGAGATTTACTGAACTACAGATTCACTTCCCTACAGAATAGATAAATTGAGTTTGTGTTGGTAGATGAAAGACAAGGAATGTCAACATGAATTATTTATTAGGTGTAAGTGCCTGTTGCTACTAAGTATGTTCTCACTGCTCAGGGGTCTGTGGAGTAGAACATTTCATTTTCCAGAATATAAATTAGATGACACTTCTGTATTTCCATTTTATGTACTATTTGTGATAAAACCTTTCTCCTTGCCAAAGGAGACTTTTCCTTTGATGGGTATATGAAAGGCATTTGTATTATTTAAAATATGGAAGTTATTGTTGCTCTTTTAAAATAACTGGTAAAAAAAGTTCAAATCGTGTGAAAGAAAGTACAATGGAGATGAGTCTCCTTCCTTCCGCAGGTCCCTGGGCTCTTTATGGAGTTTCTTAAATGGGCATTAAATAGTTGAACATTTTTTCTTACCTATTCTTCTATTTAAAATGCTTTAGAGAGAGGTCATCTGGTAATGTTCAAATTTCCTAGGGTGCAATATTTATGAAACTTGAGGATCTGGGCCCTTTACTTAAATCTCTAAATATTTGAGGATTTTCCGAGGTATCTTATTGTTGTTGATTTCTCATTAAATATTGTTTTGATCAGACAACATAATTTGTGTGATTATAGTCTTTTTACATTTATTGGCTTGTTTTATGGCCCAACATATAGTCTAACTTGGTGAATATTCCATGTGCATTTGAAAAGAATTTGTAAATTGCTCTTGTTGAGTGTAGTGTTCTATAAATGTATAAATTAGGGCAATATGTATCAACATATTATTAAACATATTATTATAAAACATATTATTAAACATATTATTAAAATCTGCTATATTCTTACTGATTTTTTTCTTTTGGCCTACCTTTTCTTTCAATTACTGAGAGATGACTGTTAAAACACTCTAATATTGTGGACTTATCTTTTTCTCCTTGTACTTTGAAAATTTTTGCTTCGTGTATCTTCAAATGCTATTATCAGGTACATTCAGATGTCTTCTTGAAAAATTGATTCTTATATCATTATGACATGACTCTTTATCTCTGTTAATACTCCTTGATTTGAAATGTATTTTGTCTGGGATACTAATATAGCCATACTAACTATTTTTTTGTGATTTCCTTTCAAACTATTTGTGTCTTTTTTGTTTTTTAATTTTATTTTATTATTTATTTTTGGCTGCGTTGGGTCTTTGTTGCTGCGCGCAGGCTTTCTCTAGTTGCGGTAAGTGGGGGCTACTCTTTGTTGCAGTGCGCGGGCTCCTCATTGCTGTGGCTTGTCTTTGTTGTGGAGCATGGGCTCTAGGTGCGTGAGCTTCAGTAGTTGTGGCATGTGGGCTCAGTAGTTGCAGCTCTCAGGCTCTAAAGTGTAGTCTCAGTAGTTGTGGCACATGGGCTTAGTTGCTCCGCGGCATGTGGGATCTTCCGCTACCAGGCCTTGAACCCGTGGCCCTTGCATTGTCAGGCAGGTTCTTAACTACTGCGCCACCAGGGAAGTCCCTCAAACTATCCGTGTCTTTATGTTTAAAGAGAGTCTCTTCCAAATCATATAGAGTTGAATCTTGATTTTTTTATCCAGTTTGACAATCTTTTATTGAAACTTTCAATCCATTTACATTTCATATATTACTGTAATTATTGATATAGTTGTCTTCTGGGCCTACATATTGTTTTATTTTTTCTGTTTGGGTTCGTTGAGCTTTATGTTGTTTTTGATCAAATTTGGAAAATATTTTTCGCCAGTATGTTGTCAAGTTTTTTTTTTTCCTGCCCCATTCTCTCTCTCTGTTTCTTTTGGGACTTCAATTACACCTTTGTTATTGAGGTTCTGTTAATTTTTTTCATTAATTTTTTCTCTCTGTGTTTTGTTTGCTAATTTCAATATCTGGGTCATCTGTGGGTGTGTTCTTATTAACTGATACGTTTCTATTAACTGATTATGCTCTTTAGCATAAGTTACATTTTCCTCTAAATTTGCATATCATTTAATTTTTTATTGTGTAGTGGACATTGTGATTGATACCTTGTAGAGACTCTGGTTTCTGTTATCTTCTGTTGAAGAGAAAGCAGGTAGTTAAATTATTGGCAAATTACCTTGACGTGATACAGAGGCTTGGTTTAGGCTTTGCTAGGGAAGGTCTATTTTGCTTTTGTTCTTAGTCCTAGGGGAAGTCTTACAGACCTGAAGTATGGTTTTTACTCCTAACTTATCACCCTTTTGGCATTTCAATGGGATGCTTGAAGTATTTACCAAGCCCCTCCAGTTTGGTGGAACTTAAACTCCAGACTCTTCCCTGTGGTAGACAGCTGCCAAAATCTCTGCTCATTCTTGCCATTTTTCCACAGTTCCTTGGAGCCTCACCCTAGCTATACATAGTAAGGGGTTGGCCAAGGATTTAAGGAGGGTATATGCAGATTTGGGAAGTTTTTTACTCTGTGGCTCCCTCTTTTCTAGGATCCCTCTTAATTTCTAACCACTCTGGCAGATTCAACCTTAGTTCTCTCACTCTTTGAGCCAGTAATAATTCGACTTTGTGCTTGAGCTGTATCTACTTTTTGCCATTTGGACTGTGGGATGCTGGTAGAGGAAAAGCCAGATAAATGCATCTCATGCAGTATGGTTCCCTTCTTTCAAGGGTTAAGTGCCCTCATCCTTCTTCCTACTTTTGGTTGCTCTTTAGTGCTTTGTTTTCTTTAATATTTTGTCTGTAATTTATCATTGTCATCAGTAGGAAGGTGAGCTTGATACAAGGGAATTTCTCATCACTGGAAGCTGTTTCCTCTTTATCTCAAATAAAAGAATACATTGTGATAAAATATGCTAAGAAAGCTCCTTCTGTTTCTTTTTCTTTGGCCTCTTCATCATTTCTCCCATAAAACTGAAACAATATCCTATTGATTAAAAAATTATATTCATACTCCCCTTCTCATGAAATTATCCTCAGATAAGCAGAACTTTGCATAGGTTTGCTATTAATTGCTACAAAATTGGAAAATATTCCTCTCTAAAGTCACTGGAAATATTAATGTGCACATCTGTAAACAGCTCCATCTTTTTTTTGTTGTTGTTGTTTGTTTAACAGGCACTGGTATACCACTTAACATGTGCCAGTTACTGGTCTAAACATTTTACATGTATTAACTCCTTTAATCCTCATATCAACCCAATGAGGTAGATATGATGATTACCCCTTTTTCAGATGAGGAAACTGAGGCATCACTAGGAAGTGATGGAGCAAGGATTTGAATCCAAGCATCCTGGCTTTTTAAGAGTCTGTACACTTAATCACTGTGCTCTGCTGGCTTTCTCACTCTATGCTGTCTGTACTGATTTTGTTCTAGGTATGTACTTGTTAATATTTGTGAATTTTTCAAGTTTTTCAATTAGCAGTATCTATCCTCCTGCTTTAAAAGGATAGATACCTTTAAGAACATACTGTATTACATATCAGTCTTAATAATATACATACAGGAACTCCCTATTGTGCCAGATACCCAGAAAAGGCTCAAACATAAATTCACTTATAAATCTCACCTATAAATCCTAGACAGTGTTAATCATTTTTTTTCCTATACTTTTACAACATAGTATTTACATTTCTGTTGAGTGGTTATTTCTTCTGCCTTGTATTGCAGCTAGCAGTTTATAGGCTTGACCTTCCTATTAGGTTGTAAGGTCATTGAAAGTGGAGGTCATGTCTTCATCATTTTTGTAGACATTCTACCCTGGCATCTAGTCCACATTGAATATAATGGACCATGTTATTCTAAAACTGTGATGGTAAAAAATATACTTTTATTTGCTAGGTGAAGAATCTTTGCATATCCATATATGTATACATCTTGTTTAAAATGAGAATATCTTATATTTGTGTTTTACTTTCAACTTTCCAAAGTCCTTTCATATCTACTGTCTCTTTATCTTTATGGAAAGATTGTCATGAGCTCTCATTTATTCATTCATTCAGTAAATATTTTCTTAGAGCGGCTATGTACCGGTACTGTTTTAGTTTCTCAGGATATAGCAGTGAACAAAACAAAGTCCCGGCTTTCATGCAGATTTCATTCTTGTGAGAAGGTACAGATAAGCAAAAATGTGTCAAGTGATGATAAAGAAAAATGATGTAGGATAAAGAGATAGAATGCGATGGATGGTGTGATCTGGAAAGACCTCTGTGAGGAACTGGTATTTGAATAGAGACCTGAATGAAGTTAAGGAGTAAACTTGCAAAATCTCTGGGGTTTAGGAGAGTTCCAGGAAGAGGGAGTAGCAAAGACAAAGGCCTTTAACTTGGGAAAAACAGTAAGAAAGGTACACTGAAATTGTGGGAGAAATGAGAGGGAAAGGCAGATTATGGAGGGCCTTGTAAAATGGCGTAAAGACTTTGTGTTTTATTCTAAGTATGATGGAAATCATTGGAACATTTCGAGTGGAGGGGTAACATCTAAATTATGGTTAACAGGTTCAATCTAGATGCTGTGTAGAGAATAGGATGTATAGGAAGCAGGAGTAGAATCAGAGAGACCAATTATGAGACTATCAAAGTAATCCAGGCCAGAAATGTTGGCTGCTGAAACTAGGATGGAGGCAGTGGAAGTGATAAGATGTGTTTAGATCTGGATATATTTGAAGTTAGAGCTAAGAACCAACAGAACCTGCTGAGGAAGTTTTATAGGGTATGAGAAAAAGAAAGAAGTTGGAAATTATTCCCACATTTTTGGTCTGAGCAACATGGTGCATGTTAGTGCCATTTACTGAAATGGGAAACATTGACAGAAGGAGCAAGTTGAAACAGGATATATATCACTGCCCTCATTTTATATATGGGGAAACTGAGGTGTAGATAAAGAGTTTTGATAAGCTTTGGGCTAGAATCCTGGTTGTCTTATTGCTAGCCTCAGATATTTTTGAAATAAGTGTTTCAGTTATTTTTGTTATTAATTTTACTTGGATGATGATAAGTCATGTTCATTTAAAAATTCTTTGTAAAGAAGAGCCTGAGCAAGGATGTTTTAGGAGTCTTTGAAATTTTATGTTTTCCAGGGTGGTAATGGTCACAGAGCCTAGCACCTTGTAGATTATGGAGTACAGCTGACCCTTGAACAACATGGGTTTGAGCTGTGTGGGTCCACTTATATGCAGATTTTTTTCAGTAGTAAAGACTACAGTACTACACGATCTGAGGTTGGTTGAATCCACGGATGTGGAACTGAGGATACAAAGGGCCAGCTATCAATTATGTGTAGATTTTTTGACTGCACAGAGGGTTGGCATCCCTAACTCCACGTGTTCAAGGGTCAACAGTAATTATTTGCTAGATTAAACTGAAAGAAGATTCAATCTCATCTTCAACCTTGACATTATCATAAGGGCATGTATTTGTCTTTTAGTTAAGATAAATTGCATGAAGTGGAAATTGCAGTTTGTCTTTCAGAAAATAGTGGTTAAGACTAGGAATGATAAGATATAGGTTTGGACTTTAGGTCTGCCCCTTACTCTCTGCGTAACTTTCAGCAAATCACTCTACTGTTCTCAGCCTAACTTTTCCTGTCTGTGATTTGGGAAT
Organism: Globicephala melas; assembly: GCF_963455315.2. Lineage (NCBI taxonomy): Eukaryota > Metazoa > Chordata > Mammalia > Artiodactyla > Delphinidae > Globicephala > Globicephala melas. Next base: position 15,239,199 of record NC_083330.1, read on the forward strand.
AATACCTACTCATCTCTCATAATAACTGTGAAGATGAAAGAAGATCATGTATGCTTAACAGTGCTAGCACACACTGGCACATCAGACATGCAATAAAAATTGTGGAGTCTTAAACCTCAATAAAGCTACAATGAAATATTTACATAGTTGAGAGAAATTTGTAGTAGAGAAAGTTTGTGGGAAAATTCTATTCTTAAACACATGTTGCTTTTTTTCCAAAATTATTATGTAAATTAACACACATGTTATAAAGAATCTATTACTGAAGATAAATATTCATGTTTACTTTACAGGTATTGGTTTGCCTTGAAAAAGGGTTATCATGTGGCTTTCAAGTACACCAGCAAAACGGATAACTTCGTGGAAGAACAAATCGATCCTCATAAAGAAGTTATAGATAGGGTGACAGATTTGAGCATGCTCAGGCTATTTGAGACCTACCTGGAAGGCTGCCCACAACTTGCTCTTCAGCTCTACATCCTTCTGGAACATGGTCAAGAAAATTTCACTCAGTGTAGGTCTTTCTTAATAGCCTGTCTTAGATGGATGCCACTGATATTTTATGTCAACTGTGTAACTCTTTGGCAGGTTTTAGAATTATTTTTATTGTTTTTCTTTTTAGAATTATGTATTTTTTTTTGAAAAAGAAGTACATGGTTCAAAGGTACTTTGAGGTATATAAAGGTATACTGTCTCCCTCTCCCTTCTTCCTTTCCCTTCCTTTGTCTGCCCAGAAAACAAACTATTTTTTTTGAACATTTTTTATTTATTTTTATTTTTTAATAGATCTTTATTGGAGTATAATTGCTTCACAATACTGTGTTAGTTTCTGTTGCACAACAAAGTGAATCAGCCATATGCATACACATGTCCCCATATCCCCTCCCTCTTGAGCCTCCCTCCCATCCTCCCTATCCCACCCCCTGTAGGTCATCGCAAAGCACCCAGCCGATCTCCCTGTGTTATGCTGCTGCTTCCCACCAGCCAACTATTTTACATTCAGTAGTAAAACAAACTATTATTGTCAGCTTTCTGATGATTCTTTCAGAAAAAAAAATGTAAAAGCCTATCTTTCTCTTTCCTTCTCTCTCTCTCTCTCTTTTTTTTATAGAAATGGTAACATAAAAGCCATCTTTGTTTTTTGCACTTAACATATCTTGGAGATCTAAACATATCAGTACAGAAAAAGCACCCTCATTTATTTTTCTTATCAGCATAGTATTACAAATTATGGATGTATCATGAATTATTTAACAGGCTCCCTTTTTATGTTAATTTAGGTTGTTTCTAATATTTTACTGTTGCAAAAAAGCTGCAGTGAATAGTCTTATGCATGCATTCTTTTGCATGTGTGAAGTTTAGCCATAGGGTAAATTCCCAGAATCGCAATCATTGGGTGAAAGTGCAAGTGCTACAAAACTAATGAAAGTTTTACGTTGCTCTTTTATAGCAGATTTCCTCATTAGGGTTAAATGTACATTTTTAAAGGGCAATTTGGTATTTCCATTAAGAAAATCTTTTAATAGGTGTTTAATTTGAGATGTTAAAAGAACTATTTATTTGCTAAAAATAGTCCCAGTTTTCATTAGTGACCAGGATTCCATGCAGACTTGGATTCACCTCAGAGTAACAGATTGTCCTCTCCCCTGGAGTTCCCTCTATGCTAGACTCACCTGTGAGAACACTTCATTTCCCCAAACAGTTTTCTTGGTCCCAGTTTCCCACAAACCTCTAGATTGTAGTCCCTTCTAATATTTTTACCTTTACTTTGATTGTTAGTGCACCACTGAAATGAACCTACTGTGTATGAGACCTCTTTTTCCTTGTGATGCAAAGAATTTGTGGGTTGGGATTTATTAGTCCCTGAAGCTAAAGTTCAGCATATAGAGTTTACAACCTGTATAATGGTAGATCTACTGATGTTAACTGTGGCTGCTTCTGTGTGGGGGGATTGTGAATGATTTTATCTATTTCATCTTCCTTATACTTTTCTGAATTTCCAAATTTTCTACAGTAACCATGTATTGTTTTGATAATCAGGAAGAATAATTCAAAATGTTAAAAAAAATCAGTTTATATATAGAACTACTTCAGAAGACTGAACAAATTCTTTTATCTTTGTTCCTTCTGAAATCATGCTAAAGAGGAGAGTAACAAGTAAAAACAGTATAAACCCATAAGGACAAAGAGAATGCAGAGTAGAATAGCAGATTAGAAATGTCAACAAATATTTAGGAGATGGAAAGCAGTTAGAAAACTTGGGTTATTCAAATCAGTTCCACCACCACTAAAAGGCTAGATAATTTGAATCAACTCTCGCCCTGAAATTATCTAAAACAATTGGTTAAGTATTTTCAAAAGTCTTCATAAAAGCTTAAAACAATCTGATACAACAGGCAAAAATATGCATGAAAGTGGGAATGCAGCAGGGTTGAGTAGGACTGTGAAGGCTTTATACCCTGAGGGTTTTTACTGAAACTTATAAACAAGCAGATCAGTTTTGATGGCTTCCCAGGGTGTGGAGGACTGGAGACAAAACTCAGGGTCTTCACAAGGGAGGGACATCTGGTAGAAAATCCTAATCCGTAAAACTGGCACTCCAAAAGTCACCCTCCTCAGGGTAAAAGTGAAGTTACCTACCTCTAAATGAAACTTGACTGCATAAACAGAAATAATACTATGTGGCTAAGAAAAAGAAAGAATGAAGACAAGCAGTAGCATGAAAGTCAGGTGGAAGATGGATGGAGTTAAACTGTTTTAAATTCCTTGTATAGTTCAGGAAAAAGGTAAAGCAAAAGTGGATCCGCGTGTAAAACAAAAACAATTAGAGAGACCCTATTTTTGAAAAGAAGAATGTAATATTAGGAAAACAGAATTATGTTAGTGTGCTTGGGCTGCCGTAACAGAATACTATAGACTGGGCAGCTTAACCAACAGAAATATATTTTCTTACAGTTCTGGAGACTAGAAATCCAAAATCAAGGTGCCAGTAGGGTTGGTTTCTCGTGAGGACTCTCTTTGGGTTGCAGATGGCCACCTTCTTGCTGTGTCCTCACATGTCTTTCCTCTGTGTATGGAGAGAAAGAGAGATCTCTGGTATCTCTTTCTATTCTTACAAGGATACCGGTCCTATTAGATTTGGGCCCCACCTTTACGAACTTACTTAACCTTAATTGTCTCCCTAAAGGCCCTATCTCAAAGTATAGTCACATTGGGGGTTAGGGCTTTAACATATGAATTTTGGAAGAATACAGTTCAATTCATAAAAGACATGAAAGTAAGCATTCTTTTAAAAATAAAATAAAGAACAGTAAATTACAGGGATAAGAAAGCTGACCAATACCACAAATTTCACAAGAGAAAGAAAAGTAATATATTTTTATTATTTTAATACTCTTTTATCTAATTTTTTTGGCTGTGTACTCTGATTGGGTTTTGATTTGATAATGATTTTATGATATAATTTCCACAGAGAGAAAAGAAAAATTCAATCTTTTTTTCTAGCATAGTTAATAGAAATTAGGTTTTTGTTTATTTTTAATTTAGAGAAGTTTCAACTTCACAAAGTATTGATAATATTATAAGTATATTTTTTGATTGTTGTCACATTTGGGGACAACTCTACCAGTGTCTTCAATAATGTGGTATAAGATCAGAGTATATCAAGATTTTTTTTGATGAAGTAACTAATTTTAAATACTGTTTGAATTGACAACACTTGTTTATTGTCAATGTCTCCTTTAGTGAATAGTGGGAGTCTTTTGTTTTCTTTACTGGTGTCAATAATGTCAAATCAGAAGAAATTAATTAGAATCTGTATAGATGTGATTGGGCAAGGTCATTTCATATCGGGAGAAACGCATAAGCAAAGGCGTGGTTTGGCAAAGACAAGGAATTCCTTTTGGATAGAGTATAGTGTACAGATTAGATTAGCAAAATGAGGAGAAAAAATATTGGAAACAGGTAGGTAAGTGGGAAATGGGAAATAACGTCAAACTAATAGTGCCAACTGGATGAGGATAGACCATCATGCCTTAATATTAAGGAATCAAAGGCCTGTTGACAGCAAGATAGTGAAGTGTTAAGATCAGGCAAACTACTTGAGAATCCTAGATCTGTTACTTACTAATCAGAATTATTCAAGCAAATCTTGTAAACATATCCCCCTAAACCTAAACTATTCTCAACTCAATTTCCCTTTAGCCAGATCCCCAAAATGACCACAGCTTGCTTCAATGCACCTAGGGAAAATGTGAGAGAGGAAAAGTAAGAGACAGGGAATTTTAGTAACTGCAATGAAAATACCTTATTTTTCCAACTTTTATAAAATATATATGACAAAGTGAACACATTGCCAGGGCTTTGCCAGGCTTGGAAGGAGTCTGGGCAAGTGTAGGTCCCTGAAATTTAAGCTTCACTACCTTCATGATAAATCTACCTGTGAGGTAAAAATACTGATTAACTTTAAACTTTGATATGTTTAATATGCATGTTGTGATTTCTAGGGAAGCCATCAAAGAATAAAAACAGCATATCTCTGAAAGATGTGGGTTACTAGATTGAAAGGTTGATAAAAACGGCCCATACCAAGCCCATCATTATAACATTTCAGAGACGCAAAGATGAAGATAAGATTCTAGAAGATTTGAGAGAAAATAAAGATCATTTAAGGATGGGGAAATTGAATGGCTTTGAAATTCTTAACCATAACACTTGAGATTAGAATTTAATAGATCGACTTCAAAGTTTCAATGGAAAACATTTTTAAACTTTGAATTCTATTTCTGTTGAAACTGTGTATCAAACATGAGGGTAGAATAAAGACATTTTGAGACATACATGGTCTCAAAAGTTTAGCTTAGGTACAACTTTTCTCAGGAATGTCTGGAGAATGCTTGATCAAACCATGAGAACGAAGCAAGAAGGAAATATTGGAACAGGAAACAGGAAGTCAGCACTGAAGAGAGGTGAAGGGAAGTTCTGGGAAGACAGGAAGCAAACCTTGACAGCAGCCACCTTTAAGCAGAAGGATCATATTATTAAAAAACAAAAAACAAACAAAAAAACCCTAATAGATGTATATAGGGGAGTTTAATTAATTAATTTGAAGAATTTGCTGAGAAATACTGATGAGTCATGAAAAACTAAGCAAAGTAAGTAACAATGAAAATTTTTAAAAGAAAGGAAATATGATCAGAATGTAGTACCTGGCTGAGCAGTCAAAGAGGCTGTACTTATGTAGTCATAATAAGGTAAACACTGGATATTGATTTTACCAAAAATTGTGATGTTACTCTTTTGGGTAGAAGGAGAGAGAGGAAAATGGAAGGACGGTGTGTATATATGTGTGCATGTGCAAAAATTTCCCCTTCCCACGTACGAAATTAATAATCAGAGTCTAAAGTAGATAAGAAATAGCACAGTATGTGTTTTATTTAGAAATATGGCAATACATGTCAGAAGTAAAGGTAGAAGAGTTGATAGTAATTTTTTCTGAGGGTCATGGCTAAGAGGTGAGAAGGGGTAGAGCAGTCTACTGCTATTTTCTTATAAGTTCTTTAGCACTTACCAACTTTTAAAAACAATGTATATGTACTGGTTTGGTAGAAGTTAAAACCAATTATAAAAAAGATATCACAGGGAAATTTAGGGGAAAGTGATGTTTTAATTCAAATATTTTTGAATTAAAGAAGAAAGAAAAGAAGCCCAACTAATTGTGCAGTTCAGAGTGGTATATGCTAAAACCAGGAGAGTTGACAAAGACATTTATAATCGTCTTCACTAGAGGATCTATCTTAAGTCTGCCTTCCTATCCTAATATATAGCCCTCCAGTGAGGCTGAATGGGAATGATGAGCATTCTCTATTTTACTCCAAATTATTTCCTTCTAATTCTCTAATATCTTTGCTTTCAGTTTTATAAGTCCCCAGCTTTGAGTTCACATCCTTCTACTCTACCATCTTGAGCTAATCTCAGTCTCCAGCTTTGAGAGTGGGGCTAATGACATGCCTTTCCAAAGTAGTAATGAACTTACTTTTCTGTTATTTGTTGGGGAAAAAATGGGATAAAGGTGCCAAGCCTACAGAAATTTGTAAGTTTTAGATCATGTTTGTTCATTTGATCCATCATCTTAAAGATATGGGAAATTGAGCTGTTGATACCTCATACTTACATTAAATTTTCTGTTTAACCTCTCTCCCTTCCTTTCTTCCTGCCCTCTTCTCTCTCATGATGTCATTTCCTAGTGAATTAGGTATATGCCCAAGGTCAAAGCCAAAAAGACTGGAAAAGCTAGGACTATAACTGTAGTCTCTTAGAGAACTTCCAGAGTATGCAGTTTCCATTGTACCAGTTGCTCAATAAAATTTGTCCAGTGAATTTATTCACCATCTTATAAAGCAGTCTAATGTAGTGGTTAAGCACACCAACTTTGGAATCAGGCAAATTTCAGTTCAAATCTCATCTCTCTGAAACTTGGTGGCTGTGTGACTTGGGTCAAGAAATGTATATATATTCTCTAAGCATTAATTCCCTCATATGTAATATAGGAATATTAATATCTATTTCAAAGGATTAAATGAGATGAGTATATAAAGTACCTGATGTGTTTATGGGTGTGTATATACAGATGAAGCATGTATGGCATATAGTAATTTAATATTGCTATTATTATTCCTATAACTATATCTTAAAAAAATTTTTGTTTTGTAGATGCAGCCATCATGGTCTCTTGCTGTGCTATTTCTTGGTCGACTGTTGATTATCAAGTAGCTTTAAGAAAATCCTTACCTGATAAAAACCTCCTTAATGGACCCTGTCCTAAACTCGTATATCTCTTTTACAAGTTGTTTACATTATTATCTTGGATGTTGAGTGTTGTGCTTCTTTTGTTCTTAAATGTTAAGATTGCTTTATTCCTGTTGTTATTTCTTTGGTTTTTAGGTATATTGTGGGCATTTAAAGAACAAACTGATTTTTGTGCTTCCATAGGTATGGAATTCATATACAGGATTGTTGTTGGATTCATTCTTGTCTTTACATTTTTTAATATTAAGGGACAGAATACCAAATGTCCAATGTCTTGTTATTATATTGTAAGGGTATTGGCCACATTGGGGATATTGATTGTGTTCTGGTCTTACCCACTCTCTATTTTTAATTCAGACTATTTTATACCTGTCAGCATCACTATAGCTCTTACTCTTCTCCTTGGAATTATTTTTCTTATTGTTTATTACGGGACTTTACACCCAAACAGAAGTGAAGAAACAAAACTGGATGAAGCTGATGGAAAACCAGTTCAAAGAGATTGTAGAATGAAGTATTTCCTAATGGAATAAGGTATTCACTTAAGAGATATGTTTTCTTATTTTTTGTTTCATTGGTTAGTAAAGAAAAAGTTTGTGTATATGTGTGTTATGTCTTATTTTTGCCTTCTCTAATTTGAGGGCAGTTCTAGTACATTAATTATGTATGTTAGAGAGTATAATAATGTTCTTATTATCTAAGTTAATTTCTCACTTGGTTTTGAAGATCTTGGGTACTTAGATATATTTGCCTATGGCCTGGTAGAGTTGCCATCTTGAGCCTGAACTGAAAGAAATGGTCTCATTCCCATAATTAGAAGGCTGGAATTGAACTTCCCTCCAACTTTTCCCTCATTGTTTCTGAGCTAAAACTGATGTACTCGTAGTGGGGAAATAAAAGGAAGAGAAGAGCAGGATACTCATTCTTCTTTCCTCTATTTTCTTGATTCAGTGAATATATTTTGAGTTGGGGACAGATTGAGTAGAGGAAAAGGGAAAGGAGGGAAGAGGAAGAAAAAACGGAAAATTGACCGTTTTAACCCAGCTTAACCATTTTTTTTTTTTTTTTTTGCGGTACGCGTGCCTCCCACCGCCGCGGCCCGTTTGGCTGCGGAGCACAGGCTCCGGACGCGCAGGCTCAGCGGCCATGGCTCACGGGCTCAGCCGCGCCGCGGCACGTGGGATCCTCCCAGCTTAACCATTTTTTTTTTTTTTTTTTTGCGGTACGCGTGCCTCCCACCGCCGCGGCCCGTTTGGCTGCGGAGCACAGGCTCCGGACGCGCAGGCTCAGCGGCCATGGCTCACGGGCTCAGCCGCGCCGCGGCACGTGGGATCCTCCCAGACCGGGGCACGAACCCGTGTCCCCTGCATCGGCAGGCGGACTCTCAACCACTGCGCCACCAGGGAAGCCCTCCTTCTTTTTAAAGGATGGATAATATTCCATTGTATATATATATGCCACATTTTCTTTCTTTATCCATCATTGGGTTGCTTCCACCTCTTGGCTTTTGTGAATAATGCTATGATGAACATGGATTTGCAAATGTTTCTCCAACAACCTGCATTCAGCTCTTTGGGATATATACCCAGAAGTGGGATTGGTGGATCATATGGTTTTCCTATTTTTAATCCTTTGAGGAATCTCCGTACCGTTTTAGTATAATGTCTGCACCATTTTACAATCCCACTAACAGTGCACAAAGATGACAATTTCTCCACATCCTCACCATCACTTATTTTCTGTTGTTGTTTTTTGTTTTTGTGGCGATAGTGGCTATCCTAATGGGTATGAAGTGATACCTCATTGTAGTTTTGAATTGCATTTCTCTAATTATTAGTGATATTGAGCAACTTTTCATATACCTGTTAGCCATTTGTGTATCTTCCTTGGGAAAATGTCTATATTTGATAAGGGGTTAATATCCAGAATATAGAAATAACTGCAACTCAACAACAAAACACCCAAAAACTTGACTAAAAAATGGGGAAACCACTTGAAGTAACCAAATCATATTTAACTAGTTTTATGTATTATTCCTTCTAGTAAGAACTAAATTTTGGTCCTAGGAGTAATACGTAAACCAGTTATGTTAGGTTGAACTCCTGGAAATAATGACACATTTTCCATCGAATTATCCTTTCTTTTTCAGTTCTTTACCCTTTCTTTTCCTTGGGTCAGCTCTTAATCAGTGAGTCCCCAAACAATAGCCTTCTCTATCACCAAGATAAAAAAATGTCCATTTCTATATTTAGTCTTGTAACTTAATATAAAATTGCTGTATAGCTTTTGGGAAGAAGGGTTCAACTACCAAAGCTATTAGAAAATAATAAGTATGTTAAGCATTAACTCTGTGCCTAGCATTCTGTTAGGTACTGTTGTGGATACAAAACAAATGTAGAATAGAGTTATGTTCCTTGAGAAGGTTATGTACTGAGCATTTATAGAAACTGACTTTCTGAATGTTTACTGTTTTCAATTTTGATTTTACAGTAAATGAAACAAATAAATACTGAATAACAGAAGTGGTTATATTTATATACCTACAAAGAGTGTATAAACCTCAATCAGATGTCCCCTGCACTACTCTTTGAGAAAGTTAGGCAATGTGGAGGAACCATTTATTCTTGCAGGAGCTAGAGAATCTAGAGTTTACTTTGGGCACATGATCCTGATATGTGTGAACCGCACTTACCGTATTTCTCCCTCTCTCTGCATGTTTTAGTGTGTATGAATACATGTATATTTGAGACAGTGAAGATGGGAAAAGTTAGGCTCATTTAGCAGCACTTGAGTCAGAACCTTTGAGTCATAAAAGACCAAAAGACTTTGAGTCATAAAATGAAAGTGCTCTTTATTCCTTCCTAAAGATTTAGATGTCCATGTGTTATTTCCCTTCAGCCACTAGAAATTCTTTTAGCATTTTCTGTTTAGGTTTGTTGATGATGAATTCTTTTTTCTTTTTCCTTTATCTGAACATGTCTTTATTTCTCCTTCATTCTTACAGGATTATTTTTGCTGGATATAGGGTTCTGGGTTGACAGTACTTTTTTCCTTTAAGCATTTTAAAAAATACATTTATTTATTTTATTTATTTTTGGCTGTGTTGGGTCTTTGTTGCTGCACACAGGCTTTCTCTGGTTGCAGTGAGCGGGGGCTACTCTTTGTTGTGGTGTGCGGACTTCTCATTGCAGTGGCTTCTCTTGTTGTGGAGCACAGGCTCTAGGCAGGCTTCAGTAGTTGTGGCACGCAGGCTCAGTAGTTGTGGCTCGCAGGCTCTAGAGCACAGGCTCAGTAGTTGTGGCACACGGGATTAGTTGCTCCGCAGCGTGTGGGATCTTCCCGGACCAGGGCTCAAACCTGTGTGTCCCCTGCGTTGGCAGGTGGATTCTTAACCACTGTGCCACCAGGGAAGCCCCTTTTCCTTTAAGCATTTTAAAGATAATTCAACTAATTTCTAGTATTCATTGTTTTTGTTGAGAAGTTAGTAATAATTCAAATCATTGTCACTTGATATGTAATTTGTTATTTTTCTCTGGCTGTTTTGAGATTTTACCTTAGTTTTTGGTTTGCAGTAGTTTCACTACTATGTTTATGGGTATAGCTTGTATTTATCCTACTTGGGGTTCTCTGAGATTCTTGAAGCTGTCATTTTACCATATTTAATGTTTCTGGTATTCTTCACATATTCTTTCTATCACTTTATCTCTCTTCTTGGACTTCACTAACATGCGGTAGACCTACTGATATTATCCCATAGACCCCGAAGGCTCTGTTCATTTTTTTCCAATTTATTTTCTCAGTCCTTCATACTAGATTTGTCTTCAAGTTCACTGATTTTTTCATTCATTCATTTAATCTGTTAAGCTCATCCAATGAATTTTTTAAAAAAAATTCAGATATTTTTATGTTCTAGAATTTTCATTTGGTTCTTTTTTATGGCTTCTATTTCTCTGCTAAGATTTTATATTTTTCCTTATTAAGAGCATGCTTTCCTTTATATCTTTGATAATACTTATAATAGATGCTTAAAATCCCTGTGTGTTGATTCCAATATCTGGGTCATCTCAGGATTGGTCTCCATTAATCACCTTTTCTCTTGAGTATGGGTTACATTTTCCTGTTCCCTCTTATGTCCACTAATTTTGAATTGTGTCCTGGATGCTATGAGTGGTGCACTTTAAATCCTCTTGATTGTTTGTTTTATAGAGGAGTATTTTTTTTTTTTTAGCAGGCATTTAACTTGAACTTTAAACTCTGAACTCTAAACAACCTTTATTTGTTTAACCTTCAGTGTACTACTTGGAGCCTACTCCTCATGTATATATAGTTCAAAGTCAGTCAGAGATTGGGGAAGAGTTAATATATGGAATGAGGCTGTCTCTGTGTTGGCTGTCTCCTTTCTAGGATTTTCACCATCACTTTTCAGTTGCTGTGGTCACTCCATACTCTGTCCTCTGGGACGTTAAACCATTAAGACTGCAGCTTTTCTATCTGGGTTTGTGTACACAGTGTACTGACTGGGGTCTATCTTCACTCAGTGCCATTCCTTCTCCCCAGTGTTGACCGCTTTCCAATGTCTGCCTGCTTTTTTGCTGTCAAGTGTTTTCAGGTAGTTTTTTTTCATATTTTGTCCAGAGTTTACAATGGTTGTTTGTGAGAGAGTTTAAACAGTGGGAGTTATACCCATCTTTTTTATTAATCAGTAACATTTTCAGCAATCTTTCTGTAATGTTTGTATTCTTTCTGTGATATTTGCTTAAAATGATGTGTAAATTCCTTTTGTTTAACATTTAATCCTCTCATATCCTTACTTATTTGACCCTCACAAAAAACTGGGCAATATAGTTATTATTATTATCACTACCCTTTAGCTGGGAAAAGCAAGCCTCAAAGAATTTAAGTAACTTACCAAAGTTCATACAGATCAAATCTCATAACTTTTGACGTCAAGTCTAGTTTACTTTCATTCTGTTCTTTATCTGATAAATAGATGAACTGACCATCAGCAGCCTAGAGCTGTACTAAATTAAACATGATTTTAAAACTATTATTAAATTACTTATTTGCCCACAAAACAGTTTTTTAAAAGTCTGGCCCCAATATTTTTTGGCCTTAGTTCAGCATGGGGCTGAGGTTGTGTCACTGATAGTTTGAATAATTCAACTAACAATATATGTAATGGGAAGTAGCAATTTATGTAATCGAAAAATGAGTAGAAATAATATACATCTACTAAAGAGTCTGAATATTAAATGCCCCATCCAAACCTGGCTTGAATATTCATTCCATTCAACAAACATTTTTCCATTGATTTTATATCAAAGAAACAATGTAGTGGTTAAGCACACCAACATCGATCCTGGATCCTGGTCAGATGTTTTGGCTAGTTAGCAAGCTCTTAAAGTGAACTTTTAATATCGAATTAATTTACCTTTATTCATTTTATCCTATTTTCTATATCATTCAGTTATAGATTTATAGCACTTTTAAATCCCCCACGAACTAAGTGTCAGCTTTTTCTAGATTATTCTGCACATATGAAGGGCCTAGGAATAATTATGAATAATTATGAGCAATAGTCTCATAAATGAGCACTCATATGCACTGCCCTAGTCAGGGTTCTCCAGAGAAACAGAAACAATAGGATATATATGGATGCCTGTAAGAGAGGATTTATTATAAGAAGTAGCTCACGTGGTTATGGAGGCTGAAAAGCCCCACCATCTGCTCTCTGCAAGCTGGTGAAAGCCTGTGGTGTAATTCTGTCCAAGTCTGAAGGCCTAAGAATCATGGGGCTAATGATGTAAACAATGATCTGACTCCAAAAGCTTGAGAACCTGGAGAACCAATGTCTGAGGACAAGCGAAGATAGATGTTGTAGTTTGAGCAGAGAGAGCGAATTTGCCCTTCTTCTGACTTTTTGTTCTATTTAGGCCCTCAACAGATTGGATGACACCCACACACACTGGGCAAATGCTTTACTCAGTTCACCAAATCAAATGCTGATCTCTTCAAGAAACACCCTGACAGACACTCCCAGGAACAATGTTTTACCATCTATCTGGGCATCCCTTAGCCCAGTCAAGTTAACCCATAACATTAACCATTACATGCACCTATATACTTCCACATTTACTTCAAATACAAATAGAATGCTTCCCTTAGACTAGTGGTTCTCAAATGTTAGTGTGCATCAGAATCACATGGCGGGGCCATTAAAACAGGTTACTGTACACCATCCACAGAGTTTCTTTTCAGTAGGTCTTAGGTGGGGCTTGAACTTTGTTATGTCTAAGAAGTTCCTGGTTGTTGCTAATGCTGCTTATCTGCCCATCCGGCTTTGAGAACTGTTGCTGACTTTTGAAGGCAACAGTTATATATCACTGTTAATAACTAGTTCTAAAATAGCCACTAGGGGGCAATGGAACCACAGACAAATTGGATGTGCAGCTTCATAGGTTCCCTGGTTTATGCTATCAGTTACAGTATTGGCGCAAGCCATAAGAAAACCGAAGCCAAACATTAATTTCCTGTACAATATCTTGAGGCTCATTCTCAACTGTAATATAAATCAAAGCTTGTCTTTATGATTGCGGGGGTCATAGAAGTATAATGCAATTCTAACTCTGGCTGATGCCTGTTTCGTGATCACAATAAATTAAAAGTTGGACTTTTCTAAGTGGGCATTTGCATATATACCTAGTAGTTTTGGGGGTTAACATGAACAATTTGTGGTTTCCCAAAGAGACTACATTTTGATAATAGGTTTAGTTTGTTATGGAGATAACTCTATACTTAAGTGGTATTTATTGTTTTAAGACATGCACTTTTTATTGTGTGAAAATGAGACCTAAGTACTTTTAAAAAAATGTTAAACCTAGTATACACTAACCTCAATTCACAGAACATAAAGATTCACAGAGTATAGGGAATTTGTAATTATTTTCTCCTAGATATATTGTTTTATGGTACAAAAGGACTAGAGAAAAATCAAAAGATGTAGTTTGCACGGTGTTGTTATGTTTTCTTTTTCCTTTTTGCTTTGAAAGCCCAAAGACCTGAGTTATTCCGTGCCTTGACATTATTACCTGGATGACCTTGATGATTTAATCTCTCTAAGTCTCAGTCTCTATGTAGAGCGAGAATTATATAATACAACTATCTCTCTGGGCTGCTGTGAAAAATCAGTGAGATACTATATATGATAGTATTTTATAGATTGTAACTATCTCTGAAATTTTCTATTTTTGACATACTTCCACCAGCATGCAGTATATTTTGAATTGGTTTTGATGCCATTGTTATACCTTTGTAAAATTGCTTCCACACATATAAAATAGTAATACTCATATAAAAAGTTTGGAATTATATGGCAAAGAAGTTTAATTTTTTTGCATGTAACATCTTAGTTTTTCATTCGTTTTTTCTTGTGTGGTAAGTATTGTTCCTGATATGTAGAAAATATAATCTACAGGGACTGCTAAATACAACTAATTAGTACTGAAATCAGGATGAAGCTTAAATTGCAAATCATTTTCTGGCCTTTGGAAGTATACATGAATATGTGTGTGGGGGGTGTAGATGTGTGCATGCACTTAATGAATGGTAGGATTTCATTAAATATTTGTTGGTAAGTATTATTTCTCTTATTTTTGTGGACCACAGAACCCCTTAGTTATGGTTGCTTTACGATTAAACATTAGTTTTACTTATAGTTTTTGTTATGTGTCTAACAGTATGCTTGCTAACTAGACTATAAGCTTGTATAGATCGGGGATTGTATTTCTGTGCCCGCTTGGAGGTCTTTGCATAGAGTTTTCAGGAGTTTCCAATAGCAACAAAGTACTGTTACTTTTTGTGAACCCCTGGAAAAGTGAATATATCTCATTCAATAGACTACTAGGAAAGTCATCTTATTCCTCTTCGGAGCAATTAATCAATCCAGCAGTTTGTACTTCTGAGCGCTGTCTATGTATTCAGCACGGTGGTAGGATAAGGCTTAGTAAATACCTGTTTCTTAATTGATTGGTCACCACTCCAGAGAGTGATTTGTGTGTTTTGGTGGTCTATGGATAAAAAGCACTTTTTAAAAAATTGTGGGAAAATTACTGTGGTAGTCTGTTCTTTTTTTTTTTTAACAGCTTTATTGAGATATGTCACATACAACTCACCTGCTTAAAGTGTACAGTTCAGTGTTTTTTAGTATATTTACAGACATGTTCAACCATTACCACAGTCAATTTTAGAACATTTTCAGCACCTCAGAAAGAACTTCAGTACCTTTATCACACCTGTGATGGTTAATTGGTGTGTAGATTTGGCTGCGCCAGAGTACCCTGATATGTGGTCAAACATTATTTTGGGTTTTCTATGAAGATGTTTTTAGATAAGATTAACATTTAAATAGGTAGACTTTGAGTAAAGCAGATTGTTCTCCATAACATGGGTGGGCCTCGTCCAACCAGTTGAAGGCCCGAATAGAACAAAGGACTGACCTCTTCCGGAGCAAAAGGGAATTCTGGCCTTTGGACTTGAACTACAGCATGAGCTCATCTTGCTTCTCCAGCCTGTTGGCCACCCTTCAGATTTTGGACTTATCAGCTTCTATAATTGCATGAGTAAATCCCTTAAATCTTTTTCCATATATACACATGCTATTGGTTTCATTTCTCTGGAGAACACTAACTAATAACCCACCCTCCCCAATCCTGGCCTCCCCATCTTCCCTTCCACTGCTCCCAGCCCTAGGCAACCACTAATCTACTTTCTATAGATTTTCCTATTCTGGAATTCCATGTGAATGGAATCATATGTGGTCTTTTGTGATTGGCTTCTTTCATTTAACGTAACATTTTCCAGGGTCATTTATGTTGTAGCATGTATCAGTGCTTCATTCCTTTCTATGTATAATAATATTCCATTGTATGAATATACCACATTTTGTTTATCTGGTTGTCCGTTAATAGATGTTTAGATTGTTCCCACTATTTGGCTATTATGAATAATGCTTCTATAAACATTTGGTACAAGTTTCTGTGTAGATGCATGTTTTCATTTCTCTTGGGTATATACCTAGAAGTGGAATTGCTGGGTCATATGTTTGATTCTTTGAAGAATTGCCAGACTGTTTTTCAAAGCAGCTGCACCATTTTACATTTTACTGTCAGTAGTGTATGAGGGTTCCAGTCCCTCCACGTATTTGCCGACAATTGTTATCTGACTTTTTGATTTTAGCTATCCTAGTGGGTAGAAATGGTATCTCATTGAGGTTTTGATTTGTATTTCCCTGATGATGAATAATGTCAGGCATCTTTGCATACAGGTATTATTGGCCATTTGTATATCTTCTTTGGGGAAATGTCTATTCAGATCTTTGCTCAATCTTTAACTGGGTTATTTGTCCTTTTATTATTGATGTGTGAGGTTTATTTATATGTTCTAGATTCAAGTCTCTTATCAAATATATTATTTGAAAATATTTGCTCCAATTCCTTGATGGTGTCTTTTGAAGCACAAAAGTTTTGAATTTTGATAATGTGCAATTCATCAATGTTTCCTTTTGCTACTCATATTTTTGGCGTCATACCTAAGAATCCTTTGCCAAATCCAAGGTTGTGAATATTTGCCATTATGTTTTCTCCTAAGAGTTTTATAGTTTTTGTTCTTACCTTTATGTCTTCAGTCTATTTGAGTTATTTTTTGTATATGGTGTGAAGTAAGAATCCAATGCCATTCTTTTGCATGTGGCTATCCACTTGTCTCAGCACCATTTATTAAGAAGACTAGTCTTTCCCCATTGACTGGTCTTGGCACCCTTGTTGAAAATTAGTTGGCCAAAGAGGTATCGGATTATTTCTGGACTCTCAGTTCTATTCTATTGGTCTGTATGTCTGTCCTTGTGCTAGTACCACACTGTTGTGATTACTGTTGCTTTGTAGTAAGTTTTAAAATTGGGAAGTGTGAGTCTTTCTAGTTATTTCTTCTTTTTCAGGGTTGTTTTGGCTATTCTGGGTCCTTTGCAATTCCATATGAATTTTAGAATCAACTTGTCAAAGAAGTCAGCTGGCATTCTGATAGGGATTTTGTTGAATCTATAGATTAGTTTGGTAAGTATTGCCATCTTAACAATGTTAAATCTTAGAGTCCTTGAATGTAGGATGTTTTCCCACTTATTTAGATCTTTAATTTCTTTGAACAATTTTTTTATAGTTTTCAGAGTGTAAATTTTATGCGTTTGTTAAATTTACTCCTAAGTATTTTATTTTTTTGCCGCTATTGTGAATGG
The DNA here is from genome assembly GCF_963455315.2 of Globicephala melas. Classification (NCBI taxonomy): domain Eukaryota; kingdom Metazoa; phylum Chordata; class Mammalia; order Artiodactyla; family Delphinidae; genus Globicephala; species Globicephala melas. The sequence goes on from NC_083330.1 coordinate 15,256,291, forward strand.
AATTGTTTTCTTGATTTCATTTTCAGATTGTTTATTGCCAATGTATAGAAATACAACTGACTTTTGTGTATTGATCTGGAATCCTGCAACCTTTTTAAACTCATTTATTAGTTCTAATAGCTTTTTAGTGGTAGGATTTTTTAGGATTTTCTATATACAAGAGCATGTCAGCTACAAATGGAGATAGTTTTACTCCTTCCCTTCAAGTTTGGTTGCCTTTTCTTTTTCATGCTTAATTCCCTTGGCTAGAACTTTCATACAGTGTTGAATAGAAGTGGTAAGAGCAGACATCCTTGTCTTGCTCCTCATTTTAGAGGGTAAGAGTTCAGTCTTTCACCATTAATTATGATATTAGCTGTGGGTTTTTCATAGATGCTCTTTATCAGGTTGAAGAAGTTCCCTTCTATGCCTGGTTTGTTTAATGTTTTTATCATGAAGGGGTGACGTATTATTTTCAAATTCTTTTGAGATGATTATGTGGTTGAGATGATTATGTGATTTTTGTTTTTTGTTCTGTTGATATGATGTACTACCTTAATTGATTTCAAATGCTAAACCAACCTTGAATCCTTGGAATAAATCCTAGTTGGTCATGGATCTTCTTTCACCTCTCCTTCTGGTATTGCCTGTATCTGTATGTTGGCGTGCTTAGTGGTTTCTCACATTTCTCTGAAGCTCTGTTTATTTTTCTTCCTTCTCTTTCCTCTCTGTTCTTTAGCTTACATAATCTCTATCAATCTGTCTTCAAGTTTACCATTTTTTTCTTCTGGTAGTTCAAATCTATCGTTGATCCCTTCTAGCAAATTTTTATTTCAGTTATTGTACTTTTAACTCCAGAATTCCATTTGGTTCTTTTTAAAAAAATTTCTCTCTTTATTGGCATTCTCCATTTGGTACAACACTGTCAGTATTCTTTCCTTTATTTCTCTAAATACGGTTTCCTTTAGTTCTGTGAACATATTTATAATAGTTACTTTGAAAAGTTTTTACGTTGAATCAGGCATTTGGTTGCTCTCATAGGAAGTTTCTGTTGCCTCTTATCTTTTTTGGAGTGGGGGTTATAATTTCTTGTTTCTTTGCATGCCTCATAATTTTTATTGGTAACTAGACATTTTAGATAATATGTTGTAGCAACTTTGGGCACTGGTTCCTTCATTCTGAGACTTGTTATTGGCTTGCTTATTTGTTTAGTGATTGGCTGGATCATTTTAGTGGCGTCATCCTTCCCCCACCCTCCACCCGCAGTATTAAGCCTCTGATGCTGCTAGGCACAGCTTTAGGTTTGCCCACAGTCACTTTGGGACGACTGCAGCACTCGTAGGGGTCTTTTCCTCGCTGTCCCTGACCACACTCAGCTGTTAAAACTCTACTAAGTGTTGGCTGGTTGCTCTACTTTTTACAAAACTGCCCTGGAGCATAAATTGCTCTACAAATGAATCCAATCAAATTATGGCTTTTTGGACAGAAAAGTTTCTGAGATCAGTGTTTGATATTTGTCTGACCCCAGAAAGACTCCTCCTAGCTGTCTTATTGCCCAGTTCTCTCCTGCAAATTAGCCAGCCTACTCTAAGCTTTTTCTTTATTACACACAGAAATCTCCTCCCAGGTGCCTTTCATCACAGCCTCCACTGTTCTTGAGAGTGCTCTTAGGTTAATTTCTCCAAGCTCTGTTGCAAATGAAGTCAGTTTCTATGGGAAGAGATCAGGAGCTATCTGTTGATGACTGCTTCTCCCCCAGGTAAAATCTCTGAGCCAGGGCCCTGGAGCTGAGTGGGGAGGGACAATGGCAAGCTTCTCTCTGTGTGATAGCCCCACTGCCTCAGTTCCATAAGTGGGAGTGGGGTGAAAGTAGGGAGACCCCACCTCTTGACTGCGCTTGCCTGAGACTTATCCCCAGCAACAGGCAGCTGGGTGCAAGATGAGGAACACTGAAGTCTTGCTAACTCTCAGGAAGAAAGCGCTAAGAGGGAGCCCTGTGTTTCTGGCCGCAGGAGTCTTGAGTGGAGTGTCTGCTTCATTGTGCCGGGTGTGGAGTGGGGAGAGTGGTCTTGATTCAAATACCACAGATTCTCACCTTTCTTCTAGAAATTTTCTTAGGTTTTCTTGAGTAGATGTTTCTTCATTTGCTGTTTACACTTAGGACCACTTCCAGAGGCTTTAATTGCTTGCTTTTTAATAATTCTCACAGTTTCACTAGGGAGTGATTCGGTGGAGCTCTTCATGCCGACCTGCCACTATTCACAGCAGTGTGTTGTTCTTGACAACTGTCCACTAGCCTGACATTATGAAGATTCATAAAACTCAAGCCAATAAGACAGTTCCTTGATCCATTGTGGGAATTCAGGGCCCTTCAGGCACCCATTTAAACATAACTCTTCTTCATAATGGAGCTGCTCAGATAACTTGAATCTAGGATGCTCTAGGAGACCCAGCTCCCACTTCAGTTCTTTCTATCTTTCTAAACACTTTTCTGTGATACAATGGTAACATTTTTTGTCTTTCACAAATAACAGCTGTATTTAGACAGTGTCCTTTTTAAGTCAGTCAGTCTTGATGACATAATTTCTTGGGGTTGAGATTAGAGTAGTTCAACAGTTAGCATTTTAAGTTGTCGCTCACCCTCTTGTTTATATTATCTGCAATAGCCAAGCCAGCAGGCTTGGGCAGTGCAGTTAGAGTAATAGCAGAGCACTGCATGTGTGGCCTTACCCTACTGGCACTTCACATGGAGCTGCCTGGCTAGTCAAGAGGCAAATCCCTGATGTTCTGGCCTGTGTTACTTGTGATGGTTAGGGATGAATTATGTAGAGGTCTGTCTAGCAGTTTGTGACAGGCAGAGATCTCTGAGTTTCCACTGCTAAATAGTGATGTGTAAACAAAAAGGGCAGAAGCCCTTTTTGACTGTATTGTATAGGGAAACATAAAATTTCTATTTCCGTCACGGAATATACTCAAATATCTTAAATCATATGTATCATTCTCTCTATAAAGGAAAAGATACTTTGCCTACCTAGAAAGCAAAACTGAGTCAGTTAAGGACTTATATAACAAGGAAAAATTTAAAATCGTTAGAGATAGTTTTAACAAATTTGGCAATATTGGTAAGAGACAGAATTCTTAGGTTTATGCTAATCACTCAGGTCTGATTTTTCTACATCTTTCACTGGGATTTGAAAATCAAACGTCAAGAAAATTTCCCACTCTTGGTTATAATATGCAAATGCCTGCTTTCATTAAATACTTCATCCCCTCCCTTTTCATGATTAGTACATTTGGGCTATATAGGGACTTCCAAAAGTCTTTAGAATTAAAAGTCTTTCCAATTTTCAGTTGAAATGGGTTTGTTGTTCTGCCAGAATTGTCTTGCCAACTGTTTTCTTTCTGGTAATGAAGAATATAAGCTTTTATCAAGGAATTTTTCATCCAGCTCAGGTCCATGCAATGATACAGCTGAATGTGTATTGGCCCAGGTACACTACGTGTTGTTAACAGGACTCACTTCTTCAGGAAATAACAGCTATTTTAAAAGGGGAGTGGAGGACAAGGAAGGGAAGGAAAAAAAGCAAAAGGAATCACTTTTCTAAGGACATAGTTCAGTCATGGGATATATGCAGATGAGATTTTTTTCCCTTTTTATTGTGAGGAATGTTTGAAAATCATCTGTCTGACAGATCGTACATCATTCTTAACCTTGTCCTTTTAATCCAACAGTAAATAGAAAACAAATGTTTTTTTTCCCCTGGAAGGTATGATCATGACATCTTGCAACTTACATTTTTAGTAAGTTAAATTAAAGATAATAAGCTATTTTTCCTTCTGTCATTGTGTAGGAGCGGGACAGCATTCCAAGGAGTTGTTTTAATTACCCTATTGGTATGTACTGTGACATCTGGTGGCATTGGTGAGCTTACCTGATGGACCACAAAGAACCCTGATTTATGAACCCATAATTGGGTTTCCAATAAACATTTGTCAAAATAATGTATTAGTTCAAACCAAAGCCTTCTCTATTTATTCATATAAAAGAGCACTTAACTTTCAACAAAGAATTGCCTATCATCAAAAACACTCTATAAAGGAATCAGATTTAGGAAGACACGATTCTAGAGGGTGACTGCTCAGAGAACACAGCTTATTTTAACTCCTTAGAGGACTTAGTGTTCTAACTTGCTTGTTTTCACCATATTCCTTCATGTTTTTAAGTTCAAATAAAGATTTTAGTATTCACTTGTTAAGGTACTTGTTACAAAATGAATCTAGTGACTTAAAAATACTTATTCAGTTATGAATCTTTAGCAGGTATCATAGCTATTTCAAATTCTGTGATGACAACATATATCCATTCTTATTCAATTTACTTCTAAGTAAGAGCAAAACATACACTGCCCACATACTAGTTTGTAAATTGCTAAGGCTTCTGATAAGGGAATCGTCATTGATCTTTATTTTAAATTTTACTTGTTTACTCTTTAACAGATTAGTCTTTGTTCCTGTTGGAGTTTCACATCAATAAGTAAGATATGTTATTTACACAGCATGTGTACCTTGGAGCCTTCACTCTGTACATTATTTTTTATTTTTTGTGGCACGCGGGCCTCTCACCGTTGCGGCCTCTCCCGCTGTGGAGCACGGGCCCCGGACACGCAGGCCCAGCGGCCATGGCCCACGGGCCCAGCCACTCCGCGGCATGCGGGACCCTCCCAGACCGGGGCACGAACCCGCGTCCCCTGCACCGGAAGGCGGACTCTCAACCACTGCGCCACCAGGGAAGCCCGCTTTGTACATTATTATAAAGCACCTTATGAAGCATTATTCTAGTATTTAAAAGTTATTATCCTCTTTTTTGTTATGGTATACATAACATAAAATTTACCATTGTAACTAGTTTTGAGTATCCAATTCAGTGGCATTAAATACTTCACAATGTTGTGCAACCATCATCACTATCTACTTCCAGAACTTTCTCATCATCTCTAACAGAAACTCTGTACCCATTAAACAGTAATTCTTCATTCCTCCCTCACCCTGCCCTGGTAACCTCTATTCTATTTTCTTTATGAATTTGACCATTCTAGGTATCCCATGTAGTTGAATCATACAATATTTGTTCTCTTGTATCTGGCTTCACTTGTAATGTTTTCAGGGTTCATTCATATTGTAGCATACATCAGAATTTTATTTCTTTTCATGGCTGAATAATATCCCATCATATGTATAGACCACATTTTGTTTATCCATTCATCTGTCAATGGACACTTGGGTTGTTTCCACCTTTTGACTATTGTGAATAATGATACAATGAACATTCATGTACAAATATCTGTTCGAGTCCCTGCCTTCACCTTTTTTGGAGTGGAATTCCTGCATCATATGATAATTCTGTGTTTAAGTTTTTGAGGAACCTCACTATCCCCTTTAAAAATTTATTAAAAGTGTCATTCCTTATGCTAAGTATTGGAGTCATCCTAAGTCATGATATTATTTGAAAAAGTTAATTTATAAACAGGTTGAGTTCAGCTGTTCACATCAATAAGTATTTAAAGAACATTGATCATGTTCCAAGTAGAGTTCTAGCCATTGAGGTCACAAAAATAAATAAGATAAGGTCCCTGATCTTAAGGGGTCTTTGTAGTCCCCGAGTCTTAGGAAATTCAGTCACTAGTAATATTCTCAAGTCTGCTGTACTTTATTTATTTGAGTTATGAACCAGAAATAAATCTTTCATGCTCTTGTTATCCTTTTAAGAAAAAATATAGAGGCACTACTGAAATTATGCACCATATGTGGTAGATTTTGGGTAAAGAAAGGTTGATCCTGAATAATCTTGTGATCAGATCCAGAATAATTTTGTGATTGGAGGATGTAAAAAGGGATTTACATGAAGGAATCTCAGCTTGGGGTCTGTGAGAAAAAGATTAGAGAGGGAAAACTGTGGGATGTAAGGTAAATTAAGGGGTTCCCACTGGTATATTCTCTACCTGTAATTTTGGGGAAAGCTTAAGACATGTAGGGGTGGAACATGGTTCACCACTGCTTCAGAAGAATGGTGATTAATTTTGAAAAATGTCCCGAGGCAGTGGTCTTGCTTACTTATACTTGGTCATGGGACCTTCTGGGCCTTTGTAGGATAGAGCAGGGATCATTCAGCTGAAGTTCTTTAAGAACCTATGGGTATCCTGTCAGTTTGTGCTCTGCTACTTTTCAGCATTTCTAGAGATTTGGGTTTGAGGTCAGAATCCCCCTGTAGGCTTCACCTGAAATAGAATTTATGATTGGCTGCTCTGGCCCTTGGGAGGTCCCAGTAATGTTTTCCTTCTATTTATAATAAATAATTTTCATAAACAGTGCATGCATTCAATTTATAGGTGTTTGAACTTTTTAGCCTACATGGAAATTTCAGATTAGAAATTAGGAAAAAGCAGATCTAGAACTTATTGAAAAAAAATAAAAAGAAATTCTTTTTCTCCTGCCATCTTATAGTATCAGTAAGTATAAGGCCAGTGAGCTGTCTCCGTCTCCTATTTGAAGTACAAATGCAAACAGTGGTGTTGCTGCGGTTCAAATTAGTCTTCAAGTGTGTTGGGGGAGGGGAACTTATGCCCTAGTCTTGTGTTGATCTTGAGTATACACTGGCTGATAACTGGTGAGCTGGATTTAGTGGACTCCATTTCTGGGTAATATATTGGCATTTGCTTCCGAAGTCTGCAGTGGATACAACTCCTGTAAATTTAGACTCAGCTTTGTCAGGACCTGTTGGTTCATCATATGGGTCGTGGCTTTACCTCAGCTCTCACTGATGCTGCCTTTGTCTCAAGTCTCTTGCCATGAACTGCAGAGAACACTGACTGCCTCCTTGAGCTGCTTCTGTGGGTCTCTTGGCTCCACAGCATAGAAAGCCCTGTCATAACTGCTATCCTGTTAACTTCTCCTTCCTTCCTCAGGCGCATGTGGAAATCTTTGAGTTTACTCCGCTAAATGAGAGATTAGGAATGATAATTAGGCTTCTTTCTGCCTGACTATCCTTTTCTGCCTTCTTTACTCTGCTGGGGCTGTGCCGTGTTAGCATAGTGTTGCCTTTTGCGCAGTGGTTTTGTTCCTGAGACCCAAAGGGCAAAGAACCCCTTTGCCTTCAACTTTCCCTTTATCTCACCTAAAGGTTCTTTTTCCCCATCTGAGACTTCAGCTTGGAGAGGGTGGGTCAGGAGATACTTTTCTTTTGCTGCTTCCCTTCTCTCTGTCTTCCTTCCTCTTCCCAAAAGCCACTTGCAAAAGAAGGAATAGGCTTTCACACTTCTTGCTGTCTTATCTGGACTTCTGTTATGTAAAAATCTCTGATCAAGTCAGCCAGATCTGCCTCTTCACCCATAAAAGAACCTTAAAAATCCTTTTCTCTCATACAAAGCCTGACTTGCCAGATTATTTCCTATCTTTGTTGACTTGAAAATTCTATTTGGTGGCCCAAGTGATTACAAACTTTTATTTCTCTTTATATTAATGCTGCAATAATTCTGATCTCCTCACCTCATTTCTCAAGGAAGATGGATACTTTAGGATGTCTAAATGGTATGTAAAAGAAGAAAGCCTGGTAATATATTTCAAAAAATATTATATGTGCTATCTATGGATCAAGTGACTGTTTTAGTTCATCTGCCTTGCATGTGACATTAGCCTGTAAGTAAAGATAGGGTTAGACTAGCTCAGAAGAAAATGTGGCCTGTACTGATTGATTCGTAGGCTGGTAGTACCTAAAATGTCCCTCGACTGTATCCACTAATGACAGCTTATACATTGACCTTCAGATGATCCATTCTCACTTGTCAAGCCCCATTTCCTAAGATTTGGGTAAAGCAAATGGCCCAATCCTGCTGTAGAATGAATCTTTTAGGACCTGGCAAAAAGAGAATTTTGAATATTGACAAATCTTTGGAAGATAACTTTTTAAAAATAAATAAAAATTGGCTTATGAAAAAAAACCTAAGAAAATACTCTAAATAGGTTTTAAATAAACAAAATAAAATATACAAAATAAAAATGTTTTGTTTCCCATGTGTAATGTTGAACACTTTTTTTTTGAAGGAATTTTAATTTTATTTTTTAGAAGTTATTAGTATATTGTGTAGGAGGTGAGAATGACATTTTAAAAGTCTTTATTCTTGATGGGATTGAACTTCCATTATTTTCGGCCTTATGACTTCTCAAAATTTGAACAGTTTGCCTATAGCAGGTATTTCTTTTGTAAATCTCTTGGATAATAAGGTTCTTCCTACAGGAAAATAAAGAAATTCCAAGTTCTCCAAATATGTATATGTATATGAGAATATGGAAATTGTATAAGATAATGGTAATTTTGTCAGAACTACCTTCAGTATGCATCCAATTATGTTTTTTTAAATTTAATTTTATTTTTTTTTTTACACAGTAGGTTGTTATTAGTTATCCTTTTTTTTTTTTTTTTGCGGTACGCGGGCCTCTCACTGTTGTGGCCTCTCCCGTTGCGGAGCAACAGGCTCCGGATGCGCAGGCTCAGCGGCCATGGCGCACGGGCACAGCCGCTCCGCGGCATGTGGGATCTTCCTGGACCGGGGCACGAACCCATGTCCCCTGCATCGGCGGGCGGACTCTCAACCACTGCGCCACCAGGGAAGCCCTAGTTATCCATTTTATACATATTAGTGTATACATGTCAATCCCAATCTCCCAATTCATCCCACCACCACCCCCTTCCCCGCCACTTTCCCCCCTTGGATCTAGAGACTGTCATACGGAGTGAAGTAAGTCAGAAAGAAAAAAACAAATATTATATATTAACGCATATATGTGGAACCTAGAAAAATGGTGCAGATGAACCGCTTTGCAGGGCAGAAATAGAGACACAGATGTAGAGAACAAACGTACGGACACCGGTGTTGAACACTTTTATAGTTAGACTTTATTTAAGATGGTCCAGCCAAGCACCAAACTTATATTATACATGGCAAGTTAATGCCATAATACCAAGAGAATACCTGTTTCTTTGCATCATTACAGTATGTTTTCTCTACCAGACTATAAGCAACTTGAGACCAAGACTGTGTCTTATTCACTTTTGTAATCCCAGACTCTAAGGTGATAACTGGAACAATGTAAATATTAGCACGTATTTGCTGTCTGTTTAGATCTTTGCTGATCTCTGAACAAAAGGCATGTGAAAGAGAACCGAAAGGAAATGATGTATATCTCTTTTTAATGTTGTATGCTTGGGACAATACTCCATGACAAAGGAACCTAATAATTTGAGTTTTAACTTGTGTTGACCCCAAAATGAATTTGAATGGCCCAACTTAATAACAGGCAGGGCTTTGGGTGAAAAACAGATTTCTTGGCAATCTAATCTAGTTTATAACAGCATGAAATGCCTTGGTTAGCACAGTCTTCACAAGCTAACAAAGCCAGGAGTTCTATAACATTTATGATACTGATAGGAGCGTAAAAATGTATAAGGTTTCATTTGATGTACTACAAGTACTCTGGATTGTGATTATCTCCTGGTCATAACATCATACTGAAATACCATGGCAACTTAAAAAAAATATTTATACAAATGTTAAAAAAATAAAATTAAAAAAACCTTGTGAGATGAACAGCAAAATCAGTCCTTTGATTTTTAATTTATGAGTTGCAAGTCTTTGCTTTTTAGGACTTGAAAATGTTTCAAATTTCCCCATTTCTAAGGGGAATATTTTGGTATTGAAAGTTTAAAGAATTTTAATGGCAAGAATAAAGCATTGTTAGTTCCAATTGAATAAGTGTTTTGAGAATTGTTATTATTATTGTTTTATATAAAAAGGTTATTTGTGCATGTAAGGGGAACATATTTTTGTGATAAACCTGTCACATAGTCATTGTGCTATAACAGAAGTCTTGTTACTTTGTAAAAAGCCCGAATATTATGATTACTGAGTGCTCAGAAATGTTCCTTGAGTGGTTATAAACAGATCTGACCAATAGATATGGTGAGGTAAGCAGTTCATAACTGTCTTTGAGGGATTCTTAGTTTGGGTTGCCCAACTGAAAAAGGAGTATTATTTGACATGTCTATGGATATAATGGTATGCTGGGCAGCAGGTCTGTGGCCTAATTCAGCCAGAGAACGTGCATTAACAAATTGGCTCTGTCAATGATGGATTATGCCTGAAAGAAGTTAACTGAATACAGTCTACTGGTGTAGTCATAGAGCAGCTCAGCTTTTTTTCTTCTTCCCATCAGGCTGACTTTTGGCTCAGCACTTAACAAGCTCCACATGCAAAACTGGATGATCCTGGTTGCCGTAAAGCGCCCTCAACGTGTGCGTTTGGGGAAAGTGAAGAAATACTTGGATTAAATTTTGTGTGTTAATCTTTTGGAATGTGTGTGGATCAGACTCTGGGAAGGAAATTGATAGCTTCGTGGTGCAATGTTGGCATACAATTTCTAACTTCCATTTGTCAGCTAAAACGGGAAGTGTTCAGGGTCAAAAACATTTATTTGCTACCTACAAAGACAATGAATGGACAAAAATGAGTGTGTTATTGTAATATTTGGAATTAAAGCCCAGCATAAAGTGAAGCCATTTAATTAGTCCTTAAGCCAGTTGGTTGCAATGGACTCTTCATTTCTTTGTAATTTTTGTTAGATTTAGTAAGAAGGCAGAGCATAGCTGTTAGTATGGGGTTGCCTTTATGCAGAATAAAAATATGGAGCTTTAAAATTTAGAGCAGTGCTTCATTAGAAATAACTCCATGCCATTCTTTTGGACTCTTTAATAGCACTTTTCAGTTTTTCTTTGCACTGCCCAGGAGATGAACACATGTCACCTTTAATAGCACATTTCTTCATTGAGGTTATACTTCTAATTTCATGCTTGATGGAAGTTCTCAACTGATGATATGCCAGCTTTCTGTATGAGAAGTGTCAGTAAGTCTTTACATTTCTAAGAAAAATAGCACTTGAATTGTGTAACCAATCCATTTATTACTGATCAGGCTAGAATATGCTTTAGTAACAAAGAATGCTTAAATCTCAGTGGCTTAACAAAACAAAGGTTTAACCCTCACTCATGCTACATGTCCACAATTGATTGGCAGGATCTTTGACAGAGGTTCCATTTGGATAGACGCTTTCATGATTACACGGCAAAGAGAGCATGTTAAATCATATCCTGGCTCTTAAAGCTTCCTCCTCATATCCATTCACATTTTATTGGCCAAAGCAAATCAGTATTTGCCTACCCCAAAGTCTCAAAGATTTTTCTCCTATGTTTTCTTCTAGAAGCTCTGTAATTTTTACATTTAGTTTAGTGAGCCATTTTGGGTTATTTTTGTGTGTGATATGAGGTACGGATTAAATTTCATTTCTTCCCATGTGGATTTCCAGTTGTTCCAGAATAATTTGTTGAAAAGATTGTCCTTTCCCCATATAATTATCTTAGCACATTTGTAAATAGCAAATTAACTATCTGTCTATCTGTGTGCCTATCTATCATCTATCTATCATCCATCTGTCTGTCTACCTATCTATCTATCTATCTATCTATCTATCTATCTATCTATCTATCTATCAATCATCTTTATATATCCATTACTGGGCTGTCTGTCTTGGTCCATTGCTATATATGTTTATCCTTAGGCCAGTGCATACTGTTCTGATTACTGTAGCTCTAAGTTTGAAATAAGTAGTGTAATTCCTATAACTTTGTTCTTTTTCAAAATTGTTTTCACTGTTCTAGGTCTTTTACAGTTCCATGTAAATATTGTAATTAACTTGTCAGCCTTTGCAAAGAAGCCTCCTGAGATTTTGATTAGGATTGCTTTGAATCTTTGGGCCAATTTAGTGAGGGAGAATTTATATCTTAACCCAGTTGAGTTTTCCAATATGTCCTTATCTATCTAGGTCTTTAATTTTTTCTCAACAATATTTTATAATTTTCAGTGTATACTATTAAATTTATCCCTAAGTATTTCATTTTTCAAACTAATGCAAATGGAATTATTTTCTAAATTTCATCTTCTAATTTTCATGCTAGGATATATAAATACAACTGATTTGTGTATATTGGCCTTGCATCCCATAAACTTGCTAAATTCACTTATTAAATTTTAGTAGCTTTTGGGGGCAGATTTCTCAGTATCTTCTATGTATATAATAATTTCTTTTGCATGGTAAGATAATTTACCTCTTCATTTTCAAATAGTATGCCTTTTATTTCTTTTCTTGCATTATTTCACTAGTAGGACCTCAAGCACAATGTTGAACAGAAGTTGTTAGAGCAGATATTTTTGCCTTGTTTCTGATCTTTGGGGGAAAGATACTGTCTTCACTATTAAGCGTGATGTTAGCTGTAGGTTTTTAGTAGCTGTAGGTTTTTAGTAGATGCTTTTTATCAAGTTGAGGAAGTTTTCTTCTAGTCCCAGGTTTCTGAGATTTAAAAGTTAAGGATGGGTATTGAAGTTTGTCAAATGTTTTTATGCATTTATTGAGGTGCTCAGATGTCTTTTCTCCTTCATTCTGCTAATATGGTGCTGCAATGAACATTGTAGTACATAACTCTTTTTGAATTATGGTTTTCTCAAGGTATATGCCCAGTAGTCGGATTGCTGGGTCATATGGTTGTTCTATTTTTAGTTTTTTGAGGAGCCTCCATACTGTTCTCCATAGTGGCTGTATCAATTTACATTTCCCACCAACAGTGCAAGAGGCTTCCCTTTTCTCCACACCCTCTCCAGCGTTTATTGTTTATAGATTTTTTGATGATGGCCATTCTGACCGGTGTGAGGTGATACCTCATAGTAGTTTTGATTTGCATTTCTCTAATGATTAGTGATGTTGAGCATCCTTTCATGTGTTTGTTGGCAATCTGTATATCTTCTTTGGAAAAATGTCTGTTTAGCTCTTCTGCCCATTTTTGGATTGGGTTTTTTTTTGATATTGAGCTGCATGAGCTGCTTGTATGTTTTTGAGGTTAATCCTTTGTCGGTTGCTTCGTTTGCAAATATTTTCTCCCATTCTGAGGGTTGTCTTTTCATCTTGTTTATGGTTTCCTTTGCTGTGCAAAAGCTTTTAAGTTTCATTAGGTCCCATTTGTTTATTTTTGTTTTTATTTCCGTTTCTCTAGGAAGTGGGTCAAAAAGGATCTTGCTGTGATTTATGTCATGGAGTGTTCTGCCTATGTTTTCTTCTAAGAATTTTATAGTGTCTGGCCTTACATTTAGGCTTTTAATCCATTTTGAGTTTGTTTTGTGTATGATGTTAGGGAGTGTTCTAAGTTCATTCTTTTACATGTAGCTTTTATGTGTCTAGTGTTCCCAGCACCACTTGTTGAAGAGGTTGTCTTTTCTCCATTGTATATTCTTGCCTCCTTTATCAAAGATAAGGTGACCATATGTGTGTGGGTTTATCTCTGGGCTTTCTATCCTATTCCATTGATCTATATTTCTGTTTTTGTGCCAGTACCATACTGTCTTGATTACTGTAGCTTTGTAGTATAGTCTGAAGTCAGGGAGCCTGATTCCCCAGCTCTGTTTTTCTTTCTCAAGATTGCTTTGGCTATTCGGGGTCTTTTGTGTTTCCATACAAATTGTGAAATTTTCCGTTCTAGTTCTGTAAAAAATGACATTGATAGTTTGGTAGGGATTGCACTGAATCTGTAGATCGCTTTGGGTAGAATAGTCATTTTCACAATGTTGATTCTTCCAATCCAAGAACATGGTATATCTCTCCATCTGTTTGTATCATCTTTAATTTCTTTCATCAGTGTCTTATAGTTTTCTGCATACAGGTCTTTTGTCTCCTTAGGTAGGTTTATTCCTAGGTATTTTCTTCTTTTTGTTGCAGTGGTGAGTGGGAGTGTTTCCTTAATTTCTCTTTCAGATTTTTCATCGTTAGTGTATAGGAATGAAAGAGATTTCTGTGCATTAGTTTTGTATCCTGCTACTTTATCAAATTCATTGATTCACTGTCATAGTTTTCTGGTAGCATCTTTAGGATTCTCTATGTATAGTATCATGTCATCTGCAAACAGTGACAGTTTTACTTCTTATTTTCCAATTTGGATTCCTTTTATTTCTTTTTCTTCTCTGATTGCTGTGGCTAAATCTTCCAAAACTATGGTGAATAATAGTGGTGAGATTGGGCAACCTTGTCTTGTTCCTGATCTTAGAGGAAATGGTTTCAATTTTTCACCATTGAGAATGATGTTTATGCCTCTTACTGTTATTGGGGAAAGACTTGTGTCATAAAATCAGCTGAGAAAATGTCCTTCCTCTTCTATTTTCTAAGAATTATTTTTAAAGAACTAATATTTCTTTCTCTAGTATTTAAAATATTTCACCAGTGAAGTCATCTGGGCCTGGAATTTTATTTATGAGAAGAGTTTATTCTAATTCAGTTTCTGTAATTGATATGAGGGCTATTCAGATTATCTGTTTATTCTAGAATCAGTTTTTGTAATTTGTGTCTTTAAGGAATTTGCCTATTTCATCTAATTGATCAAAAATATTTTGCTAAAATTATTTTACAATAGTCTCTTCTTTTAAGTATCTGTAGGATCTTAGTGATTTTCCTTTTTTAATCCTAGCATTAGTAACTGAGTTTTCTTTTTTTTTTTTTAAACTAGAGATGCTTTTCAATTTTATCAGACTTTTCAAATAACTGGCTTATATTTCATTGATTTTTCTCTTTTGTTTGTTTTGTGTTTCACTCTTATCTTTATTATGTTATATCTTTTTACATGTTTTAAATTTGAATCTATCAGTGTTTTTAATTTGATGTGAATTTATTGTAGATAGCTTATAGTTGGGTCTTGGAATTTATTCAGTCTGACAATCCCTGCCTTTTAATTGGAGTGCTTAGACCATTTACATTTAATGTATTTATCAATATATTTGTGCTTAATTCTAACAATATAGTTTGTTTTCTATTTGTTCTATCTGTTCTTTGTTCCTTTATTGTTTATTTATTCATAAATAATTAATAAACTTTATTGTTTTTGTACAGTTTTAAATTTACAGAATAATTGAACTCATACATAGAGTTCCATATACTCACTACCTCTGTCCCCACAGTTTCCCTTATTATTAACATCTTACATTAGTGTGGAACATTTGTTACAATTAATGAGCCAATATTATTATGAACAATAGTTTATAGTTTACATTAAGGTTTATTTTTTGCGTTGTATAGTTCTGTGGGTTTTAACAAATGCATAATGAAATGTATTATTATTACAGTTTCATGTATATAGTTTTGTTATCCTAAAAGTACCCTGCATTTCACCCATTCATCCCTTTCTTCGTTCCTCCAGAACCCTTGGCAACTATTGATATTTTTCTGTTCCTTTTAAAAAATGTCATGTAATTGATGCAGGATCCAATCAAGGTATATGCATTACATTTTTTTATTATGTCTCTCTAGCCTATTTAAAACAGAAGAGAACTTCTGCTTTCCCCCACCCCTGCCCCACCATGACATTGACATTTCAAAAGAGTTTGAGCCACAGATATAGAAAACAAACCAGTGGGGAGGGGGAAGGGGTAACATAGGGGTTGGGGAGTGGGAGATACAAACTATTGGGTGTAAGATAGGCTACAGGGATGTATTGTACAACATGGGGATATAGCCAATATTTTGTAATAATTGTAAATGGAGTGTAACCTTTAAAAATTGTATAAAATATTAAAACTTGTATAAAATATTAAAACAATTAATAAAAGGGAATCTCAAAAAGAAAAATGTCCTAGAAGAAAACATAGGTAGTATGGTCTTTGACATTGGTCTTAGCAATGTTTTTTTGGATCTGTATTCTCAGGCAAGGCAACACAATTGAAAATAAGCAAATTGGACCTATTCAAACTAAAAAGTTTTTGCACAGTGAAGGAAACTATCAACAAAATGAAAAAGGAACCTACTGAATGGGAGAAACTATTTGCAAATGATATGACTGAGAAGGGTTTAATTCCAAAATGTATGAAGAACTCATACAACTCAAAATCAAAAAATAAACAACCCAATTAAAAAATGAGCATAGGACGTGGATAGGCATTTTCCCAAAGAAGACATACAGATGGCCAACAGGCATATGTAAAGATACTAAACATCACTAATCATCAGGCAAATGCAAATCAAAACCACAATGAGATATCACCTCATCACACCTTTCAGAATGGCTATTGTCAAAAGACAACAAATAAAAACTGTTGGCGAGGATGTGGAGAAAAGGGAACCTTAGTACACCATTGGTAAGAATGTAAATTGGTGCAGCCACTATGGAAAACAGTGTAGAGGTTCCTCAAAAAATTAAAAATAGAACTACCATTCAGTCCAGCAATCCCACTCCTGGGTTTTCATCTGAAGAAAATGCAGATGGTAATTTGAAATGATATATGCATCCCAATGTTCATAGCAGCATTATTTACAATAGCCAAGATATGAAAGCAATGTAAGTGCCTATTGACGAATGGATAAAGAAGGTGTAGTATATATATGTACAATGGAATATTACTTAAAAGATTGTATCATACTATTATATATATACTTTAAAAGACATTATAATATAATACTATATAATATTATATATAATATTCTAAAAAAGAATGAAATCTTGGCCATTTGTGACAACATGGATGGACCTGGAGGGTATTAAGCTTAGTGAAATATGTCAGACAGAGAAAGACAAATAGAGTATGTTTTCACTTATATGTGGAATCTAAAAATAAAAGAAATGAATAAATATAACAAATCAGAAACAGATTCATATATAAAGAACAAACTAATGGTTACCACATAGGGAGGAGTAAGGGGAGGGGGAAATGGAAAGGGATTAAGAGGTACAAACTACCAGTTATAAAATAAATAAGTCACAGGGAATGTAATGTACAGCACAAGGAATACAGTCAACATTTTATAATGACTGTATGGTGTGTAATCTGTAAGCATATTGAATCACTATGTTGTAAACCTGAAACTAATATAGTGTAGCAAGTCAACTATATTTCAAAAAACTGTCTTCTTTCACTCATAATCATTTGAGTCTTGTTCATGTATCAGTAATTTATTTTTTTTAATGCAGAGTAGTATTTTATTGCATAGATATACCACACTATGCTTATCCATTTGTGCACTGATGGACATTTGAGTTGTGTCCAGTTTTTGGCTTTTCAAATAAAGCTGTTTTGAACATTTGTGTACAAGTCTTTGTATAAACATATATTTCATTTCTCTTGAGTAAATACCTATGGGTGAAATGGCTGGTTATATGTTTAAAATTTTAAGAAACTGACAAACTGTTTTCTAAAATGATTGTATCACTTTATATTTCTAACAGCAGTGCATAAGATTTTCAGTTGTTCCATATCTTTACCAACACTTGGTATGTTCATTTTGTTAATATTAGACATTCTAATTGATGTACAGTGATCTCTCAGTGTGATTTAGATTTGGGTTTTACTAGTGATGAGTGATGATAAGCCACTTTTTATATGCTTATTTGCCATCTATATATCTTCTTTGTTGATGTGTTTGTTGAAAACTTCTGTCCATTTAAAATATAGATTTTTTTCTTTAAATTTATTTTTATTTTTACTTTTTTTGCAGTATGCGGGCCTCTCACTGTTGTGGCCTCTCCCGTTGTGGAGCACAGGCTCCGGACGCGCAGGCTCAGTGGCCATGGCTCACGGGCCCAGCCGCTCCGCGGCATGTGGGATCTTCCCGGACCCGGGCAAAAACCCATGTCCCCTGCATCGGCAGGCGGACTCTCAACCACTGCGCCACCAGGGAAGCCCTAGATTTTTTTTTTTTATGTTGAATTTTGAGAGCCCTTTATGTGTTCTGGATACGAGTCCCTTATCAGATATGTGCTTTGTAAAGATTTTTTTCCCAGTCTATGTCTTGTTTTGTTATTCTCTTAACAGGGTCATTTGAAGAGTAGAAGTTTTTAATTTTGTTGAAGTCCAATTAATCAATTTATTCTTTTATGGATTATTCTTTTTGTTTCATATCTGAGAAATCTTAGCCTAATCCAGAGGTCAGCAAACTATGACCTGTAGTCCAAATCTGCCCTGCTGCTTGTTTTACATGATCTGTGGGCTAAGAATTTTTTTTTTTAAAGTTGTTTATTTTGTTTATTTGTTTCTGGCTGCATTGGGCCTTCGTTGCTGCATGCGGGCTTTCTCTGGTTGTGGCGAGCAGGGGCAACTCTTTGCTGCGGTGCGTGGGCTTCTCATTGCAGTGGCCTCTCCTGTTGTGGAGCACGGGCTCTAGGCATGCAGGCTTCAGTAGTTGTGGCTCGCAGGCTCTAGAGCACAGGCTTAGCAGTTGTGGTGCACAGGCTTAGCTGCTCCGCGGCATGTGGGATCTTCCCGGATCAGGGCTCAAACCCGTGTCCCCTGCATTGGCAGGCAGATACTCAACTGCTGCGCCACCAAGGAAACCCCTAAGAATTTTTTAATAGAAATTTTTCTTGAGATAACTATAGGTTCATGTGAAGTTATAGCAAACAATAGGAAGGCATCGATGTAAACTTTCTCTAGTTTCTCCCAATGGTAGAAGTTTGCAAAACTGTATAGTTCAATATCATAACCAAGCTATCAATACAATCCACAAACCTTATTCAGATTTCCACAGTCTTACTTTTACTCGTTTGCGGGGGTAAATATGTTTTTTACACTTGTAAATGGTTGAAAAAATCAAAAGAATAATATTTCTTGATGTCTGAGTATTATATGAAATTCACATGTCAGTGTCCACAAGTAAAGTTTCATTGGAGCGTGGCTACATTCATTCATTTTTGTATTATCTGTGACTCTATGATAGCAGAATGGAGTAGTTGTGACAGAAACCATATGTGGTGATCCCATTGCCTTCCACTGCTGCTCAGTGCACTATAAATTGCAGTGATACAGTTATAGCTTGATATCATTTTGTGTACCACATATCCCTGTCCCATGACATTATTTTTACTTTTTAATTACCAGGGCATTCCCATTAGGTCACAACAAGAAAAGAAGAGAAAAGTAGAATTTGAATATCATACTTTTAAGGCACAGTGGAATATAACAATTTAAATTAATAATTTCTTAACAAATTAGGTGGTGAAGCATTTATTTATTTAAAAATTTTTAATATCTTTATTGGAGTATAATTGTTTTACAATGGTGTGTTAGTTTCTGCTTTATAACAAGTGAATCAGCCATACATATACATATATCCCCATATCTCCTCCTTCTTGCATCTCCTTCCTGCCCTCCCTATCCTACCCCTCTAGGTGGTCACAAAGCACCAAGCTTATCTCCCTGTGCTATGTGGCTGGTTCCCACTAGCTATCTATTTTACATTTGGTAGTGTATATAGGTCCATGCCACTCTGTCACTTCGTCCCAGCTTACCCTTCCCCATTCCCGTGTCCTCAAGTCCATTCTCTATGTCTGCGTCTTTATTCCTGTCCTGCCCCTAGGTTTACTAGAAGCATTTTTTTTTTTTTAAGATTCCATATATATGAGTTAGCATATGGTATTTGTTTTTCTCTTTCTGACTTACTTCACTCTGTATGACAGTCTCTAGGTCCATCCACCTCACTACAAATAGCTCAGTTTTGTTTCGTTTTATGGCTGAGTAATATTCCATTGTATATATGTGCCACATCTTCTTTATCCATTCATCTGTCGACAGACACTTAGGTTGCTTCCATGTCCTGGCTATTGTAGATAGTGCTGCAATGAACATTGTAGTACATAACTCTTTTTGAATTATGGTTTTCTCAAGGTATATGCCCAGTAGTCGGATTGCTGGGTCATATGGTTGTTCTATTTTTAGTTTTTTGAGGAACCTCCATACTGTTCTCCATAGTGGCTGTATCAATTTACATTTCCCACCAACAGTGCAAGAGGCTTCCCTTTTCTCCACACCCTCTCCAGAATTTATTGTTTATAGATTTTTTGATGATGGCCATTCTGACCGGTGTGAGGTGATACCTCATAGTAGTTTTTTTTTTTTTTTTTTTTAACATCTTTATTGGGGTATAATTGCTTTACAATGGTGTGTTAGTTTCTGCTTTATAACAAAGTGAATCAGTCATACATAAACATATGTTCCCATATGTCTTCCCTGTTGCGTCTCCCTCCCTCCCACCCTCCCCATCCCACCCCTCCAGGCTGTCACAAAGCACCGAGCCAATATCCCTGTGCCATGCGGCTGCTTCCCACTAGCTATCTACCTTACTGCGTTTGTTAGTGTGTATATGCCCATGACTCTCTCTCGCCCTGTCACAGCTCACCCTTCCCCCTCCCCATAACCTCAAGTCCGTTCTCTAAGAGGTCTGCGTCTTTATTCCTGCTTTACCCCTAGGTTCTTCATGACATTTTTTTCTTAAATTCCATATATATGTGTTAGCATACGGTATTTGTCTTTTTCTTTCTGACTTACTTCACTCTGTATGACAGACTCTAGGTCTATCCACCTCATTACAAATAGCTCAATTTCGTTTCTTTTTATGGCTGAGTAATATTCCATTGTATATATGTGCCACATCTTCTTTATCCATTCATCTGGTGATGGGCACTTAGGTTGTTTCCATCTCCGGGCTATTGTAAATAGAGCTGCAATGAACATTTTGGTACATGACTCTTTTTGAATTTTGGTTTTCTCAGGGTATATGCCCAGTAGTGGGATTGCTGGGTCATATGGTAGTTCTATTTGTAGTTTTTTAAGGAACCTCCATACTGTTCTCCATAGTGGCTGAACCAATTCACATTCCCACCAGCAGTGCAAGAGTGTTCCCTTTTCTCCACACCCTCTCCAGCATTTATTGTTTCTAGATTTTTTGATGATGGCCATTCTGACTGGTGTGAGATGATATCTCATTGTAGTTTTGATTTGCATTTCTCTAATGATTAATGATGTTGAGCATTCTTTCATGTGTTTGTTGGCAGTCTGTATATGTTCTTTGGAGAAATGTCTATTTAGGTCTTCTGCCCATTTTTGGATTGGGTTGTTTGTTTTCTTGTTATTGAGCTGCATGAGCTGCTTGTAAATTTTGGAGATTAATCCTTTGTCGGTTGCTTCATTTGCAAATATTTTCTCCCATTCTGAGGGTTGTCTTCTCATAGTAGTTTTGATTTGCATTTCTCTAATGATTAGTGATGTTGAGCATCCTTTCATGTGTTTGTTGGCAATCTGTATATCTTCTTTCGAGAAATATCTACTTAGGTCCTCTGCGCATTTTTGGATTCAGTGCTTTTTTGATATTGAGCTGCATGAGCTGCTTGTAAATTTTGGAGATTAATCCTTTGTCGGTTGCTTCGTTTGCAAATATTTTCTCCCATTCTGAGGGTTGTCTTTTCATCTTGTTTATGGTTTCCTTTGCTGTGCAAAAGCTTTTAAGTTTCATTAGGTCCCATTTGTTTATTTTTGTTTTTATTTCCGTTTCTCTAGGAAGTGGGTCAAAAAGGATCTTGCTGTGATTTATGTCATGGAGTGTTCTGCCTATGTTTTCTTCTAAGAATTTTATAGTGTCTGGCCTTACATTTAGGCTTTTAATCCATTTTGAGTTTGTTTTGTGTATGATGTTAGGGAGTGTTCTAAGTTCATTCTTTTACATGTAGCTTTTATGTGTCTAGTGTTCCCAGCACCACTTGTTGAAGAGGTTGTCTTTTCTCCATTGTATATTCTTGCCTCCTTTATCAAAGATAA
The DNA here is from genome assembly GCF_963455315.2 of Globicephala melas. NCBI lineage: Eukaryota > Metazoa > Chordata > Mammalia > Artiodactyla > Delphinidae > Globicephala > Globicephala melas. Next base: position 15,277,986 of record NC_083330.1, read on the forward strand.
GGTGACCATATGTGTGTGGGTTTATCTCTGGGCTTTCTATCCTATTCCATTGATCTATATTTCTGTTTTTGTGCCAGTACCATACTGTCTTGATTACTGTAGCTTTGTAGTATAGTCTGAAGTCAGGGAGCCTGATTCCCCAGCTCTGTTTTTCTTTCTCAAGATTACTTTGACTATTCGGGGTCTTTTGTGTTTCCATAGAAATTGTGAAATTTTTTGTTCTAGTTCTGTGAAAAATAACATTGGTAATTTGGTAGGGATTGCACTGAATCTGTAGATCGCTTTGGGTAGAATAGTCATTTTCACAATGTTGATTCTTCCAATCCAAGAACATGGTATATCTCTCCATCTGTTTGTATCATCTTTAATTTCTTTCATCAGTGTCTTATAGTTTTCTGCATACAGGTCTTTTGTCTCCTTAGGTAGGTTTATTCCTAGGTATTTTCTTCTTTTTGTTGCAGTGGTGAGTGGGAGTGTTTCCTTAATTTCTCTTTCAGATTTTTCATTGTTCGTATATAGGAATGCAAGAGAATTCTGTGCATTAATTTTGTATCCTGCTACTTTATCAAATTCATTGATTCGCTGTCGTTGTTTTCTGGTAGCATCTTTAGGATTCTCTATGTATAGTATCATGTCATCTGCAAACAGTGACAGTTTTACTTCTTATTTTCCAATTTGGATTCCTTTTATTTCTTTATCTTCTGTGATTGCTGTGGCTAAATCTTCCAAAACTATGTTGAATAATAGGGTGAGAGTGGACAACCTTGTCTTGTTCCTGATCTTAGAGGAAATGGCTACAGTTTTTCACCACTGAGAACCATGTTGGCTGTGGGTTTGTCATATATGGCCTTTATTATGTTGAGGTAAGTTCCCTCTATGCCTACTTTCTGGGGTTTTTTTTTATAAATGTGTGTTGAATTTTGTTGAAAGCTTTTTCTACACCTATTGAGATTATCATATGGTTTTTCTCCAATTTGTTAATATGGTGTATCACATTGATTAAAATCCGTGTTTTGAGGAATCCTTGCATTCCTGGGATAAACCCCACTTGATCATGTTGTAGATCCTTTTTATTTGCTGTTGGATTCTGTTTGCTAGTAGTTTGTTGAGAATTTTTGCATCTGTGTTCACCAGTGATATTGGCCTGTAGTTTTCTTTCCTTGTGACATCTTTATCTGTTTTGGTATCAGTATGATCGTGGCCTCATAGAATGAGTTGGGGAGTGTTCCTCCCTCTGCTATATGTTGGAAGAGTTTGAGAAGGATTGGTGTTAGCTCTTCTCTAAATGTTTGATAGAATTCTCCTGTGAAGCTATCTGGTCTTGGGCTTTTGTTTGTTGGAAGATTTTTAGTCACAGTATCAATTTCAGTGCTTGTGATTGGTCTGTTTATATTTTCTATTTCTTCCTGGTTCAGTCTTGGAAGATTGTGCTTTTCTAAGAATTTGTCCATTTCTTCCTGGTTGTCCATTTTATTGGCATATAGTTGCTTGTAGTAATCTCTCATGATCCTTTGTATTTCTGCAGTGGTAGTTGTTACTTCTTTTTCATTTCTAATTCTATTGATTTGAGTCTTCTCCCTTTTTTTCTTGTTAAGTCTGGCTAATGGTTTATCAATTTTTTCATCTTCTCAAAGAATCAGGTTTTAGTTTTATTGATCTTGGCTATTGTTTCCTTCATTTCTTTTTCATTTATTTCTGATCTGATCTTTATATTTTTTTCCTTCTGCTAACTTTGGGGTGTTTTTGTTCTTCTTTCTCTAATTGCTTTAGGTGTACGGTTAGATTGTTTATTTGAGGTGTTTCTTGTTTCCTGAGGTAGGATTGTATTGCTGTAAACTTTCTTCTTAGAACTGCTTTTTGCTGCATCCCATAGGTTTTGGGTTGTCATGTTTTCATTATCATTTGTTTCTAGGTATTTTTTTGTTTCCTTTTTGATTTTTTCAGTGATCTCTTGGTTATTTAGTAGTGTATTATTTAGCTTCTATGTGTTTGTAGTTTTTGCAGATTTTTCCCTGTAATTGATATCTAGTCTCATAGTGTTGTGGTCAGAAAAGATACTTGATACGATTTCAATTTTCTTAAATTTACCAAGGCTTGATTTGTGACCCAAGCTATGATCTATCCTGGGGAATGTTCCATGAGCACTTGAGAAGAAAGTGTATTCTGTTGTTTTGGGATGGAATGTCCTGTAAATATCAATTAAGTCCATTTTGTTTAATGCATCTTTTAAACTTGTGTTTCCTTATTTATTTTCATTTTGGATGATCTGTCCATTGATGAAAGTGGGGTGTTAAAGTCGCCTAATGTGATTGTGTTACTGTTGATTTCCCCTTTTATGGCTGTTAGCACTTGCCTTATGTATTGAGGTGCTCCCATGTTGGGTGCATAAATATTTACAATTGTTATATCTTCTTGGATTGATTTCTTGATCATTATGTAGTGTCCTCCTTTGTCTCTTGAAATAGTCTTAATCTTAAAGTCTATTTGGTCTGATATGAGTATTGCTACTCCAGCTTTCTTTTGATTTCCATTTGCATGGAATATCTTTTTCCATCCCCTCACTTTCAGTCTGTATGTGTCCCTTGGTCTGAAGTGGATCTCCTGTTGACAGCATATATACAGGTCTTGTTTTTGTTTCCATTCAGCCGGTCTGTGTCTTTTGGTTGGAGCATTTAATCCATTTACATTTAAGGGAGTTATTGATATGTATGTTCCTATTACCATTTTCTTAATTGTTTTGGGTTTTTTATTGTAGGTCTTCTCCTTCTCTTGTGTTTCTTGCCTAGAGAAATTCCTTTAGCATTTGTTGTAAAGCTGGTTTGGTGGTGCTGAATTCTCTTAGCTTTTGCTTGTCTGTAAAGCTTTTAATTTCTCTGTCAATTCTGAATGAGATCCTTGCTGGGTAAAGTAATCTTGGTTGTAGGTTTTTCCCTTTCATCACTTTAATTATGTCCTGCCACTCCCTTCTGGCTTGCAGTGTTTCTGCTGAAAGATCATCTGTTAACCTTATGGGGATTCCCTTGTATGTTATTTGTTTTTTTTTTCCTTTACTGATTTTAGTATTTTTTCTTCGTATTTAATTTTTGATAGTTTGATTAATATGTTTCTTGGCATGTTTCTCCTTGGATTTATCCTGTATGGGACTCTCTGCACTTCCTGGACTTGATTGAATATTTCCTTTCCCATATTAGGGAAGTTTTCAACTATAATCTCTTCAAATATTTTCTCAGTCCCTTTGTTTTTCTCTTCTTCTCCTTGGATCCCTATAATTCCAATGTTAGTGCATTTAATGTTGTCCCAGAAGTCTCTGAGACTCCTCATTATTACCCCTGAGGGTAATAATGAAATTATTTTCATTCTTTTTTCTTTATTCTGCTCTGCAGTAGTTATTTCCACTACTTTATCTTCCAGGTCACTTATCTGTTCTTCTGCCTCCGTTATTCTGCTATTGATTCCTTCTAGAGAATTTTATATTTCATTTATTGTTTTGTTCATCATTCTTTGTTTGGTCTTTAGTTCTTGTAGGTCCTTGTTAAATGTTTCTTGTATTTTCTCCATTCTATTTCCAAGATTTTGTATCATCTTTACTATCATTACTCTGAATTCTTCTTCAGGTAGACTGCCTATTTCCTCTTCATTTGTTTGGTCTGATGGGTTTTTACCTTGCTCCTTCATCTGCTGCATATTTCTCTGTCTTCTCATTTTACTTACCTCACTGTGTTTGGGGTCTCCTTTTTGCAGGCTGCAGGTTCATAGTTCCCATTGTTTTTGGTGTCTGTCCCCAGTGGCTAAAGTTGGTTCAGTGCGTTGTGTAGCCTCCTGTTGGAGTGGATTTGTGCCTGTGTTCTGGTGGATGAGGCTGGATCTTTCTGGTGGGCAGGACTGCCTTCAGTGGTGTGTTTTGGGGTGTCTGTGACCTTATTATGATTTTAGGCAGCCTCTCTGCTAATGGGTGGGGTTATGTTCCTGTCTTGCTAGTTGTTTGGTGTAGGGTGTCCAGCACTGCTGCTTGCTGGTCATTGAGTGGAGCTGGGTCTTAGCATTGAGATGGAGATCTCTGGGAGAGCTTTCACCATTTGATATTACGTGGACCAATGTCCTGAACTCGGCTCTCCCACCTCAGAGGCACAGGCCTGACAACCAGCTGGAGCACAAAGACCCTGTCAGCCACATGGCTCAGAAGAAAAGGGAGGAAAAAAAGAAAGAAGGAAAATAAAATAAAATACAGAAGTCATTAAAATAAAAAATAGAAAATTTAGAAAGTAATAAAAAAACAAAGAAAGAAAGAAAGAAGAGAGCAACCAAACCAAAAAACAATTCTACCAATGGTAAGAAGTGCTAAAAACTATACAAAAAAGAAAAACAAAAACGGACAGACCGAACACTAGGACAAATGGTAAAAGCAAAGCTATACAGACAAAATCACACAAAGAAGCATAAACATACGCAAAAAAGAGAAAAAGGAACAAATATATATATATATATATATGTGTGTATAAAAAAAGAAGGAAGAGAGCAACCAAATCAATAAACAAATCTACCAATTATAATAAACTCTAAATACTAAACTAAGATAAACGTAAAACCAGAAACAAATTAGATGCAGAAAGCAAACCCCAAGTCTACAGTTGCTCCCAAAGTCCGCCTCCTCAATTTGGGATGATTCGTTGTCTATTCATGTATTCCGCAGATGCAGGTACATCAGGTAGATTGTGGAGATTTAATCTGCAGCTCCTGAGGCTGCTGGGAGAGATTTCCCTTTCTCTTCTTTGTTTGCACAGCTTCTGGGGTTCAGCTTTGGATTTGTCCCTGCCTCTGCATGTAGGTCTCCTGAGGGCCTCTGTTCTTTGCTCAGACAGGAGGGGGTTAAAGGAGCAGCTGATTAGGGGGCTCTGGCTCACTCAGACCAGGGGGGGAGGGAGGGGTATGGATGTGGGGTGAGCCTGCGGCGACAGAGGCCGGAGGGACATTGCACCAGCCTGAGGTACGCAGTGAGTTCTCCTGGGGAAGTTGTCCCTGGATCCTGGGACCCTGTCAGTGGTGGGCTGCACAGGCTCCCAGGAGGGGAGATGTGGATAGTGACCTGTGCTTGCACACAGGCTTCTTGGTGGCCGTAGCAGCAGCCTTAGTGTCTCATGCCCGTGCCTTGGGTCTGTGCTGATAGCCACGGCTTGTGCCCATCTCTGGAGCTCGTTTAGGTGGTGCTCCGAATCCCCTTTCCTTGTGCACCCTAAAACAATGGTCTCTTGCCCCTTAGGCAAGACTTTTTCCAGACCTTTTCCAGGACTCTGGAAAAAGCTGTGGCGCACTAGCCCCCTTCAGGCTGTGTTCCTGCAGCCAACCCCAGTCCTCTCCCTGGGGTCTGACCTCCAAAGCCTGAGCCTCAGCTCCCAGCCCCAACCCATCCCGGCAGGTGAGCAGACAAGCCTCTCAGGCTGGTGAGTGCTGGTCGGCACCGATCCTCTGTGCGGGAATCTCTCCTCTTTAGCCTCTGAACCCCTGTTGCTGCGCTGTCCTCCGTGGTTCCGAAGCTCCCTCCCCGCCACCCCCTGCCTCTGCCGGTGAAGGCACTTCCTAGCATGTGGAAACTTTTCCTCCTTCACAGCTCCCTCCCAGAGGTGCACATCCTGTCCCTATTCTTTCGTCTCTGTTTTTTTCTTTTGCCCGACCCGGTGCGTGGGGAGTCTCTTGCCTTTCGGGAAGTCTGAGGTCTTCTGCCAGCATTCAGTAGGTGTTCTGTAGGAGTTGTTCCACATGTAGATGTATTTTTGATGTATTTGTGGGGAGGAAGGTGATCTCCACATCTTACTCCTCTGCCACCTTGAAGGTCTCCCTGCATTTATCTATTGTGGAATGAGTCAATAGCTGTGCTGAAAGAATGCAATATATATTGATTATACATTACCAGACTATTCACCACAATATTCTCTACTCATAGGAGAGAATAGTCAGGAAAAATTAGACATTTTGATATGAAATATCTCATCATGGCAAAATTTCTTTCCAAAGATAAAAAAATGAGGCTGCAACCAAAGTAAGTTTTCAAGTGGTCCATCTGTTAGCCAAGCAGAGATTTCTGATGGTGAGTTAATGAAATCTTGTTTGTAGCAGCTGAAGAAGAAATGTGTCCAGAGAAAACATTTGTTTAAAACAATTAGTTGTTTGGCAAAATCGGTTGCTCAAAGAGTTGAGGACATTAGGAGGAACATCAGTAGTTAAAAAAGAAGGCAAATGATGTCAAGCAGGTTCCCTTGACTCTTGACGAGTTGAAAAATGTTACTGATATTCCTTAATTGTTATTGTTTTTTTCAAAGAATCAATACCAAGTTTGAAGTGATAAAGTATTAGCCCTATGGAGAGTCTGCATGGAACAACTACAGGTGAGAATATTTTCAAATAAGTTATGAAAACACTAATTTAGTACAACCTGAAGGGTGGTACTTGCTAAAATGTGTTACATCTGATGGTGGTAAAAACATGAGTGAAGCAGGAAAGGTTTGGTTGAACAAATTAACAAAGCTTTTGAAAATAAAAGTTGTTTAAAGCCTTTGGTTATTCAGCGGTACTTTCCAGAAAATATTTGAACCTGTTATTTGTTTTTGAAACAGTAGTGTTAACAGTGAACTTCATTCACTCTCATGGGCTTAATGGTTTTAAGTTCTGTGAATTTTTGTCAGAAACAGAAGCAGAATATCCTAGCTTGGCCTTCCACATGATGGTTCAATAATTTAGCAGTGGTAGAGTTCTTTTGTGATTTTTCTGAGTTCAGGGCTAAGATTGCAATTTTTCTGAAAGCGAAGAACCTCTTTGAATTGTTATTATCAAACACTGAATGGCTTTGGAAATTAGCTTTTGCTGCAACTTAACAAAGTTTATTAATGAATTTAATTCAAAATTACAAGGAAAACAGTGCTTACATGAGTAACTTATAATGAGGCAAAGTCATTTTGATTTTTGTTGTTGAAATCTCAAGTAATGTCAAACTGCTTTATCCACTTCCTATACTGTCCAATGTTAAAACAAGCAATGAGACCTTCATTCCTACAGAGATTTGTAGCAGGTATCTTTTCCAGAAGCATTTTAAGACTATAATGCAAATGCAAGAGAACTTCCATGTTTCAAAATCCATTTAACTGTGCAACTGAGGAGCTTCCACCTAACCTTCATTTGGAAGTAATTAATCTGCAATGTAATGACATGCTGAAAGGAAAATACCAAGAAAAGAATCTAACAGAATTCTGTAAATGCCTTTCAAGTGATGAATATACTCAAAATGACGTGATTTTGGATCGCTATCAGTATTTGGTAGTACCTATCAGTGTGAAAGACACTTTCAAAGATAAAAATGTGTAAAATCTCATTACAGATTAGCATTAAAAATGTACTATTGCAATTAATTTTTTAAATTTATTTTTTATATTGAGATAGAATTCACATATCATAAAATTCATCATTTTAAAGTATATATTTTAGTAGTTTTTAGTATTTTCACAAGGTTGTACAATTACTATCTGTTCCAGAACATTTACATCAGCACCAAAAGAAACCCCATACCCATCAGCAGTTACTAATTCCCCCTTCCTCTAACTGCTCTTTACTTTCTCTCTCTATGGATTTGCTTATTCTGAACATTTAATATAAATTAAATTGTTTATGTGGCCATTTGTCTGGCTTCTTTCCCTTAGCATATGTTTTCAAGGTTCTTCCAGTTGTAGCATATTTCAGGACTTCATTTATTTTATGGCTGAATAACATTCTATTATATGGATATATCACATTTGTTTATCCACTTATTAATTGATAGACACTTGGGCTATTTCTACTCTTTTTGCTGTTATGAATAATGCTCCTATGAGCATTCATGTACAAAATTTTGTTTGTACACCTATTTTCAATTCTCCTGGGTATATACCTAGTAGTGGAATTGCTGGTTGTCATGGGTTGAATTGTATCCCCCCAAAGGACGTGTTGTAGTTCTAATGTTTGGTGCCTTTGCTATGGTCTTGTTTGGAAATATGATTTTTGCAGATGTATTAAAATTAAGATGAGATCATACTGGGTTAAGGTGGATGCTAATCCTGTGATGGATGGCCTTATAAGAAGAGGGGAATTAGGCCACATGGAGACAGACATACACAGAGGGAAAACAGAAGCAGAAATTGGAGTGATACAGCGACAAGCCGAGGAATGCTAAGGATGCTGGTAACCACCAGAAGCCAGAAGAACCAAGGAAGAATTCTTCCCTAAAATCTTCAGAGGGAGCATGGCCTGAAGTCACAGCCTGATTTTGGATTTATAGCTTCCAGAACTGTCAGAGAATAAATTTCTATTGTTTTACGTCATTCCGTTTATGTTAATTTGTTATGGAAGCCCTAGAAAACTAATATACTGGATCATATGATAATTCTATGTTTAACTTTTTAAGGAAATGTCAAACTGATTCAACAGCAGCTGTGCCATTTTACAATCTCACCAGCAGGATATGAGGACTCCAGTTTCTCCACATTTTCCCCAACAATTTTTTTTTTTTTTAATTGAAGCCATCCCAGTGGGTGTGAAGTGGTAGCTCATGGTTTTGATTTGCATTTTCCTGATGACCAACGAAGTTGAGCATCTTTTCATGTGCTTGTTGGCCACTTGTATATCTTCTTTGGAAAAATATCTATTGAAATTCTTTGCCCATTTTAAATTGGGCTATTTGTCTTTTTATTGTTGAGGTGTAAGTGTTCTTTATATAATCTGGATATTAGATCCTAATCAGATATATAATTTGCAGTATTTTCTCCCATTCTGTGTATTGTCTCTGCACTTTTTTTTTGTGGTACGCGGGCCTCTCACTGCTGGGGCCCCTCCTGTTGCGGAGCACAGGCTCCGGACGCGCAGCCTCAGCGGCCATGGCTCACGGGCCCAGCTGCTCCGCGCCATGTGGGATCTTCCCGGACCGGGGCACGAACCCGTGTCCCCTGCATCGGCAGGCGGACTCTCAACCACTGCGCCACCAGGGAAGCCCTACTTTTTTTTTTTTAATTGAAGTATAGTTGATTTACAATGTTGTGTTAGTTTTCAGGTGTACAGCAAAGTGATTCAGTTATACATGATCTATCTCTCTATCTATCTATCTATCTCTTTTTCAGCTTCTTCTCCATTATAGGTAATTACAAGATATTGGATATAGTTCCCTGTGCTATACAGTAGGTCCTTGTTGTTTGTCTATTTTATTTATAGTGGTGTATATCTGTTAATTGCAAATTCTTTATTTAACCCCCCCACCCCGCTTTCCCCTTTGATAACCATAAGTTTGTTTTCTATGTTTGTGAGTCTGTTTCTGTTTTGTAAATAAGCTCATTTATATCATTTTTTTTAGATCCCACATATAAGTGATATCATTGATATTTGTCTTTCTCTGTCTGACTTACTTCACATAATATGATAGGGTTTACTTCTTGAATCTCACTTCTATTTCATTGATCTATATGTCTATCATTATGCCAAGACTACATTATTGTAGCTTTGTAGTAGAATTTGAAATCAGGAAGTGTGAATCCCCAAACTTTGCTCTTCTTTTTCTAGATTGTCTTGTCTTTTCTGGATCCCTTGTAATTCCATATTAACTTTAGGATAAGCTTTCCATTTCTGTGAAATAAGGCAGTTGGAATTTTAAAAGGGATTTTGTTGCATCTCTGGATCAATTTGGGGGGTATTGCTATCTTAATAATATTAAGTCTTCCAATCAATGAACACAGAATATCTGTATCCACCATTGATATATTTAATTTCTTTCAATGAGACTTTGTAGTTGTCAGTGTACAATTCTTATACTTCTTATGTTAAGTGATACCTAAGTATTTTATTTTGTTTGATGCTTTTTTTAGATTAATTTGCTTTATAAATTTCATTTTCAGATTGTTCATTGCCAGGGTATAACTAATTTTTGCATATTGATTTTGTATCTTGCAACTGTGCTGAACTCATTTATTAGTTCCTATAGTTTTTTAGTGGTACCTTAGGATTTTCTGTATACAAATTAATGCCATTTGCAAATAGAGATAGTTTTACTCCTTCCCTTCCTATCTGATGCCTTTTATTTCTTTTTTTCTGTCTGATTGCTTTGGCTAGAACTTCCAGTACATTTTGAATAGAAGTCTTCTATTGTCTTGTTCTTCATCTTAGGGGAGAAGCTTTCAGTCTTTTGCCATTAATTATTATGTTAGCTGTGGATTTTTCACAGATACCCTTGATTAAGTTGAATAAGTTCCCTTCTATTCCTAGTTTGTTGAATGTTTTTATCATGAGAGGTGATAAATTTTGTTAAATGCTTTTTCTTTTTGTACTGTCTTTTAAAAACCTGTATTCTATTATATGGTGTATTATATTGATTGATTTTTGTATATTGAACCAACCCTCATTCCCAGGATAAATCCCTCTTGGTTGTGGTGTCTAATCTACTTCTGTTAAATGTTTTTGTGTATATATTCATAAGAGATAGTGGTCTGTAGTTTTCTTTCTCTTTCCTTATATTTTTGCAATGTTTTTGTCTAATTTTGGTATCAATCAGGGTAGTACTGGCCTCATAGAATGAATTAGGAGGTGTACCCTTCTTTTTTGTTTTCTAGAAGAGTTTATAAAGAATTCGTATTAATTCTTCATTAAATGTTTAATAGAATTTACCAGTGAAGCCATTTGATCTGGGTATTCCTTTGTGGGAAGGTTTTTGATTACTAACTCTATCTCTTTACTTGTTATAGGTCTATATAGCTTTTGAATTTCTTCTTGAATTAGTTTTGGTAATTTGTGTCTTTTTAGGAAAATTTCTACTTTATTTATCTAATTAGTTAACATACCATTGTTTATTGTTCATTGTATTCCGTTATAATCCTTTATATTTGTGTATGGTTAGTAGTAATATTTCCCCTTTCATTCATGATTTTAGTATTTGAATCTTCTCTATTTTTTCCTTTGTTAAAGTTCTGTCAATATTGTTTATCTTTTCAAAGAACCAACTTTCCTTTTCAACTCTAGAATGTCTATTTGATTCCTTTTTATAATTTGTATTTCTTTATTGATAATCCTCTATTTAATGAAACATCATTTTAATACTTCCCTTTATTTCTTTAGGCATGATTTCCTTACTCTTTGAACATTTTCAGAATAACTGATTTAAAGCCTTTTTCTAGTTTGTCCAATGTCTGACTTCCTCAGGGACAGAATATATTGATTACTTTATTCCTGAGTTTGTATAAATCTTTCTTGTTATTTGCCTGTCTTGTAATTTTTTTTGTTGAAACTGGACATTTCAAGTACTATATGTGGCACTCTGGAAATTAGATTCTGTCACATTTTCAGGATTTGATATAACTGCTACTTGTTGTAGTAGTTTTTTGTTTGTTTCGTGGCTTTTCTGAGACCTAATTTTGTAAAGTTTCTATCTTTTCTTTTGTGTGTGGCCACTGAACTATCCATTGGTTAGCTTAGTGGTCAGCTAGTGATTAAACACAGATTCCTTAAATGTCTGGAATCATTAAGTCTCCCAGTATTTTTCAAGAGACGATGGGTGCTTTTTGAGGCATGCCTTCAATACTCAGCCAAGAAGTTTACAACTCTACTCTATACTTTGCTTCTTTTCTTAGCATATTTACAGCCCTGGGTATTCATATGGCCTTCTGTATTCTCAGGAATATGCCAGATCTTTTTTTCAAAGCACATATGGACAACTTAATCAAGCTTTCCTCCAGGTTTTCCTTTTAAACCTTTTTGTTAGTCTGTTGTTTGCCCTGACTGTTATCCATTGCCTCAGGCATCTATGATGTTAAACATTTGACAAATACTCCTCAGGGTGAGGCATTTAGTACTGGGTCAGTTCAAGTGAGATTAAACACAGCTGTCCTTTGGTATACACAGGGATTGGTTCCAGGAGCTGCTGCAGATAGCAAAATCCATGGATGCTCAAGTCCCATAGTTGGTCCTCTATATCTGTGAATTCTGTATATGTGGATTCAACCAACTGGGGATTGTAAACCTGTTAGTATATGTATTAAAATATATCCACGGGGGCTTCCCTGGTGGCACAGTGGTTGAGGATCCACCTGCCAATGCAAGGGACACGGCTTTGAGCCTTGCAGGAAGATCCCACATGCTGCCGAGCAACTAAGCCCATGTGCCACAACTACTGAACCTGTGTGCTGCAACTACTGAAGCCCACGCGTCTAGAGCCCATGCTCTGCAACAAGAGAAGCCACCGCAGTGAGAAGCTTGCACACTGCATCGAAGAGTAGCCCCCGCTCACCGCAACTAGAGAAAGCCCATGCGCAGTAACGAAGACCCAACTCAGCCAAAAATAAATAAATAAAATAAATTTATATAAATATATATATATATGTATATCCACGTATAAGTGGACTTGTGCAGTTCAAAGCTGTGTTTGAGGGTCAACTGTAAATACAAGCATTTTGAATGGGGAGCTACCAGACGTCAAATAATAATTCTTTGAGAATGTAATCTGTTCTGCTCCCTCTGGTACTGGGAATGTGAGCTGTGATTTTTCAAGACTGCTGCTGGGCTGGGTATGGGACGTGTGCAAGTTAAGACAAAGCTTAATTTCTTACTGAGATTTAGATTTTTTTTTTGATTAAATGCTTCCTGGATTGCTGCAAGCCTTTGGTTAATTTCCAGAGTTAAGAAAAAGCTTATTTTGACATTTTTTGCTACTTTTTTTGCTGCTTTTCTGGAGGGGCAAACTTTTGGAGGTTCTTACTCTGCCAGTTTTCCTGATGTTGCTCTGCAATTAATTTTGTTTTTAGGAAACACTAACTTTGACCTCCAATTAAGTGAAATATTATCCTCCTCAAAGAATTCCATTATTCATATTCTTATCAATATTGTGGACCTGTATTACAAACAAGTTGCACTTCGTTATTTAGTTCCACTAAATTTGTGGAAATATTTTTCTTTCTTATTATGTATGTACCTATAGACTATCCTCATTTTTTCTTGGTCCAAAGCTTAAAATATTTACTCTCTGACCCTTTACAGAAAAATTTTGCTGACCTCTGGTCTAATCCAAGGTACAGAGATTTTCTCCTATGTTTCTTTGAGAATTTTATAGTTTTAGGTTTTAAATTTAGGTCTATGATCCATTTTGAGTTAATTTTTGTATACATTGCAAAGTATGGATCCAAATACATTTTTTCCTGTATTGATACGCAATCATTCTATCACAATTTGTTGTAAAGGCTGCTTTTCTCCACTACTTTGCCTTTGAACATTTGTCAAAAATCAGTTGTTTGTACATGTGTGGGTTTACTTCTGGAATTTTACTCTTTTCCATTAATCTGTTTGTCTTGTCTTTATGCCAATACCATGCTGTTTTGATTACTATAGATTTATATTAATTCTTGAAATCAAGGAGTGTAAGTTCTTCAACTTTAGTATCAGTTTTTTCAGAATTGTTTGGCTATTATGGGTCTTTAACATTTTTATACATAATTTAGAATTAGCTTGTCAATTTCTACAAGAAAGTCTTGCTGAGATTTTAATTGGGAAGAATTGACATCTTAACAATATTGTGCTTTTGGAACTATGAACAAGGCATATCTCTTCATTTATTTAGGTCTTCTTTGATTCTCTCATAAATATATTGTTTCTAATCCCGGGGCCTTGGAATTTAAGGACTGCACCTATCGCAGTGCTAAGTGAGAGCATACGAGCTCTTTTTTTTTTGCGGTATGCGGGCCTCTCATTGTTGTGGCCTCTCCCATTGCGGAGCACAGGCTCTGGACGCGCAGGCTCAGCGGCCATGGCTCACGGGCCCAGCCGCTCCGCGGCATGTGGGATCTTCCCGGACCGGGGCACGAACCCATCTCCCCTGCATCGGCAGGCGGACTCTCAGCCACTGTGCCACCAGGGAAGCCCCACATACGACCTCTTGACTCTTAGGCCAGGTTGCCTGCTTTTTCATTCTAGCTAGCTGTGTGATCTTGGGGAACTCACTGACCCCACTTTGCTTCAGCTTACCATTTATAAAACAGGAAGGGGGACGATAGTACTTATTCATAGGATTAATATGAGTTAATATATATAAATTGTTTAGAAGACTTTCTGGCAGAGTACTATGTAAAGGCCAGCTTTCGAATGCTGTGATAAGAAACTCATGAATACATAATTTAACTAATACTCTTAATACTGAGGGATGAGTATGCCTAAAACCTTCTTACTGTATAAGGGTAAGTAAAAATGAAATATATATAGCAAGTGGCAATAACTGCAAAAAATTTTTGTGTCAGCACAATCTTTAAATTCACAGGGTGGTAATGAGTCTAAGTGACAGTAAAGTCCTTTGAGGCTTGTGAATAAAAACAGTTTTATAATAATAATAGTTTACATTTGTAAAGAGCTTTTAGCCTTTAACTACTTTCATGTGTATTATTTGAGCACATGATGACTGTGAACAGCTTTTAAACTACAGAAGAGAAACTCTAGATTGCTAGACAAAAAACATGAGTTAGACTATTTCTTATTTTGATTTTAAAATAAGCACACAAAAATCCTTAACTTTAATGAATGAATGCTTTGTATATAACAATAGACAAACAGACTGTGATTTATAGTATATGTAGCATGATGGTTAAGAGTATAGGACTCTGAAGCCTGACTGACTGGGTTCAAATATCTGCCTCATCACTTTCTAGATGTATATGTACAGGCAAGTTACTTAACTGCTTCATGTCTTGGTTTCCTCATCTGAAACTAAGGATGAATAAATAGTACTAACTTCATAAGGTTGTATTATGATTAAATGAATTAATATATGTAAGATATGTTTATATACTCATAGTTACATACTGTTATTTATTGTTAGTATAATAGTAGCAATCATAGTAGCATTTTGTTGTTATTGCTGTTTATTAATTTTTTATTAATTTTTTTTGCCCAACCCTGTCCGCACTGGTTACAGATTTTGCTGTTTCAGTTGTATAGGATCCTATGAAGTTGTCATCTTTGTAAATGAGAAATGGTTGAATATCAGAAATTTCAAAAGGTTCAACCTCATACATAATAGCATCTAACACTGTAGGACAGCTACAATTGTAGAGAGGGTTGTGTGTGTGTGTGTGTGTGTGTGTGTGTGTGTGTGTGTGTGTGTGTGAGAAAGGTGGGAGAGAGAAAATGGAAAATTGTGAGCATTTTATACTCCTTGGGGAACCCCAGCTGAAAACCTTTATTCTAGCTTGTGGTTTTAGGCATTCAAAATCAAATACAATTGCCCTAGTGTGCTTTCCTACTTCCAGTTAATACAGAAAACAACACTTTTTTCTGATTATAAAAGTGATGCCTGTTACTGATGGAAAACAGGAACAGTTCTCAAAAAGGAAAAGAAAATCATTTATAGTCCTACCTTCTGAGATAATTGCAACTAACCCATTAGTATATATGCATCCAAACTTTTTTCATTATTATAGTAGGGTTTACTTTCTTAAAAATAAAATATGTGGGATCGCACTATATATTTTCATTTTGTATTATTTTTTTATTCAGGTTTAAACTTTTGGGAGAAAATAAATTTTGGTCTCCTGAGGTTCTCAGCTTCATATGTTAGTAATTACATGGCCAAAAGCAAGTTTACTACCTTTCTATGCCTCAGTTTCCACATGTGCAAAATAGGGTAATCATTAAAAGAAATTAAATGATATTGTACATGTAAGGTCTTAGCATACACCTGGCATAGCATACACCTGGTATATTGCTGATATCATTAGATAAAAACTGGGAAATAACTTGGAAATATAAGGTGTAGTAAAGGCTGGTGGTAGATACGTTTTCCATGGATAACAAACAGGGCCAAGGAATTACAAAACATATCCTTTTCTCTAAAAATGAGAGTTTTACCCTAAATGGGAAAGGAATTTGAGAAAGAATAGATACTTGTATATGTATAACTGAATCACTTTGCTGTACACCTGAAACTAACACAACATTGTTAATCAACTATACTCCATTATAAAATAAAAATTTAAAATAGAAATAAATAAATTGGAAACATAAAAAATCAATAAAATGAGAGTTTTTATATAGTAGCTGAACCTAACATGTAATTACCTAGCAAATTATACCGGTATAGAAGCTAAGTCCATTGGTTAGTCAAATAACAGGCATTAGTTTTTTCAATTTGAGCAACTAGAGAATAGTGACAGAGATACTCCTTTAAAAACGTTTGGTGAAGGAAAAGTATAGGAGCAAAGTCTATTGGGACACCCTTGAAATGGAATTGAAAATGTGACTGGGAGGTCTGTACCAGGTGATCACAGTGGTGAGGGAAGGCTGCATGTTGAGAGGAAGGAAGGAGGCATGTGGATGGGACAGATCTTTCTCAAGATATCAATAGATTCAGAGGCCTTTGTTTCTCTCAAAGGGTGGATACAAGTCTGGTTCTATGCAAGGTTATCTTCTGTACATTCAAATCCCAGGCCAGATAATTGGGTAGAGGAGAGGTGTTTGTGATAGAAAGGTAGATGGTTAATAGATATCCACCCTAGAAACCAGTTGGTCTTAAAAAACATGAAGAATTTCTAAGAGAATAATAATGACCAATACTTACTGAGTGCTTCCTTTGTATAATGCACCATTCTAACTCATTAGAATATGCTTAAGAAGTATTAATTTATTTAATCTTCACTTCAATCCTATGAGATAGCTATTATTGTTGTCCTTATTTTCAGAAGAAACTAAAGCACATATAGGTTAATCCACTTGCCCAAAGACACACAGAAATTTTAAAATCTTCAGTAGAAACCATGTAGTTTGGCTCCTTAACACATTCCTTCTATTTTCAGGGTCACCTCATAGTGCAAGATATCTGCTGGAGCTCCAGCCATCTCATGTATTTCAAGAGAGCAGTAAGAGGAAAGGGAGAAAGACACTAAGAGCATCATACACCCTCCCTTTTAATGACTCTTCTCACAAGTCTCATACAAGACTTCCACTTGTATTTATTTGGCTTAGAAGCTAGTCAATATGGCCACACCTAGCTTCAAGGTAAGGATTTTTCATTTAGTTCTGTTTTTTACATCTGGGCAGAAATAGGCTCAGTTAATAATGGCTTACTATTACTGAGGAAAAAGGGAAGGGCTGGGCAACTAGTAGAGTCTGTAATACCCATCATCCTCAAACCGTATCGAAACATATCTTCCCTATACCCTCCTTTAGAGGACCCCTGAAACTCTTGAAAGGCAGTGTGCACAATAGTTAGGAGTGTGGCTCTGGAGCCACACTACAACAGTGGCATCAGACTGGTGTTTTTCTTCTCGTCTCATTCCTTCCAATCCATTTCCACATACCAATGAGGAGAGCAAGTGGTCTTTTAAAAAAATGTAAATAGATTTATGTTAGTCTTCAGTTTAAAATACTTGACCGATTTCCCATTGGGTTTATAAATAAAATCAAAACTTTGTGTTGTGGATTATGAAGTCTAACATGTTCTACTTACCTTTCTAATCTCAATGTTCTTCTCTTTGCTTATTATACTCCATCCACAGTGGTCTCCTCTCAGGTCTTTAGATACCATTCTGTTTTATGCTTTGGCACTTTTATTCAGGTCATCTGCTTGGAATGTTTTTAATGTAATTTTTACATGATTCTCTCTTTTTCAGCTTAAATCCTCAGAAAGTCCTTCCATGGTCAACCTAAAAATCATTCCCCATCCAGGCACTGTTACTTCTTGTTACAGTGCCTTATTTATTTATTTATCTTTTGGAGCACTTTTCTTACCTTATAATCACATTCTTTTAATTTAACAAAGTACCTGTTTATTGACTATCTCTTACCTAGACCATAACCTTCATGAGTGTAGAGATTATGACTTTTATTTATTGTGATAAACCAACACAAACTATGACTGTTTACCACAGTATAACTAGTGTCTGGCACTGTTTGTTAAATGAATGAATGAATCTATCTGAAGATCCTCAGAGATTCTGGAGAAATCTATGAAATCTGGGGGTAAATGGCCATATGTATTGGTAGCATTAGACAACATTTGTGCTGGGTCGTGCAGAATACATTTGATGGTCTGGGACCTCTGTGTGCACTAAATTGCTATAGGGAAATGTAAATGGGGCTTGAGTGGTCTTAGAGACTGTGCCATTTTGACATACCTCTGCTAAGTCATTAAGAGAGAATTGGGTTACACACTGGTGTATTGACAGTGTGGTTGCAGTTTGGCAAGGCCAAGTCCATGGCCGGCCATCTGTGTCTTAGGTCCTTCTTTAGCTCTGGAATGGTGAGACAAAAACACTCCTGTCTTTCTGAAGCTGATGAAGAACAGACTTCTTCCCTGGCATGGGGCCGAATGGTAATGTGCCTCTAAGGACTGCACTGAGTAAACCTTTAGAGCAAGGTACAGTCAAAACTGATTAAAATCACACTATTTCATAACACTGCTCACAGGCAAAGACATACACCAGGAAGCTGTGAAGAAAGAGAGCTGACTGCCCAATCAACAGCAGCCTGGATCTGTTCTCTCACCACTTGAGCAGTTTGTTTAGCACTGCATGGAAACAGATTTCCTGGTTTGTCTATTACACCTCCAGCTTCCCTCCCTGTCTGACTTATTGATAAGATGCCTGTAGGTGTCTAAGAGTTTTCTACCTTGAGATTGAAAGTTGAGATAACACTCTTGTTTCTCTGTTGCTTCCTTGAAAGAAAATATTTAGTGATATCTTAGGAAAATTGAGAAAAAGAATCATACCTCTTAGAAGTCTTCAGTATGTTACTAATATATAAAAAGTTGCCATTCTTTCTTTGAGAAACTGGACTATGTTTCCAGGAAGCCATCCACTGGTTTTCTAGTATTCCGTCTTTTTCTGAGTGGTGATGAAAAGAGTGTTGTTCCTGGAATTTAAAGAAGGGTTCAAATTATGACTCTGTCACTTAACAATTTGAGGACTTTAGGAAAGTCTCTTAACATCTCTGAGCCTTAATTTCCTTTAGGTAAAATAGAAATAACAGCTGCTCTACCTAGCTCATAGAGTTGTTTTAAGAATCAAAATAATGGATGTGAAGGTACTTTGTATCCTGTAAAGCTCTTTGCAAATGTAAAGTACCATTGTCCTTGCCAAGGCTTTTTTTCTCTCCGTTCATTAAAGAGAATGTTGACATTCTCCAACCATTAGTTAATCATTCCTCTAGGGCCCCACTTTTTTGCAGACAGAACAGGTGTCAGGCTCTATGATGAGATTTGGAGGAAAGTAGAGAAGAAACCCCAGAGTCTTTTAAGTGACCTTCCAGCCTTCAAAGAAAGGAAGGCTGGTTCGTATAAAACCCTTTTCCTTGTCATGTCTCTTCTACCGAGGCCCCTAAGGAAATACAAATTCCAATAGAAACCATACACTTGGAAGAATATCGTTAGTATGTATTTATTAAAGCGGAATTATAAATGCATTAATTTAATTGACTTAACCCATGACTTCATTGTAAAGGAAAACATATATCAACCTGATTAAAAATCAGTTTAATTCACTGTATTGTGTAACATTTTAATGTTTTTTTTCCCCCAAGCAACAGTATGTTGATTAAAAGCAATCTTATTTTCCTTCTCTAAATTTCATCAGGACAGTTTTAATGGTTTAATTATAAGTCTTGTCCCTTTATCATAACTGTCATAGAAGATCTTGTCAAAATTATTTCATATAGTTTGGGAAGAACAGGAATACTTGTGGCCATGAGTAATACAAGTAGGAGATGAAGGACTCTTTGCTTTATATTTGAATCTGCTAGTTTCCCCCAAGCTATTACACTATTTAAATTTGCCTCAAAAGTTAGGGACATAATTTAGTGATTATATTTTTATAATAATTAATTTAGTAATAAATAATATAATAATTTATATTAAGAAAAGAAAAGAGGAATAGATTAAAATTCTGGCAGCAGGAATATAGGTTAGATAATCGCTTTAACTTAAGGACCGCCCAGGACAGTGAAATGAGCACTTTCAGTACTCAGTGGTTGGTTCTGAGTAGGAAGTTTAGCTTTAGCAGCAAACATGACTTGTTTCCATTCATCCCTGCTCCCCACCCCAGACTTAAGATTTTACCTACTCTTAAAATGCAAACAGAGTAGACCCCCCCATCCACCCCACAATCCCAAAACACACACACGCACTCCCACACACACGCACCCCCCCAACACACACATTGAGAGGGCCAAGTTCCTGAAAATCTCTTTGACAGGAAAATTCACACTTAAAGAACATAAGACATTACCAGATAAATTGAATTAGAAAGATTGAAGTTTTTAGTACATGAAATAAAGAGAACAGTCAGCGTTTCAACCCTTTGATATGAATAATGGATGCTTTACAATTAATTCCATCAGTCACTGCTTGCTGCTGGAACATTTTCAGGATCTCTATCTGCTAGAGTTTCAACGAGAGGTAAAAGAATATTCAATTTGCCTTATAGGAGGTAACACATATACTAAAGGGCTGTTTCTTTTGTGTCTGATGCCCTGTCTGGATCCAGAATTGTTGACTCCAGTTTCCCAGACGGTGGTCCCAGAAATGCAGCATAACGTAGAGACTTGACATTTATCAGACTTTGGGTAGCGTTTATCTTACATATTTGACCTAACTAAATAGATATTTCCTAAATTATGGATCAAATTAAAGATTCTATACCTTGGCTCTAAACACTGCAATTTGCATGAAAACACACCACCAGCTCTTACGTGTAACTCAAATTCCTCCCTCCTGACAGAAGTAGAGTGCAGTTTCAAAGCTCAAGGGTACTTTTCCTCAGCTGCCTTTATCTCTGGAGAGGGGTCAGTGCAAAAAGTTCTATACCTGCTCTGCCATCCACTCAATCTTTTCTATTCCTAATCACTGGTTCCTTCTTTTTCTACTTATCACTGATGGGAATGATTCATAATCTAAGTATTCGGGAAATCCAATTCTAAAAAATGGTTGCTAATAAAAAGTGTACAGGAGACTAGAATTTCTTGTAAGAGAAGATTGCTGTTGGGAAAAGATTCTTGTGCTTGGGTGAGATATTTTTATTTAGTATTTTAAAATATTTTCGTAGCTCAGTGAGGTAGGTTTATGAGATTGTCCCTTGAAAGAAGTTTTGGACGGCGATGGGGAGAAAGGTTGAGTCCTTGGCCAAGTGGACAGGGGTTTATATGAAGGACTTGGGGTGATGCTGAAGGAAGGGCACTAGCAATGCTGAAAATCAACTTTGCCCATCTCACTACTTTGCCTAAAATAGAAATAAAGTCTCCATTCTCCAAGAACTTGAAATCCAGTTTCTATAGCAAGAATTTCTTGCCGTGGAATTGTGAATTACTAGAATATATTATCAAAATAATTCGTAGTCGTTTGAAAATTTTTTTAATGAAAAAATTTAGAGCACAATATTTTTAGAGGTAGATTGGATTAAATATAATACTGCAGAGAATACTGGAAAAAATGAGCTTATATACACTATGACTCTGAGATAGTGACTAAAGAAATACAAAAGATCATTTTCATTTAGGAAAAAAGAGACCATTTCCAGCCATGGTGTATTTTAGAGAAGGAATATCTGAATACTTCGTTAATTTTATCCCCTATTTTTTTCCTGTTTTAAATGTCAGCATGGTGTCTGGCACATAGCAAGTACACAACACTTATATGTTGTTTTTAGCACAACTATAAGGACAAGATTTTTGTTTTCAGTCTAGAATCTGGAGAAGTTAAGGCCTATGCCTGCTTTTCTCTTTTTTTCATTAGGTTTTATAGCTCTGTCCTTTATTTAGGGCTAACCCTTCTTATTTGGCTCTCTGTTTCCTAGCTTAATAATTTTATTCTCAAATTTTTTCATTAGCATTGTCTTAGTTTGTTAAGGTTGCCATAACAAAATACCACAAACTGAGTGGTTTAAACAACAGAAATTTATTTTCTCACAGCTCTGGAGGCTAGAAATCCATGATTCAGGTGTCGGCATATTTGGTTTCTTCTGAAGCTTGTCTCCTTACCTTGCAGATGGCCGCCTTCTGGCTGTGTCCTCACATGGTCCTCCCTTGGTGTGCATGTATGTTGTTTGTATGCTAATCTTTCCTTCTTATAAGGACACCAGTCATATTGGATTAGTGCCCACTCCTATGATCTCATTTTACCTTAGCTACCTCTTTAAAGGCCCAATACAGTTTGGCGTATGGGGGATGAGGACTTTAACATATGAATTTTGGGAGGACACAATTTGGTTCATAACAACCACCTTGAGCAATGCCTTTTATTGCTTCAGGAGTTCAGATAGACGCCCCCCCCTGCCCCCAAATCGGCCTATGTAAAAGACCAAGATGAGGACTATGTAGATTTGAAAATCTTCTGTTAAGATGATCATATCCTCTTGCCAACTACATACCAAGAACCAAAAGAAATTGAGCACCAAGTCTAAATAAAGTTATATATTCTCATTCTCTCTCTCATTCTATATAGTAGCCATGGGCAGACATTTATACCTTAGAATATTAGGAAGGACCAAAAATGGTGTCTGGTGAATATCTATGATTACATGAAGAAAGCTATTTTATAGTCTTGAATTGTGGTGTGTGGTCTTAGATTTTGGCGGGCTTGATTTAAATGAAAGAAGCACTTCTTGAGAGACGTAACTCTCAGGTACAAGGACTCATTAGGGCAACAAATACTAACTAGTATTAATAGAGATGTTAATCATAATTGCAGAGGTCCTGCAAGATATCACTGCTTTCTCAACCCTCAAAGGAAGATTAAAATGTTCAGTATGCATGGTTTCAGTGGCAAGAGGATTTAATTTTGAGTTGAATCAAGTTCCACATTCATCATGATTCTCTGAGTTCTTCTTTTTGTGGCTCTCTGAAACATGGAGTTCTGATCTTTGAAGTTTTTCTAAGTTCTCTTTCCTCTGTTTGAGTTATCTGGTGAATGATAAATTGTTACTCTATAGCTCTTACCGTGTACCCCTCCCACCTTGACCCACTCCATTACTGATCATAACCTCAGGCTTTTTCCTGCTGGAGTTCTCAGCTGGACTTGGTCGACTATCTTATCCTTACCTTATTGAGTGGCCTGCTCAGATACCTTGAAAATTTGTTAACTGGCATTCTTCTCTGAGTCCCTTGCCTGGGAGATTTATTTCTTCCTTTTATGCCTTCCCTCAAAGTTTTCCTGGAATAGAATGTTTTAAATTCATATAAGTCTCTCACAGAATCCTGACAAGATATCTTACCTTGAAAAAATTATCTTCAGGTTCTAGTAAAAAGGACATTTCCTTGAAGACTGACTTACTGGTTCTGTCTTCAGCTTCTGAAAATACCAAGTTTCTATAGTTCTTTCATGGGACCACCCTGAAGAGCTTCTTTTGTTGAAGATTCAGTCACTTCTGTGTCTCCCAAAGAAATTGCACTGCCATGTCTGTGAATGTCATTGCTGTCCTCTAGAATTTTAATAGATAAGCCATGGGGAAATCTACTAGACACCTGGAAAGTTAAGGATCCTTTGAAAATTGATCATTCATTTGTGGGATCTATGGACACGCTCTATTAACTATCCACTTCCTTCCTCTTTCCTCCTCTCCTGCAATGACCATGCTAGAAAATGGAATTTGCTGCAAAAAGATTTAAAAATGAATTATACTTCCTTCAGAAAGGTCCAGTTTGTTCTTTTGGAGATATATATATATATATAATTTATCTTGTAATTGACTTTTAAATTAGAGGATGTAGTAGAATAAAGAATTCATCAGGAAAAAATTGACCTCAGAATGGTAGATAAATGTATGTTGATAAAAGTGAGTTTCTATTACAGCTTGTTTTGGTCTTTGTTTTCTAAGGGAAGACTATTAGCTGTGTGTTGGGCTCAGGCATTTGTATAATAAATGCTCAGATGTTAAATTTTATTCTCATTTCCCAAGTTTTGACTGAGTCTTGAGTCAAAACTGAGTTGGACTGCAGAAATCAGATGAAATTTGGACTCATCAGTTTTGTGTTGTATCAGAGCTTTGTAAAAGGTCTATTTGTCTTCTATTATTAGCAGAATCAAACACTGACTTCTTTTGGTTTGTTTACTATTTTTTTTCATTGTTGAGCATTCTTCATCCAACAATATAATTAGATAACAAAAATTTTGCCTTTTTTTTTTTTTTGGTTAGAAGATATCAGTTTAGCCTAATTTAAGTCAGACAACATGGCTTAAATGGTTCTTATATTTAAATTATGAGAAATTTAGAGGCATGGAAACCTGCTTTCTTCTACCCATATAAAGTCTTTTATATTGATTTATGTTATTTCCTTTAAGAATTATGATAGCTCAGGCTGGTTGATTTTGCAGGCTTTCTATTGCCCGTACATATAGAGAAGATCTTTTTCTGTTATAGCTAATTTGATAAACTCTTCAGGTAACGTTGCTGTTCTAGTCTCAAATATTTTATAAGTAGAAATGGAACTTAGCTGCTTAATATGTTGATATAAGTAAAGGATTATTAACTTCTTTTAAAATAAAAGTGCTCATGTTGTAACACTAAAATGAATAAGTTTGTAGTGATACATTTGTATCCTATTCTAAGTGTAGTTTAAGAAGAAAAATAATTCCTTGAAGCTTTTTTTTGAGACCATTAAAAAAAAAGAGGTTAACAAGTAAAACACAATGCAGTCTACAGGCTCATAATATGTAGCTTCTCTAATGATCCCTCAACTTTTAAAATTTGTTGGACATAAAAGCGGTGCTAATCTGATTAGTAACTGTGATTGAGTAAATCTACTGTAAAAATGGACCGTGTTCTGGTTTTTAACATGATACCATGAAAGTCATTTGAGAACTGCCTCTGTGGAACATAAAAGTCTCTTTGATGGAATATTTATTCCATGATTAAAAACTATATTTATACATACATATACACATAAATACATATATGTGTGTATATATATGATTTGTGTTATTTGTGTGCATAAATAGTTATAAAATTTAGTTCTTAGAAACTGATAGGCAGAAAAGAAAAATAGTATGACACAAACAAACATCAGTCAAGCCTGGATGTGAATGTGGTTACCAAAAATTAAGACCCAAGATTATCCAGATTATCCAGTACTCTTTTTAACTTCCATCCTGCCCTTCTCCAGACGTATGTAGAGAGAAGAGAACTAATATCTGAGAGACAGTTGTGCGTAGGCATTTTACATATGGTAACTCATTTAATTAGGAGAGTAAGAAGGACATTTGGAGATCCTGTGATGTTGAAAAAAATCTGTTAGCTATATTGTGAGACATTGGAAATATTCCTCAGGCCATCTATCTAGTTTGTAGCATATTTTCACATGTCACTTTAGCAGTCACGGATACTTCTTTTAAAGCAAAGAAGTTAATTCCTTGGCCTCCACATACACTACAATTAGACCTTTTGCAAATGCCAAAAATCTCTGACGGTTTAAGCAAAGTCCACAGAAATGTCAGCACTGCTTATTAATGTATTTATTGGAAAAAAAGGAGTTCATTTTCAAATTGTTAATATGTATGAATATATAC
Source organism: Globicephala melas (assembly GCF_963455315.2). NCBI lineage: Eukaryota > Metazoa > Chordata > Mammalia > Artiodactyla > Delphinidae > Globicephala > Globicephala melas. Next base: position 15,303,508 of record NC_083330.1, read on the forward strand.
CAAGAGAGGAAGGTTTTAAGGAAGTAAAATAAAATTGCTTAATTCATAGTTAATCTGGAATTTAAACTGAACCTTCCATTTTTATCACAGTAGATTATCTATTAAAATGTCAAATTCTGTGATCCCATTTTAATATTTTTTATAAATCCAGTGAATACCTTATTTATAAATAAAATCACTTTATGCTTTTATAAGGCTTTTTACACAGGAATTTTGTTATTAACAATGTTATAAAGCATGAGTGCAGACATCATGAAAGACACTTTATAATATGTGAGATGGGAGCAATTGGCTGAACAAAGTTAGGGTTTTGTTTCAACTTGGCCATTCGGCATTTTTCCTTAGTTGTGTGGCAATTTTTGAAAGAATTGATCAAGTTTGCTCCTATTTTAAGGATTGCAAACAGCACACTTTGTTTTGTGCTGGAGTCTTCCATCTTCAAAGAAGATGAAGATTAATGAAAAGTTTTCTGAGAATAAAAAAGTAAATTCCAGGAAGATTTGCATTTTTAGATGCATTTTACTGTGAAATCAGCAATTTCTATATCCCTTAGTTCACAGTTATACAAACACACGAATTGTCTCCCTTCTGTAGCTTATGTATATATAAGGAAGAATGGAGTAGTGGGGACACTGTATGGAGATTGGGACAAGAGCTTTCAGTTTGGGTGGGGCCTTTGGGTTGACTACCTAAACATTTGATTTAATGTGTAGGGAGGACTGGTGGCCGCTGGGGATAGTGGTTAGGAGAATAGAGTATATAACAACCATCATGGTTAAATTATCCTTAATTATATTACCCATTGGGTCACTAAAGAGTCCTGAGCGTGAAGTCCAAGTTCCTATTCTAAGATCTTTACATGCATTAATTTTTCCATCTCTACCTGTTACTTCCCCGAGGAAGGATAATTTTCAGTTATCACCTTTTAGAAGAAATAAACTGTTTTCATTGCCAATGAAATTCAATCTGTTTCTATCCAAGAAGGAGAAATTCTCCTATTGAAGACCACCATAACTTTTACCAACAAAATAAATGGCACATATGATATTTCTTTGGCATTTATTGTCACAAATTCTTGAGTTGTGGTTTGGCTTTTAAATAAAAAGAGAGGAATTTATTGTCCAAGTGTGAACTAAATCCTAGCTCTTCTACTTACCAAATGTGTGACGTTTCGTAAATTACTTAATCTTACTCTGCCTCAATATCTTATTTGGGATAAGAAAATAATAGGGCTTCTGTATAGATTAAACAAGAAAATACAAGTAAGTCACTTCAAACAATGAAAACTAGTTAAGTGCTGGCTACAACTACTATTGTTGTTTGTTATTGCATACTTTAATTTCCAGGAATTTCTGGGGGTCCTTAGGACTGATCTCTGGGTTAGGAAGTAGAATTTTTGGACCAAGGAGTTTATTTCTAAGCCTCTTCATAGGTATTACTGAACTGCTTTTCTAAAAAGATTCTACTAATTTATGTTCCCTACGTACCTGTGCAAGTTTCCATTTCACCTGTACCAACACACCATTATATGTAATTTTGAATCTTTGCTAAGTAATGCTCAAACATGATACCACACTATGGCTTTAATTTTCATTTCCTTGATGATTAAATAGGTTGAATTTAAAATGAGTTTATTTATTTGTAAAAGGTCGTTGTTCTGTTTTTCTTTGCAGTCTGATTGTTTTGCTCATCTATTTTTATGAGGCCTTTGTTTAAGGATATTAGCCCTGTGTCATATTTGTTGTAAATATTTCTTCCTTTTAATTTTATATTTCATGTATATGGAAATTTTGTGCTTATATTGTGAAATCTGTTGATCTTTTTCGTTTGTGATTTCTTCCACTGAAAATCTACCATTCTTAAGATTTATGAAACCTGCTGGTTCAGACTAAGTCCTGATTAGAGTAGTATAGAGAATTGTTTGCTCATCAGTTTCAAGGACTTGGAGTCATTTATTTCTGTGAGCTTAGGAAGTCACTTACTCTTACTGTAATTAAAACTTATCATCAGTCATCATAGCAAACATTTCCTACTAAATATAAATTTATATTTATATAAACCAATTAGATACCCAGTTTATGTTGATACAGCACATTATAGTTTACAAAACACTTCTAACGTGCATTTTGTAATTTTATTTCACTCTTCATGACAACTTTATGAAATAGAATAAGATGGGTATTATTACATTATTATATTTCCATATCTCAGAAATGGTTGGCTTTTCTAAGGTTATGCAACTAATAAATGGCAGAGTTTGGACTTGAATAATCTACCGAGTAACTTTTTAAGGACTTAACTTCTTTGGATTTTAAAATTCCAAATTTTTACTGTTCCAGATACCTTGCTAGAGAAGAGGAAAGGAAACATTTGTTGAGCTAATATTTATATTTAAAATATTTACATTTGAGCCTCTACCTTGATTAAAGTAACCTTTAATTTGTTTTAATATTCCCTTTGGCAGGAACTATATAATTTCCTATTAGTAAAGACTTCTTTTCATTAATCTCATTTCCATGTTAGAAACTGTCATTTTTTTCTTTTAAATCATCTTTCGGTAAGGCTCTGCATTTTTACTTCTGTAGCAATTAGTGCTCATTTTTGCCAAATTAATCAGACTTCTTTTCCTTTCTTTCCAAAGATGAAGCTGATTTTTGGCTCTTATAAATGTTTAGTCACAGGATGCTTTACATAATCATTATCTCCTTTAATTTTCAAAATAGTATATAAGGTTGATATTATGATTAAGTTTTCCACTTTACTGGTAACGAACAAACTTAGACAGATTACCTAACTTGCCCAAGGCCTCACACCTAGGAAATATCCATGCTTGAAACCCAGGTATTTCCCTGCTGCATCCTACCACCTCCCTGGCAGGGATGACTGAAATTCTTTTCACCTGTTATGATCCTAGAAGCAGTTTTTCTTATGTGAATGAGCAGCTGTAAATGCACTTCTTGGTTCCCATCCCATAAACCTAATTCCATCTCAGGGTCATTCTGCACAGCTTGACTTACACATAAAAGTTAACTTTTAAGAGGTTTACTTTAGCTTGATAGCCATCTATTCACTGATCTAGAAAGCAGGTATCCTGAGTGCAATTTCCTTTCTATAAATGAATACATTGCCCCACTCTTCTGTGAGCTCATTCTTATAGAGTATCACATTTGCATTATTGTTCCAGACTAGATGAGGGCATACAGACCTACAGTTCTCAAACCCTCTTGGTCTTCAAATTTCCACAAACAACTGGGCCTGGACATTCCTGGGACCCGGACATTGAATTTTTTTCTCTTTTGGAGAAAAGTAAAAGAAAAGAGAAATGGAAAGTACTTGGCAAAAACAGCCACAAATTGATCTTGGAGTGGGAGAAAAGATTTATAAAAAAGATGAAAAGGGCTGAATTCCCACAACACAGACAAAAGATGATTGAGTGGGGAAGTCTTTACTTACATGGTTGACATTAAAAAGGAATTCTGCTGAGGAAGTTTAGTTGTAGCAGCGTGTTTAATGTGAAACATACATATTTTTATATATATATAAACTTGGAACGCTGTGTAATCACTGGATTATTCATATTAATATTACTAGATAACCCCTATACAGTGTTCCTGTGTGCTAGACAGTTAACTTATTTAATCCTCAAAATCATCTTGTGAGTAAGGTATACTTTTATCTCTGCTTTATAGATGAGATTTAGAGAGGTTAATAACTTGCTCAAGGTCACAGAACTGGCAAGTTGTAGAACTGCTGAACAAACCCTTAGTAGCACTTACCATGCTCTGTAATTATGTATGTGCTTACTCTTCATCTCCTCCACTAGAATGTAAGCTCCGTGAGGGGAATCCAATGTTTATCTTTTCACTACTTCTCAAAGTGCAATCTAAATATAAGAAAAAAATCATATAATACTTAAGACATACAAACGATTTAAAGAATAATGCAATGGGTATCCGCAGACTCACCACCAGATTAAAAATATGGCATATCACCAAATTACAGTTGAAACTCTCTGCATAGTTCCCCCAAATGAGCTCACTTCCCCAAAGTAATCATGTATTTCTGTCTTTTTAAAAATTATATACTTATGTATTTCTAAGCAATATATAATATCATTTTGCATTAAAAATTTTGAACTTTTATAAAAACGTTCATATGTATATATTGTTCTGCAACTCACTGTTATGTTTGTGAGATTCAACTAGGTTGATATATGACACTTTAGTTCATTCATTTTCATTGTTACATTGTATTCTATTATAATAACTATAACTCTGTTTATCATTTCTCTGCTGGTGGACATTTAGGTTGCTTCCATTTATTTTAATGTAGTCCAAATTCATATTAGCTTTTGAATAACCAACTCATAATGTTAATTTTTATATGTGCTGTCGCTAATCTATGATTTTCCTATCTTGTTTCAGTTTATTTTCTGAAAAATTTTAATGCAAGGCTTTGTATTTTGCCCCATTATATTTTACATTTAAATTTTTGAGGTAAATTTTTCACTTAAAAATCGATCTTGTTAGCTTCACATAATTTTTCGGCTTGTTAATTTTGGGGGGATTGTGGTTTGATCACCTAGTTATTTTAACTCTCCTTCCATCTGAATGTTATTCACAAATTTGATAAGAAATCCTTCTATATGTTCATTCAAGCCATTGATAAGAATTATGTTGAGTAGGATAGGAACTGTTACAAAATGAAGCAGAGTCTATAATTTACCATGCTATTGTCTGGATTTAGCACAGACAAAAGCAAAGCAAAACTGGTGAATTTATTGTTTAGGACTCAATTTGAGGAAGTAAAACATATGCTACTTTAAACTACCACAGATTCAAGAAAGATCCTGAGACAATATTGTGCTCTGGATTCTCTTCCAAGTATGATCGTTGAATTGGATTAATTGATCAGATGAATGAGTGAGAATACAGGGAAATGGAGTTAAACAAAGTCAGGCTGTTACTTTTCACCTAAGAGCTAATCCTAATACGATCACATCATTTTGTTTCTTCTTTTTTAACTGTTTCTGCGGTTTGAATTTAAGGCTCTTACAGCTGTCAACCACGAGGAGGAGCTATGGTCTAATAAGGAAGACGCTTGCTTCTTCAGGTTGGGAGGGGCAGCTCAAAAGATGATTTTTCAGAAAAGAGGCCATAGCTTGGAAAATTATCTTTATCAAAAATGACGTTTATATAAGAAAATCTAAATGTGTAATCTAGTCTTTATTTTCAAAAGGAAAAGAAACAAGACAATTATATATGATTAAAATAAAGCCCCTTCCACTAAGAAATAAGTGTTTTCTTTTCTTTTTCAATTGGTTAGATATATGGGACAGATCAATTGGCTCATTCTTTGATTCTTCACCCAGAACCGTAGGCTTTAGAGTGGACAGGGATCTCAGCGTCACCTGGTTCAATTCTTTGCTTTCAGGCATTCAGGTACTAAGGTTTTAAGAAATATAGTATGGGCTCAATAATCGTTTATTGAATGAATGAATGGCCATTCATTAATGTAGGCCAGGTAGGTTAATTAAGTTGACCATGGGCAAACAAGTAGTAGTCAGCCAACAGGGATAAGGATTTAGGAAGAGGAGAGATATCACACCAAATCCCAGGTTTCTAATTCCTTGGATTATACTTCATATTCAAAATCATGCTATCCCTTCTGCATCCCCTGCTTAAGTATAGTCTAAATGTAAGTTAACAAACTATTTTTAGCCATGTTCAAAGATGCAGTAGCCTGCCTTGGGATATAGTGATCTTCCAGCCACTGTGCATAAACAAATGGAGGCTGGCACAATCTACTTGTTTTGGGAGCTTGTAGAGGAGATTCTTGCATTAGATGTAACTTTAGAATAGCTGACCTCAAAGATTCTTTTCACTTCTAATATTTTATTTTATTTTATTCTATTTTATCCATTAATTTAAAGAAAACATTTTATTATGGATAATTTAAACGTACAGAAAAGTAGAAAGAATTTTACAGTGAATACCCATGTACTTACCACGCAGATTCTACTATTAACATTTTGGTACAGTTGTCCTGTATCTATTCATTTCTTTATCCATCTTATTTTTTGGTACACTTCAAAGTAAATTGTCGACATCAGTATACTTCTCCTTCACCACTTCAGCATGTATAATTTATAAGTAGAGTTCAATATTTGTTTCATGTTTTTAGGTAAAATTTTCACCAAAAAAGGCAGAAATCTTAATTGAACATTTGCTGAATTTTGGTAAGTGAATACACCAGTGTAACCTAAACTCCCCTCAGATATAGAGCATTACTGTCACTCTAGAAGTTTCTGTCCTGTCCCTTCCCAGTGAATCCCTGTTCCTCACCAAGAGGTAACCACTGTTCCTTTTTTTTTAAGATTAGTTTTCCTGTGGTAGAACTTCATATAAATGGAAGTACACTATGTACTTCTTTGTGACTGGTGTCTTTTACTCAGCATACTATTTTGAGATTCATCAGTCTTGTTGCCTGTATCAGTAGTTTTTTTCCTTTTATTTCTGACCAGTATTCCATTGTATACATACACTACAGGTTTTTTTTTTTAATGCATTCTCCTATTGATGGTTACTTGGTTTATTCCAGCCCTTAGTTATTACAAATAAAGTTGCTATAAACTTTTTTTGTACCAGTATTTTTTATTCAGGGAACAAGCACTTACTGAATACCTTGTATCAGTCATTCTGTTAAATGTATTCCCATCATTTTTTCATTTCATAGCCTCAGGACAACCTGTCAGATAGTTATGATTATCCCTACCTTACAAATGAGAACACTGACATTCAGGGACTTTAAGTAATTGGTTCAAATTCATACATTCAGTGAACAAAACCAAACAACCCAGGAGTCAAAAGCAGTCACATCTTTCCTTGAAGCCCACGTGACCTCAAAGATATGGTGTTCCCTCTCTGATGTTAATTTGTCCAGGTCACATAGTTAGAAGTAGAGTGAAGTTTCTGACTCTAAGTTTGGCTGTTCTTTCTGCTACATCCTGCTGCTGCCGCTGTGTGGTTTTAGTTTGTCTCTTCATTATGTCCTCTGCAAAGGTAGGGAAAACAGCTGAAGGGTTTGCTCTTTATGAGACATTTTCAAATCCATGTGATTAAGCGACCTTGTATACTCCTTGCTGCTAGACTAAATACCGTGACAGCAAATCCTTTAACCTTCACCTTATAGATCATATTTTCAGCCTCTAATATTTTTACTTATCCTTTTTTTTGTGATAAAATAAAACATATGACATAAAATTTACCAGCTTAACCATTTTAAGTGTACAGTTCAGTAATATTAAGTATATTCACATTGTTGTGAAAAAGATCTCCAGAACTTTTTCATCTTGCAAAACTGAAAGTCTATACCCATTAAATTCTAATTCCCCCTGCCCCCAAGCTCTTGGCCACCACCTTTCTACTTTCTGTTTCTATGAATTTGACTATACATTTGAAACCTCCTATAAGTGGAATCATACAGTATTTGCATTGTTATAACTGGCTTATTTCACTTACCATAATGCCCTTAAGGTTTATCCACGTTGTAGCATGTGTCAGGAGTTCCTCCCTTTTAAAGGCTGCTTATTATTTAATTTTTTCCCCTCCTGCTACTGTACATTAAAGAAAAAATGCACAAACTGGTATATTCTGAAAGGCTATTTCCCGATATAGAGGTCCTGCAATATTCTCAAAGAGAAGAGTGTTGCTCTGAAGAATGAAATGTGGGTGAAAAAATATGACCTAATTCCATATTCATTAAATCCTATGACTTGAAGATACACTGGGCAGATAGTGAGAGAAATTTCATAGTCTAAAACCCATATTCTGTGTCCTGAAGGACTAAATTTTGCCTGCACAGCTCTACCTACAATATAAAGAAGTATGCTTCCAAGGAATGTCACTAAAAAAGGGAATTTTAGCCTCTGTTTTGAAGGCTAAATTTACAGCTTTGTGCTTGGAAGCTAGTGTTGCTTTCTCTTTTCTTTTTATATACCACATGGAAAATATATTCCCTGAGAGATTAGGGCTCTCAGGAGATTTTAGGACTTGGTCTTTAAATATATGCTCAGATGAACCAATGTACTGCATTTATGTCTACTTTTCCCAGGAATAGGAGTCATCATCCCTTTAATAACATTTTGTTAGTACTTGCTTAAACATGAAGACTATTTTATCTGTAGGATTTTAGTGTGACCACTTGGACAAAAACTGATATTCCTGCAAAATGTGTTTGTCATCTATTTTGTTTCTTTTCTATTTGTATTTTGAGATACCCTGTTCAGCTTCCTCTGGAGAATTTTATATCTGTCTAATCAACAGAGAAGACAGTCTATTTTTAATCATGAAAAAGAAACTACCACTGGCTAAATAATTGCCTGTGGGTGGGGGGTAAGGCACAGTCCCTAAATTTCAAGGGTCTCTGTCCCTAAGAAGAGAGCCACCAGCAGATGGCAATCCCCCTACATGGAATCTCCTTCCAGACAAATGGCAAGTACCTAAGTAATTTGATACTCCAGTGAAGTCACATGCCATTTCAGAGAAACCTGATAGCTTTGGCTGGGTTGGAACCCATTTAAAATTTTCTCTCAGCTATTATCTCATCTCTTCCTTCCTTCTGACAGTTCTCCAACTCAGCATTTTGTGTATACCATCCGAAAGGTCAAGCATGGCTACTAGGATGGGTGCTTTGAACGTGGTCCCTGGGTTTCATACTTGGAGCAGACATTTTTAATAGGCATCTTATGTTGAGTGCTCTCCACTGCGACCTTGATGGGGCTATTTGCTGTACTCACTTCTGTGATCTCCTGGGCTTGGCTAACCCATGTTTGGGGTTGCTAAGCATTGAAATACAGGAACTTAGGAGCAAACCCTGAGGCAGAGAATGTTGACGTTTTATTTAAATAAGAAATGTGGAGCTTCCCTGGCTCCCCACAAGAAAAGCTGTGCTTTTGAATTTGATTGGTTGGTTTAGCTCTTTCTATGCCCCTCCTTTCCTCTGTGGATTGGGTCTGCTGGTGGGCTTCTACAATAATTCCCCACTCTTTTGCTTACAAAAATCCACCTGCACCATACTGTAACCTTCCAGAAACTGGTTGAGATCTGGAAACTCTTAAGAAATTTGAGGCCTATGGCTGATACTTTACTTTATTTTTATGCATATTTTAAGATTTATTCTATTTGCAGGAAATTTTCTCTGATCTTATACCTTTTCATTGGTGTATATGTAAGAAGATGCTTTTGGCTGCAACAGAAAACCCATCTTAAATTGATTTAAATATTAAGGATATTTGTTATTTTCTATAATAGAAACTCCTGAGATAAAGCAGTCTGCAGGGTTGGTTAATTCAGTGGATAAGCAATGTTATTGGACACCGAGATTCTTCTGTATCTCCACTTAGTCATTCTTAGCTTTGGCTCCATCCTTAGGCTCCTTCTTACGAACATAATATGGTTTCTAGCAGTTCAGCATCATCCAGGAGAAAAAGACTCACTTTTTAAAAAATTTTTACTTTTGTTGGGGTATAGTTGTTTTACAATGTTGTGTTAATTTCTAATGTACAGTGAAGTGGAGTTCCCTGTGCTATACAGCAGGTTCTCATCAGTTTCCTATTTTATACATATTAGTGTATATATGTCAATCCCAATCTCCCAATTCATCCCACCCCTCCTTCCCCCTCTTGGTATCTATAGTTTGTTCTCTACATCTGTGTCTCTATTTCTGCCTTGCAAACCAATTCATCTGTACCATTTTTCTAGATTCCACATATATGTGTCAATATATGATATTTGTTTTTCTCTTTCTGAGTTACTTCACTCTGTATGACAGTCTCTAGGTCCAACCACATCTCTACAAAAATGACCCAATTTCGTTCCTTTTTATGGCTGAGTAATATTCCATTATATATATATGTGTACCACATCTTCTTTATCCATTCGTCTATCGATGGACATTTAGGTTGCTTCCATGACCTGGCTATTGTAAACAGTGCTGCAATGAACATTGGGGTGCAAGTGTCTTTTTGAATTATGGTTTTGTCTGTGTATATGCCCACTAGTGGGATTGCTGGATCATATGGTAATTCTAGTTTTAGTTTTTTCAGGAACCTCCATACTATTCTCCATAGTGTCTGTATCATCTATGACAAAGGAGGCAAGGATATACAATGGAGAAAAGACAGCCTCTTCAATAAGTGGTGCTGGGAAAACTGTACAGCTACATGTGAAAGAATGAAATTAGAACACGCCCTAACACCATACACAAAAATAAACTCAAAACGGATTAAAGACCTAAGTGTAAGACCAGACACTATAAAACTCTTAGAGGAAAACATAGGAAGAACACTCTTTGACCTAAATCACAGCAAGATCTTTTTTGACCCACCTCCTAGAGAAATGGAAATAAAAACAAAAATAAACAAATGGGACCTAATGAAACTGAAAAAAGACTCACTTCTATACCCCAAACCCTGAGAGGCCTGTGCATCTTTGAACCAACTACTGGCAAGGGTATAGGAATCAGTATACTTGACTGGAATCATTTAGACTGGAAGGAAGGTTAAGGAGAAATTCCCAATGTTTACTGTAGTATCTATGGAACCCATTTATACCTCAAATCTGTTTTTAAGTTCATCTATAAGCTCTTTCAATCTCTGTGAAATTTGAGGAACAAAGTCTTAAAAGAACAGTCATTTCTAATGAAAGATTAATTAAAAGACTTTTATATGAGTAAAAAAATTTGAGTCTAAATTCACAGAGTTTTGGGCAGGTCAGTAACTGAAAAATGTGTATCATTATGTCTATCCTTTACAAAAATTACTCAAGGTATTATTTGATCTGTGAAAAGCAGGCTTTTACTTTAATAATCTTAAGATATAAAAGATTTTTTAAAAAGGAAATGTTATCTAGGTATAATATTCTGTAAGCCTGGTAAAATCATATCATTCAGTCTTTATTTTCTGGGCCTTAGTTTCCAGCTGTGTAAGGAAGGACTGGGTGATTTTTCAACTTTTTATTTATTTATTTATTATTTGAGAAAAGTGGCATTGTTTTACATTAAGTTCTTTTTACATAAATTTACATCACTTTTTTAAATTCAAACAGAAAGTCACAATAATTATAATCATTCTCATCAGTTCACTCACTCAATTTTTCAACTTTTAATAAGGATATAATTAAAAATAAATATTTTTGCATATTGAAGCATTTACTTAAAAAAAATGAAGTATAGTTGATTTGCAAATATTTCAATATATGTATATTCTTTTTCAGATTCTTTTCCATTATAGGTTATTAAGCATTTACTTTAATAAAGAAATACTTCATCAGATTTCCATGAACTTCCTGGTTAAAGTACAAATCACAATATGGTTTTATGCTCTATCATATTCAACATTATTTCATCATCTATTTGAGATTTTTAAGAAACAATTTATTTGGTAATAATTTCAAACTTAAAGAAAAATTGCAAGAAAAGCACAAAAAGTCTCCTGTATACTCTTCACCTAGGGACCCCATTCAAGTGTCACCAACTGTCCCCTTGATGTCCTTTATAGCATAAGGATCCAGGATCACTCCCTGCAACCAGTGGTCACCTCTCTCTAGATTCTTTCAGTCTGAAACAGTTCCTCAGTCTTCCTTTGAGTTTCATATCCTTGACTATTTTATGGTCACAGATCAGTCACTTTGTAGACTGTCCCTGAATTTCAGTTTTTCAAAAGTTTCCTCATGGTCAGATTGTGCAGTTTTTGGCAATAATATTACAGAAGTGATGATGTGTTTTATCACTGCATTCCAATTGGATGGCACAAGATGTTGATTTGCCCTCTTGCTGGTGGTGTAAACTCTGATCACTTGATTGTCATAGTATCTCCACTGTAAAGTTGTTTTGTTATCTTTGCAATTAAGTGTCTTATGTGAAAATACTTCAAAACTATATAAATACCAGGACCTGCTGTATAGCACAGGGAACTATACTCAATATTTTGTAATAACCTATAAGGGAAAAGAATCTGAAAAAATATATATATATGTGTATATAACTGGATCACTCTGCTGTACAACTGAAACTAACACAACATTGTAAATCAACTATACTTCAATAAAAGATAAATAAAAAAGATACTATATAAATACCCATTCCTCACCTCACCTTCACTCACTAGTTTTAGCATGCACTGATGTATTATGCTTGATATAATTATTACTATGATGGTTTCTAAGTGATGTTTTTTCTAATCCTGTCATTTTTCTACATTTATTAGTCAGTGGTATACTATAAGCAGAGCTTCCTTTCTCCCATTTTTTATTCATTTATTTATGTCAGTGTAGACTCATTGATTCCTATTTTATTCGATGGTTTATAATCTGTTATTGTCATTATTATTTTTGGCCACACCACGTGGCTTGTGGGATCTTAGTTCCCCAACCAGGGATGGAACCCACACTCCCTGCAGTGGAAGCGTGGAGTCTTAACCACTAGACTGCCAGAGAGGTCCCTATAATTATTTTGATGTTCAAATTGCCCAGATTTGGCCTAAGGTGCCCCTTCAAGCTAACTTCCGTGTCTTTTTGAAATGTCTTTTTTGCTGTTTTAGCATTTCCTTATCTCTTGGTGCCAAACTACGTTTCAGGTCCATCTTGTACTTTCCTTGCCCAGCCCTGGATTCCGCCATTACTTCAAGAATCCCTAGTTCCTTTTCGTATACAGTAAAATTTAGAAACCAAGATCTGGGTGCTAGGTGTGCTCATTGCTATTGGGATACTGCTGATCCTAGGCCAGAACTAAAAAAAATATGCAGAAGTACACACATTCCTTTACATCTATATTTATGTATTCTGAAACTATATTTTCACACTGTTAACACCAATTCCAATCCAATACCATAGGATTCTTCTCAATCATTGAGAAAAATGGCTCCCATTGTCATGAATATATTTACTCATTTGCTCAGTCTTTTGTATGTAGCCAGCTACTGACCTTGTAAGACTATCCCTGCTTCTCTTCCCCAATACCATCTTCACATGGGCTGTCATTACCAGGTGTAACCAGACTGCCCCTGCCACCTGGTTCTAACACCATCTTCAAAGGGCACCTTTTCTGAGCTGCTCAGGCTGCCTTTCCTCCCCAGCTCTGATATCATCCTTCTACAGGCCACTATTACTGTCCTCATGGGGTCTGCCCCATGAGTTTTGGACTAAAGAAGGAGAGCAAAAAGGAAGGAAGAAGGAAAGAAGAATGGAGAGCTAAGAAATTATGGGTTAAAATAAATAACAGGGATTTGAACTATCATTAGAGTTAGGATCTATGACCATGGTTTGCTATTTATTCTTCACTAGTTTTTTAAAGTTTCATACTAAAATGTACTTTAACAGAAAATTAGCATAATCTCTTCTTCAAAAAGAAATATACAGATTTAAAATACTATTAAAAAAGCACAAGGAAAATGATTGCATATAACCTGAATTTGGCATATGGTGTCACAAATACAAGTCATACACACACCTAATACAACAGATTAATTCAGGCTTACACTATGAATATAGTGGAATTATAGTAAGTATTTTAAGTATAGCATGGGTTCTGGCTTAAATTGCCTGAGTTGCTTCATATATGACTTTGGTTAAGTTACTTAAACATTTTGTTCCTTAGTTTCCTCACCTGTAATATGTGAATCATAACAGTACTTATCTTTCAGAATGATTTTGAGGATTAAATGAGTTGATAAATGTAAAGTCCTTAGATTAGTATCTGATACTTAGTAAACAGTATCATAATCGGTGCTGCTATTATTTTATTATCATTATTTGTATTGCTATATCCCTTTTTTCCCACAAATATTTGTCATTTGAGTGTTTACTATCATATCTCTAACTTCTTTAAAAGTTGCCCTAACTAACCTTTTGTAGACTTTATTTACAATATCTCCCTTTTCCTATGAGCTGGTGATCAAAATTTTCTCCTCCTTTTCCTTTCTGCATAGGCATCCTCTTGGCAGTTACTCAATCTAGCCTCCTCACCTCTATAACTCTGCTTTGTTTTCACCTTTTTTTTTCCTCCTGCTTGTGAATAAATGCCTTACCCAAGTTCTGAGGGCTTTGCAGAACTTTAGAAGATTAAATTGTTCTTTTGTTGTGGGTCCTGGACTTGGCTGTGTGACCTTGTGAAAGTTGCTCAACTATCCTGAGCTCCAGGTTTCTTCAACTATTAAATGAAACTACACAGTTTTGCCTCATTGGGCTACTGTATGGTTGGTTGGTTGGTTGACTGATTGATTTAAAAAATTAGATCCAATTGATATATAACATTATATTAGTTTCAGGTATAAAACATAACGGTTCAATATTTGTGTATATTGTGAAATGATCACTACAATAAGTCTAGTTAACATCCACACCATACATTGTTACAAAGATTTTTCTTGTGATAAAAACTTTCAAGACTTATTCTCTTAGCAACATTCAAAGGTGCAATACAGTATTATTAACTGTAGTCACCATGCTGTACATTATATCTCCATGACTTATTTATTTTATAACTGAAAGTTTGTACCTTTTGACCCCCTTCACCTATTTCACCCACCCCCCATCCCCACCTCTGGCTATCTTTTCTCTATGTCCATGAGCTCTGTTTCTGTTTGTTTGTTTGTTTTTAGATTCCATATAAGAGAGATCATATGGTATTTGTCTTCCTCTGTCTGACATTTCACTTAGCATAGTGCCCTCCAGTCCTAACCATGTTGTTGCAATAGCAATATTTCATTCTTTTTTATGGCTGAATAATATCCCATTGAAAATATATACCACATTTTCTTTATCCATTCATCCATCAATGGACATTTAGGTTGGCTCCATATCTTGGATATTATAAATAATGCTGCAAATTAGTGTTTCATTTTCTTTGGATAAGTGGCCAGGAGTGGAATTGCTGGATTGTATGGTAGTTCTACTTTTAATTTTTTAAGAATCTCTATACTGTTTTCTACAGTTTATATTCCCACCAACAGTGCATAGGGTTCGATTTTCTCCCAACACTTGCTATTTCTTGACTTTTTGATAATAGCCATTCTAACAGGTGTGAAGTGATATCTCATTGTGGTTTTGATTTGCACTTCTCTGATGATTAGTGCTGTTGAATACTTCTCATGTTGGCCATCTGTATGTCTTCTTTGCAAAAATGTCTACTCAGATTCTCTGCCCATTTTTTAATTGGATTTTTCCTTTTGGTTATTGAGTTGTATGAGTTCTCTATGTACTTTGAATATTACCCCCTTATCAGATATATGATTTACACATATTTTCTCCCATTCAGTAGGTTGCATTTTTATTTGTTGATTGTTTCCTTTGCTGTGCATAAGCTTTTTAGTCTGATGTAGTCTCACTTATTAATTTTTGTTTTTTGTTGCCTTTGCTTCTGGTGTCAAATCCAAAAAATCATTGCTAAGTCTAATGTCAAGGAGCTTACTGCCTATGTTTTCTTCCAGGAGTTTTATGGCTTCACATCTTACATTCAAGTCTTTAATCCATTTTGAGTTACTTTTTGTGTATGGTGTAAGATAAGCGTCCAGTTTCATTCTTTGCGTGTGGCTGTCTAGTTTTCCCAATGCCATTTATTGAAGAGATATACATTCCTGGCTTTTTTTGACAAATTATTCTTTATTGATTAGAAATGAATGAAACATGCAGCAAAGTACAAAGTCATAAAAAGGGGAGGATGGATGTCAAATGTTTTTACATCTTTCATAATCTAGCATACGTCGTAAGGAGGAACCTCCATTTATTGATATGCCATTATTCTGTCCTCCAGATTATTAGGGTATCAGCTGGCTCTAGGATCTGATTCAAAACTTAAGCAAAAACTCAAACAAATCCATTAATCATTTAGAAACACCATACATTTCACAAATAGCCTTGGCACATATTACCTTGTGCTAAGTTAGTCCTTACCTCACGGACCAGAGGTATATCCCCATTATATATTCTTGGCTCCTTTGTCATAAATTAATTAACCATATGTACATGAGTTTGTTTCTGGGCTGAATATTCTGTTCTATTGATCTATGTGTGTTACTGTGTGGTTTAAATGGGACAATTTGATAAAGCACTTAGCACAGTGCTCAAAAAATGTTAGCTATGATTATGATTATGATACTAAATTGGAGGAGTTAATTCTGGTCTTCTCCACTTTGGCTTTCTTCTCTTTTCTTGGATGCCTTTCTTCCACATCTTAAATATTTGCTGTAATGCTGAAAAAAATGGATATGTGCAGCTTCAAACAGTTGTTGGTTAGTTGTATCTGAAAAAACCTGAAATTTTGGATGTTTTAGAGTGATATGATGAATTTAGGATTGTGGAATCCAAGATGAACAACTACTGAGAGGCAGTATACTGATTTTAAGGGCATAGACTCTGGAGCCAGGTGGCCTGGGTTTCAACCCTAGTTCTTCCACTCACTAGGTGTGTCATCTCGGGCAAGTTACTTAACCTCCCTGTGCATCAGCTGCTTCACCTGTAAAGCGGGGTTGATGATAAAATACTTATTTCATAAGACTGTTGAGAGAATTCGCCAAGTTAAAATATATGAAAGTACTTAGACTGGTGTCTAGCACTTAGTAAGCACTGTAAACACGTAAGCCATTCAACTACTGATGGATCTGTAATGGCCTTTCCAGGAGCATGGGTGGTTTCCTGGGACCAAAACCAAATCATTCTTATTTCCCATTGTTTAGATGTTGTTTTCCTTTGTATGTAGGAAGTTGAATTTTTGTAGTAATCATAGTACATATATATTACAATTACATACAGATTACAACTATGTTAGGTATATAATTTAGTTTTCTTACTTATCCATTCTACTGATACGATATGATGGATTGATTGTGGTGTGGGAGAGATATTTTCTCTTTAGCCTCTATCCACATGACCAAGTGAGAAGGGAGTGGAGGCAAAGCACATCAATGATGTGATTCACTGGAGGATGTCTGGGTGGCTAAGAAGCAGTGACAGATGCCTCTCCTTTCTTCCGTGAGACTCAGTTGCTTAAAGAGCCGTGGAGAAACGAGTCAGCCGAATGTTTTGGCTCAGTCCATCTTGTTTGTGGCGTAAAACCCCATAAAGTCTCTTAAATGCCTGGTGCTTCTTTTCCTTCCTAGCTGATTAGTGCACCTGAGGTTAAAGTTTTGTATTTTAGACTTGAAGTCACTAGCAAAAGAGATGTTATTTTGAAGGGGTATTGCAATATTTTGGTATAATACCTGTTTTTTGAAAAGTTTTTATTTTTTTCGGTTTATTTGTTTCAGATAAATTGGACAAGTACAGATTAGGCTTTGAATATGATTGTTCTTTAAAACATAGATTGTGATTAATATCTGTTCAGATTTTTCTTAAAGGCAGCCTATGATAAAAAGGACATTCATTCATTAAACAAATATCCATTAAGCTTCTAATAAATGCAGCCGACTGCTAACTGGTATTGTGAAACTGTTTTGTGTATGTTACAGGATAGAGCAAATAAGTTCAGTGTAAGAAGTAATAAAACTGTAAAATTAAATATGTTAAAAAAAACAAATAAATGTAGCCAGCTGTGCTGGGTGAAGAGAAAATATGTGTACACATACACATTGCCTCCCCCACTCACCACATGAAAAGATACTTCTTCTCTTACAACTTCCGTCTGGTGGGGAGACAGATATTAATCTAAGAATCATGTAAGTAAAAGAATAACTGTAACTGATGTAAGAACATGGTCTTGAGAGTATGTGTATTAGGAGAAATCTATCTACTAAGAGAAGCCACAGAAGCCTTCCTGGAGGCAGTGGCACTTGAGCTGTGATCTGAAGGATGAGCAGGAGATAACACTGCAGGGGCATTGGGGAGTGAAGGAAGGTGAATATTCCAGTCAGGGGCATAGAGGATGCAAAGGCAGGTAGCAGGAGGGAGCATGGATTGTCTGAAGAGCATAAGGAAGGTCAGAGTTGCCCGAATTCAGAGGCAAGGAGGAGTGTGATTGGGTCTTGTGGGCCATGTTAAGTACTTGTGTTATCCCAAGTTTGTTGGAAAGGACCTCTCAGCTGTTGAGAGAAGCTTAAGCCAGGGCTTATGGTACATGAAAAAAAGAAGAAATGTGAAAAAAAGCTAATAATTAGGGATCTCATTTTAATTCTCTCAGTATATAAAAATACAATTTAGTATAAGTAGGCTGTTCACAAGATAATTACAGAACTTACAAAAGATCAGTTAAAAGCATACTGTAGGTGGTAGAGGGTGGTAATGGGACACCACTTTGAAGTGGTATGTTGAGCACCTTCTCCCAACCCTGGCAGTGTGTCTCTGTGACTGTATATACATATGTCCTCATTTGAAGGCAGCGTCAAACTTGAAGTTTGTGGCTTTTCATGGATACGAGGCTGTGCGGCCTGCCTTTATTCAGGCATGGTCTGAACAAGGAACTATTGAAATGTTGCAAGCAGGGGAAAGTGATGTAGTCAGACCTGCGTACTGGAAAAACAACAACAACAACACTCAATGTAAACTGAGCAGATTTTAAAGGGGACAGTGAGAATTTGGAAAGATCAGTTAGGAGACTACTGCAGGAGTCCTGACAGGAGATGCTAGAGGCAGGTACTAGGGTGATAGCTGTGGAGCTGGGGAAAAAAAAAAAGGATTGTTTTAGTCTTTGTTTAGTTTGAAATGTATGGAACAACCATAATTTTGGACTTTATAGAATAATGTGCCCATATTGGTGCTAGAATTAGGTAACGAGTAAAAGTTAAGCAGAAATCTCTAAATTACACCAATACAGTGATTCTTTTTTTTCACATAATAATGTCTTTTCATGTTCATGGATCTAGATGTACTTTAAACTTTTCACTTTCCAAACAGCTATTTGCATCTATAAACAGTCACTTGGGTATGGAAATAACACAATTTGCCCATGTTAATACTTACACTTTGGCTTTGTTTTTAATGCAGAAATGCCAACCAACGTTTATTGAGCACCTACTATGTTTCAGGTAATAAAGGATTTTCGTTTATGATCTGTAAATTTGTATTTTTCCCCTACACTCTTATGACATTTTGATAATTAGGAAAAAAATTTAAACTAGTTCAACTTAGTTTTAAATAGCTTGGAGGTTAATAGTATGAAAATGTAAAAGGAAAAAGAAGTTGAGTTCTTTAGTTCTTGAATATTGCGTGGAAGATGCCCTGTTTTAAGAATCCTCTTAGCCTTTTCACCCCGCTTTCCCACTGTGTGCCCAGAATAATTGATTATCCATGAGTGATCCTACAAGCATTGCAGCAAAAAAGGGCAGAAAACAATGGACAAAGATAATGAAATTTCACATTTTGCCTTGCCTACCTTTTCTTTCCAACTAACCTAAGTTAATAAAACTTCACATAAAAGCCTTTGAAATTTCATCACGGGTTTTGTGAAAGAGGTGAAAGTTGACCTAGAAGCCTTGACCTATAACTTGGCAGCTACTGAAAGTCTAGCCTCATAATTCAGAGGTCCAGTGACAGCTTCGCCTATAAACTCCAGTCTTCATTTCACTGACATTTTCAGGTTTAGTCTCCTTGAAAATGCGGACAAAAGTGAAGCATATCATTCCTCTGCTTGGGATAGCAATGGTGATGTTTATGGAGCCATTTGCTGTCTCAGGGGTAATCTCCCGGATAATTTGGATTAACCTTATCGGGTCTCCAGATACCACATTACCCAGGGTGGATGATCTCCAGAATAACCTTTCCAGATCTTAAAGTTTTAACCCCAGCACCATGTTTGATCACAAAACTTTCAACAAAAATGCATTGAAAACTATGCAAGTAGACTTAATTATTTCAACCCTTCTGGTCTGAAGTGGCCTTCATCCAGTCAAGAAAACTTAGCTCTGTGAATAATTCTAACTGGAAAGCGGGACACCCTGATATCTTCTTCTGTAGTTTTTTTCCTAAGACAGTTGTTACGTATCAAAGTGTCTCGCTCCTCGTATTTGTTTAGGTTTTGAAACTGATTACCTGGAATAAAAGGAGGAGTGCTTTTGTTAGTCTATTTGCTGGTAGAAAGAGTTTGCTTAAAGGGGTGAAGAATTTTCCCCAAGGAAGAATTTGTCTTTTGGGCTGACAGCAGAAAGAATGTTTCATTTGTAGTGATCGAAAGTCCTTCTGTGTTTGTGTGTGTGTGTATCTGTTGTGTGTGTGTGTGTGTGTGTACGTGTGTGTGTTTGTAGGAAAGAGGGAAGTCAAATGCCCTCCCAATCTGGGATCAACCCTGAAATTCTGTCCCACTCAGGATGTCTACATCCTAATAAAGCTTGCTCTTTTTAGATCTAATTTTAATTAGATTAATAAATCTAATAATAAATTAATAATAATAAATTGTTAATAATAAATTACTTCTTAGTAGTATAAGGCTAGAGCTTACAGTTCAGTGTAAGGCTATGAATTTCACTGTCTCAAAACTAAAAAGTAGAAAAATGAAATAAATTAGCAGTTGTGATTGTAATGGGGTGAGAAGGTGAGCCCAGGTGGTTCACTGCAGTTTATGTGGAAAATCTTCATCCGATTTGAGTGAGTTTAAAGTGGTGGAGCAGCGTGGGGTGGTTGGTAAATCTAATGTCCTATCTGTAATGGTTGGGATACTTCATGGTGTCAATCAAAAAGGATAACAGAAGAAAAATTCACTTTGCATTCTTCATCTTGAAATCTGGCCTGTACTTCTGAAAGTGAGCTGTCTGTAAACTTTTACCCAACATGCATCCATTTGTTTCTAAAAATGAGAGTCTGAAAGTAAGCACTTGAGATTGACCGTGAGAAAATGTTGGCTGCAGTTGAAGTTCTGTGAAGTCAGTGACGCTAGTTAGGGTATTTTTTACATGTATGGTCAAGTCAAAGAAAGTGTTGAGGTTGTCTTGTTCAAAAAACAAGATCCTATTGTTGATTTACTTTATAAAATAGCCTCAAAGTAGCTGTGTGGTTTTAGACAAGTCATGTAACTTCTCTGGCCTCCAATATTCATGTTTTTCTTATTTTATCCTCAGGTACTAGTGCAGTGCTTGGCAGATAATAGGAATAAAAATGATATACGATATAAATGAGGAAGCTCGGATTGCTAATTTTTAGAATTAGAATTTAGAGTTCTAATTTTTAGAATTTCTTTTCAGTTCTAAATTCTGTGATTCAGGCATAGTAATTTTGGTTTCTTTATTCTTTCAATGAGGAAAATCATGCCAATATCTTTGGCAAGGCTATCATGAGAATTAACTAATGTGACATTTTCCAAGATATGGAGGTCCTACAGAAAAAGATAACAAGACCACCTCCTCTTTCCGTTCAAATAGTTACACTTTTTATTAATATTTTGCAAAGAAATAAGAAAAATATTTTGCATTGATCAAATGTCACAATTATGTCAGGTACCATAGAGAAAATAGAACCTTCTTAGCAAGTTCATAATCTGAATACAATTTCAAGGCACTAGTATTAGTCACTGAGCTTAGAAATGACTGCATGCCAATGTCTGAGAGAGTCTGGTCACAAATATCGTAGCACAGGAAAGAATCAGACTGTCATGAGCCCAGACATGGCCAGAGGGTGGACAGATCTCGAAACACCTATTCTATTAGTGGGGCTTTTGCACTGCTTTTTATCTTTGTGGTTTGGAATGGCAGCCACCATTTTGTGGTCTCAAAAAATATGGAAGCCAGTTGCTTTGTGCTCCAGGCCATGAGTGGATTAATAATCCGTCTTGGTTCTCGGTTAATCCACTTTTGAAAAGTTGATAGTAGCATTTACACCATCAGTTTATTATGGATTCATAATGAATGGCTGTAGAATAATCTGAGAAAGTTCTATTTCTATGACAACTATGTGCATATGACCTATTTTCCAAGTCTGTGAAAAGATCGAAATAATTTAGAAGCTCATATTTACTAAAATATTCCAAGTTGCACTTGGGCCCTGTGATTTTGTCACTCACTTTCCTTTGCTAAAAGCCTTACTAACAAAAGAAAAGAAAAGAAAAGGAAAATAAGGGGGAGACAGTCTGTTTATCTACTGGCAATGGGAAGTGTATCATTTGCAAAATCTCCCAAAATCATGGTATTTTCTTCAGCCATAAAAGGGGCTATCTGAAAAAGTGTTAGTGTATGTCCCAGATTTGTACTAATTACACATAGGGATTCCAAATAGCAATTTATACCTTACACTTTACTTATAGAGAAACTGAATCAACAAAGAAATAGTGTTATATGGGAAAAATCCAAGAGTCAGATGTTGGGTAATGGTTTACATTAATTTTTTTTCATTCATTTATTCATCTCCTTATTCATTCAACCAATATTATTAAGTTCCAGGTACTGAGCTGGGTGATGAGGATAAAAAGATAACTAGTCTCATGTTTTAAAATTTAATTTCTTCCTTATTAATATTTATAACTTTACTTCAGTAAATAACTTAGGAGGGTTTATAATGGGTTATTCTGATATTTCTGTTAATATGTACATTTCTCTTTATTTATGAAGAAGTTTATTCTCTACCAGAAATCCCTATGAATGGGGAAGGCCTTGAATACTCTAATATATCTATAACTAGTAGAACTATAAACACATTAAGAGATAAACATAAGATATTAACACAAAGCATGGTGCTTGCAGGAGACTCTCCCTATTGCAAACAGAAGAATTTTTAAGATTGAAACAGAAGGTATGTGACTGTAGTACTGACTCTTCTCAAATATTTAAAAGTGTGAACCATGAGTGTACCTTAGACTAATCCTTTAGAGAGTATTTTCTTTTATTTGATAACTGGCCTAAGGGAAAAAAAAAAGGAATGTATTGATTCCATATCTGAAAAGCCTAGGGCTTCAGGCATTGTCTAATCCAGGGACTCAAATTATATCAATAAGGTTAAGTCTCTCTTGGCTCTGCTTTTCTCTGTATTGGCTCCATTTTTTGAGCAGGCTCTTACCTCGTAGTGATAAAATGACTGTTAGTAGTTCTAGAATTATGTCCTATTTTGCCAAGAATTCAAGTGGAAGAGCATGCCTTTTCCCCAATAGTTCCAACCAAAATATAAAATTGAGTTTCATTGACTCTGGTTGGTGTGCTTTGGATCACATACTCAGTCTTGGAGCTGTGTTGGTGGCAGTCTCACCCAAACCACATGGACTGGGAATGAGGAAAATCAGGCTTCTATTAGAAAGAGAGGGTGTGAATACAGCTGTCCATTACATTACTTTTAGCAACATCTAATATCTAGAAAGGTCCTGTCTGTCCTCTGGCTTATATCATAGTGGAGGGCTCCATTTCGACCTCCTCTCTCTTACCCCAGAGTACACATATTTTCCCCTATCTCACACATTTAATTTTGCTCATTAGTCTCTTTATGAGAGCATAGTTTACAACCAGGGATTTTTAGGACTGTGAAATCCTTAAGTGGAGAATGTTTCCATTTATAGCAGAAGAATTGGTCTATGCTGTTTGGCCATATGGCCTGCCTTGGTGTGAAGACATGTATTCTTATGTCATCGAAATCTCTTGATATTAAAATAAAATCAAATTTTATAGAACAGGATATGTATTTCGCATCCTGTTCACAGGAACTTTTAATACTGCATGTCTCCTCAAAGAAAAAGCAGCGTGAATTTACATAAATTATATTAGAAATCCTTTTTCCTTTGAAAATTAAACTTTGCATCCAACTGGATGGTTATACTTAATCTAACGGATTTCTGAGTGTTCAAAAATAGTTAACATCTGCTGATGAACCCATAAGGGAATCAGTACATCATAACAATCGGAAAAAGTATGAAACTTCTAAATATAACTTTCCATGAGGATGCAAGATCAGTATACTCCATTAAAAACATCTATGGGGTTATTTAGTAAAGTTTCATTGTACTGCTGCCCACCCTTCAGTAATTTATTTCTGTATGAGATTCTGCATTCCCAAAGACTAAAACTCTTTGGCTAAACTAGCCCTTGTCATAGTTTGAGATAATTAAGATAAAAAATTCATTACTTAATTTTAATTTAAAAACTCTTATTGAGGGGGTGATCAAAACTGAGCTAGATTTCTAGTATATCAGTAAACCATAAATGTAAGGGAAGAAAAACTCAGAAGGTCTTAAGTAGAACAAAACAGCCTCACAAATACCCAAAAATATTTAACACAAATAATTACAACACAGTATAAAAATAATTCTCTTAGAGCTGTATGAATTCCATACTCTGAAATAAAGCATAAAGTATCAGAAGTGTTCATGCTATCTGGACTTTTAGAATCACTGAGAAGGCTATTAAGTCTTGGATGAAAGAAGTAGGAACCTCAGAAAGTTTACTTTTATTTATCAGAAGATTTATTCTTAGCAAATGGGTGTGTGGGCAAGCACCCCTTTTCTTCCTCGACTCTCACATAGATTTGGCTCTTGGTTTAATCTCTCCAGCATGAAAAATTGTCCCTAGTTTATATCAGTAAAAATCCTTGCTTTGAAAAAATCTGGACAATGTTACTATGTAAACTCCCTAAAGGAAATAAATCCATAAATGACACAAATTCCAAGACTGGTTGAAACTTTCATGAATGAGAACTCTGATTTGAGAAAAACCACAAGAGTAACACCTTCACTAGGAAACTCTGATTTTTTGAGTCTTTTCTTTTTCTTTTTTTAAAGAAGATGTTGGGGGTAGGAGTTTAGTCATTTATTTATTTTTGCTGTGTTGGGTCTTCGTTTCTGTGCGAGGGCTTTCTCTAGTTGCAATGAGCAGGGGCCACTCTTCATCGCAGCGCCTCTGTTGTTGCAGAGCACAGGCTCCAGACGCGCAGGCTCAGTAGTTGTGGCTCACGGGCCTAGATGCTCCGCGGCATGTGGGATCCTCCCAGACCAGGGATCGAACCCGTGTCCTCTGCATTAGCAGGCAGATTCTCAACCACTGCGCCACCAGGGAAACCCTGATTTTTTGAGTCTTAACCGTGAGTCGTGCATTGGATTCTCTTACAAGGACAACTGTGTGAGCAGGTTTCTTCTCAAATCCATTGCAATGGTTTCCATTTTGTTTTTCAGTTGAGTCGATTTTCGGAAGTGACTGCTAATACTTGTTACTATAGGATATTATTTTCCTTTTCCATTTTCATTTCCTTTCTGTTTGATTTTTTTTTAATCACTTTATGTTTTTTACAACTTGTGCTTTTTTTTTTTTTTTTTTTTTGTGGTGTGTGGGCCTCTCACTGTTGTGGCCTCTCCTGTTGTGGAGCACAGGCTCCGGACGCGCAGGCTCAGCGGCCACGGCTCACAGGCCCAGCCGCTCCGCAGCATGTGGGATCTTCCCAGACTGGGGCACGAACCCGTGTCCCCTGCATCGGCAGGCAGACTCTCAACCACTGCGCCACCAGGGAAGCCCACAACTTGTGCTTTTTTTTTTGTAATAAATACTGGAAGCATTTTGAGAGCTGGATTATGCAACATTCCAACTAATAATGCAGTACTGATGGGTGATTTACACAAATTTTATTATTATTGCATATATAATGAGTTACCATTTTCACCATTTTAATGTGCTAGGCATAATGCTAACAACTTTATCTTTCCTAACAAGTCCAAGAGACGAATAGTTCTATCCTCATTTTACAGATTAGATGACTAAGGTTTAGGTAATTTAACCATTTTGATGTTAGCTACAGATTTTTTGTAGATGCCCTTTATCAGGTTAAGGGAGTTCTCTTCTATTCTTACTTTGCAGAGATATTTTTATCATGAATGTTGAGATTTATCAAAGGCATTTTTCCTTCATCAATTGACATAATCTGTGATTTAAAAAAATTTCTTAATGGCAAATTATACAAATATTTGATTTATTTTCAAATATTGAACCAGCTTTACATTCCTTGGATAAGCCCCAGTTTGCGCATAGTGTTGTTTTCTATGTTTCTGGATACAAGTTGCTAATATTTTGTTGACGATTTATGCATCTGTGGTCATAAGGGCACTGGTTTGTAGCTTCCTTATAATGTCTTATTTCTATTTTTGGTATCAGTGTTATCCTAACTCATAAAATGAATTGAGAAGTGTTGTTTCAACTCATTTTCTGGAAGAGATGGTGTAGAATTGATATTATTTCTTCCTAAAATATTTGGTAGAAATCTCTAGTGGAACCATCGGGGCCTGGAGTTTTCTTTGTGGGAAGATTTTCAACTTCTTTCATAGACATTTTGTTAATTTCTGTCTTGCAAAGTACTGGCCCATTTGATCTCAGTTGTTCAATTTATGGGCATAGAATTATTTGTAGTAGTTCCTTATTATCCTTTTAACATCTGTAATCTCTCATTCCTGCTAGAGGTAATTTATGTCTTTTCTTTTTTCTTGATCGGTCTGTCTAGAGGTTTAGAAATATTATTGATCTTTTCAAAAAACCAGCTTTTGCTTTCACCAAATTTCTTTAAAAATTTTATGATTTCTTTTCTTAGATTTGTCTTTTCCTTCCTTCTGTTTGGTTTGGGTGTACTTTGCTCTTACTCTTCTACTTTCTTTCCTTATTTCTTTCTTTTCTAACATAAGCATTAACTGCTATGATTTACCCTTTAAGAACTCTTTTAGCTGCATTCCGCAAATTTTCATATCTTGTATTTTCATTTTCATTCAGTCAAAATATTTTCTACTTTTCGCTGAGACTTCCTCTTTGACCCATTTAGAAGTGTGTTGCCTACATTTCAAATATATGATGGATTTTCCAGATATATATATATATATATATATATATATATATATGAAGGATATTTTACTGGATGTAGAACTCAACAGTACTTTTCTTTCAACACTTTAAAGAGGTCCCAGTCTGCTGGCTTCCGTGTTTCTGATGAGAATTCTGCAGTCAAAATTTTGTTCTCCTATATGTAATATGTTATTTTTCTGTGGCTGCTTTCAAGATTTATAAAATTTATCTTTGTTGCACAGCAATTTGGTTGTTATATGCCTTGCATGCTTTTCTTTGAGTTTATCCTGTTTGGAGTTTGCTGAGCTTCATGAATCTCTGAATTTATGACAAATTTCTTCAAATATTTCTTTCTGCATGAGTCTTTCTTCTACCCTTCAGGGATTTCAATAACAAAAAACAACAGGAGAGACAAACAAGAAAAAGTGGGCGTCTTTCATTCTCTTTAGCTCACTGGGATCTCTTTCCTCAGTCCTCTCCCCAGAAAGCCAGGGTTTTTTCAGGGGTTTTGCTTCCTGTATCCACTGCTCAGTTTTGCATTGGGGTCACACTTGGGTCTAAGCTGGATGATACTGGAGAAAATAAAACAGCAAAACTCACTTTTATTATAGATCATTCTTTAAGCTTTGGCTCCCTTGTGCAATTGGCTCCAATGATTAATTCTTCATGATTCCCTTCTAATTGCTTTTTAATTTGCTGAGAGTTTTTAGCTGCAATAGTGGGAGAGAGGGGCTGTAGTAGGCTTGCTCCTACTGGAGCAAGTGGCAAGTCGGAAAGTATCATCTTTGATTTCATAAAAAAAAATTAATAATGTGTCATGCACGTGCTTCCATATCAACAATGCAGACTTGCTTTGTTCCTTTTAAAGTGACAGAGCACTCCATTTTATGGATGTATTGTAGTTTACTCAATAAGTTGTCTGTATATTTTTTTGCTATAAACAAAGCTGAAACAAAGTTTTATGCATATATCTTGGCATGTTTTTGTATGTGTATCTGTAAGGTAAATTTCTAACTAGGGAATAATAGTTCAAAGGATATGTACACACACCTCCACAAACAGTGCCTAAGAATGCCCATTTCTCTACACCCATGCTTGACTAGAAACCTAAAAATGTTTGCAGTCTGATAAGTGAAAAATGTGTCTTGTTTTGATTTACGTTTCTTTCTATAGTGGTCAAGGACGGCTGAGCATTTTTTCATAACTTATTGACCGTTGTGTTCCTTTTTCTGATAATTGCTTAAGGTTTGTATTTAGTTAGAAATACAAACCCACCCCTACCCCACCCAGATTTTAAATAAATTCAACCAAATCTTCCACTGGTTTCTTTATGATTTTATTCAGTCTACATTCTTTACCACTGGCAGTCAATGCAAAATGGTGAATTAAAAAGAAACTCCAACATTTAGCAAAGTTGGCTCATGTACCCTTAGGTAGATTTTTCATATATGTCTTACAGGTCTAAGTCAAATTTTGTAATTGAAAGAATTTGATTCTTTGATTTTCAGACTTGAGTTTTGAATAGTGTTAAACTAAGGGTAGCCTATGAAGGCTGACAAAGTGGAGAGAAAAACATGCAACCCATTAGCTTCTGTCCATGTATGTGGCCCTTTTGGCTGAAGGGCTAGAAGAAAGGGCATTGGTGGGTTGTATTCTTAAGGCCAAGTTGCTCTGCTTCATCTGCTGACCTGAGGGGATTTCTGCATCTACTTGATGGCTATAGTGAATACCAACCACACAAGCCATTGGCTTCGAAGGTAAACACTTATCTGCATAAATGATCTGCCACTGAGCTTGAATGGTGAATTGAGGAAAGTAATAGAAATGGGTTTTCTATCCTTTCTCTGTTCTTTCTGTGTTCGTTGCCTTAAGAGATATGCGGAGAATAAATGTGTTACTTTTAATGGAAATTCTTTTTCACATTGATGTCAATATAAGTGATATGTCTTTCCTCCAATGAATGAGTGAAACATTTTCCCATGATAATTACATTTACATGTAAATAATAGGCAGCATTTTTTTATTTTAAAATTTACATACAGTAAAAGTCACTTTTTTTGGTGCACAGGTTTATGAGCCTTGACAAATGTGTAACTTGTAGAACTACCACCACCAGCAGGGTATAGGTCTATCACCCACCAAATTTCCCTGTGTTGCCCCTTAGTTGTCAACCCTTTCCCCATTTTCTTTTTTTTTTTTAATGTATATTTTTATTTCTGACTGTCCTTTTTTTTTTTTTTGCGGTACACGGACCTCTCACTGTTGTGGCCTCTCCCGCTGCGGAGCACAGGCTCCGGACGCGCAGGCTCAGCGGCCATGGCCCACGGGCCCAGCCACTCCGCGGCACGCGGGATCCTCCCGGACCGGGGCACGAACCCGCGTCCCCTGCATCGGCAGGTGGACTCTCAACCACTGCGCCACCAGGGAAGCCCCCTTTCCCCATTTTCAATCTTAGCAACCAATGATCTGTTAGCCGTCTTATAGCTTTGACTTTTCTGGAATCTTATACAACATTTAAAAACGGAAATGGGAAACATGCTAACACATTTCAGTCACCATTTCCCACGACAGTCACTATGCTCTGCCTGCTAGAGACCTAGGAGGATTCTATTTGAAATTCCATGGACCGTTTCGTCTCTGCCCAATCTCTGTGGACTCACTCATAAATCTTTTCTCACAGAGTTAGTAATGTTAGATCTTTGGTCAAAACATTGTTATGTTGTTTTGTATAAAAGTTTGTTCAGTTAAAAACAGTTAATAGTGATAGAATAGATGATACTTCCTATTTTTGCCTTTTCAAAAAGTAGACATGCCTTTAATGACAGTCTGGACTGAAACCATAGCTGTTGTCATGACTAAGGACTTTCTATAGATTGACGTACCTGTGTATTTAGAATCCCTCCCTCCCTCTCACCTTCTCTTTCTCTTCCTGTCTCCAAACAGCACATGTACACTGAAGAAAGGTAAAAAATATTTATGAGCATAGCAGGGAGGGAGACATAATTTAACTAGTATCAATTCTTGCACAGTATAGAAATGGTTAATTGTCTGTGATTATTATCTAGACTTACTATGGACACCACAATAATAATTTCTGAAAGGTTGTTACTTTTTATTATACTCAAACATGACTTTTAATTCTGTTTTGATCTTTATTTATTTACAATATCACATCACATTTATTCTTTGCTTTGTAAGTTTTGCAAAGGCCCTTGGCCAAAAACAGTAATATTCTGATAAAACCTGATCTGATTTGCCTATTTGAATTAGTTTAAATACTAAAACTAGAAAATAATAGAAATAATTTGTGCCAGTTAAAAGGAAATTGTTTTAGAAAATTGAGTAACTTCAAATTAACTTTTTATGACGACTGTCTTGTAATTTTATGCATAATTTTCTCTTAATTCTCTGGAACACTACTAAATTAGTCTCTGGAAGTCTTGTTCAAGTTCATCCTATTTTTTTGTGTAAATGGACAAGGTCCATTTTTCAAAAATTTTCTGTGGCATTGAAGTAAACATAAGCTATGTCCCTAGTGCCTCGGATGGAGACTGCTTCAATGACAATAATTAACTCCTGCATCCCTACAGTAAACTTGCATGTACTAAAAGGTACAAATATTACCTTCACTACATCAGATTCAATGTTAGGTACTGGGGATATAGAAAGAAGATTTCATTCTTTGCCTTCAGGGAGCTCATAATAACAATGACAATCCTCAAAAATATCTTTTTTCCCTTGGTGAACAGTTTTATTTTTACTTTATTTTTTATTGAAGTATAGTTGATTTACAATGTTTTGTTGCTTTCAGGTGTACAGCAAAGCAATTCAGTTATACGTACATATATATCTATTTTTTCCAGCTTCTTTCCCCTTATATGTTATTATAAAATATTGAGTATAGTTCCCTGTGCTATACATTAGGTCCTTCTTGGTTATCTATTTTATATATAGTACTGTGTGTATGTTAATCCCAAATTCCTATTTATCTCTTCCTCCCCTTTCCCCTTTGGTAATCTAAGTTTTTTTTTCTATGTCTGTAAGTCTATTTCTGTTTTGTATATAAGCTCATTTGTATCTTTTTTTTTTTTTAGATTCCACATATAAGCAATATCATATGGTATTTGTCTTTCTCTGTCTGACTCACTTCACTGAGTATGGTAACCTCCAGGGCCACCCATGTTGCTGCAAATGGCATTGTTTCATTCTTTTTTATGGCTGAGTAATATTCCATTGTATATATGTACCACATCTTCTTTATCCATTCCTCTGTCGATAGATACTTAGTTTGTTTCTATGTCTTGGGTATTGTGAATAGTGCTGCAATGAATATTGGAATGCATGTATCTTTTTGAATTATAGTTTTGTCTGGATATATGCCCAGAAGTGGGATTGCTGGATCATATAGCAACTTTAGTTTTTTGAGGAACCTCTGTACAGTTTTCCATACTGACTGCACCAATTTACATTCCCACCAACAGTGTAAGAGGGTCCCTTTTCTCCACACCCTCTCCAGCGTTTAGTGTTTGTAGACAGTGTGAGGTGGCAATTCATTGTACTTTGATTTGCGTTTCTCTAATAATTAGAGATGTTGAGCATCTTTTCATGTGCCCTTTGGCCATCTGTATGTGTTCTTTGGAGAAATATCTATTAAGGTCTTCTGCCCATTTTTTGATTGGGTAAAAATGTCTTTTAGATCCCTATAATCTTTCTTTCTTTTCCCCATCACATTTAATCAATCACTAAGTTCTGTCAATATAACTCTCTATCGGTGGTTCTTAACATCGGCTGCACAGTTTAAATCTCACCAGGGAGCTTTAAAAAAAATACCATTGCCTGGGTTCCACCCCCAGAGATCTGACTTGGAAAATGCAGATGATTCCAACGTGCATCCTAGAATGAGAACCGCTGCTCTAGATCAGGAGTTGGCAACTTTTCCTGTAAGGGACTAGATAGTAAGTATTTTAAGCTTTGGGGTCATGTTGTCCATTTTGCTACTCTGCTATTGTAGCACAGAAGTAGTGAGAGAAAATATAATTTTCTGTGTCATGAAATATTCTTCTTGATTTTTTCAACCATTTAAAAATGTAAAAACCATTCTTAGCTTATGGGCTGTATAAAAAGAGGCAGTGGGTCAGATTTGGTCCACGGCTATAGCTTGCTAACCTCTGCTCTAGAACAGCTCAGAAACCTAGGTGCTCATCAGAATCGTCTGTGACTTCTAGAAAAGGGTCTGGTCTTGCCCCTGGAGATTCTGATTTAGGAGGTCTGTGTGGCAGCAGGGGAATCTATTGTGCAAGGAGGGTTTAAGAATCCCTGTTCTGAATTTATTGAATCTTTCTTCTCTTCCAAATCCTCACCCCCATTTCCCCCTTTCAGGCCTTCATTATCTTGCACCTGCACCTTGGTGATCACCTCTACCTATATTTCTAGTCTAGACTCACTAACCAATCTTCTACACTTCCACATTTCTTACCTTGCTTCAAACCTTCCAATGGCTTCCATTGCCTACAGGACAAAGTTCATATCCTCTAGCAAGTCAGACAATGGTTTTTATTATGTGGCTTTTGCCTGTGAACTAGTCTCCTCACACTCTTGGTTCATGGCAAAACAGGCTACTTGCAGTCCACACTACGCTCTCTCTTGTTTGCATACTTGGGCTCATGTTGGTCTCCCCCTCTGCAAAGCCCTTTTCTGCTGGCAAATGTCCACTTGTCCTTCAAGATACAGGAGCATTCTTTCCCTCCTCTCTTTTCACAGCTGGGTTAGCTATCTGGATTAGATGACCCTCTGATGAGTTCCCATAGCCCATCAGCTTACCTTTTGCATAACATGTGTCATATGACATTGAAATCATCTGTTTATAAGTGAATTATTTGAAATCAGGAACCCAGGTTTATCTTTATAACATAGCACTTAGTGCAATACTTGATACGTAGTAGGTGCTCAATAAATGCTTATTGACTGGAACCCTGTAAAGAAAGCAGGGCAGGAAATATTTTTCCCATTGTACAAACAAGAGAACTGAGGCTCTGAGGCAATGATGACTTCCTCAGGGTTTGCCCAGCTACTAAGTCGGGGAGCCAAAACAAATTTCTAGTTTCTTATTGGCAGCTTCAAGCTTTCTCCCTCACACCCCAGATTCCTCTGAAGCACAGCTGCAAGCCATCTGTGAGCGCTCTAGCTACATGTTGTTACATGTTGTTGTGGAAGGTACACTAAACTGGGAGTTATGAAATCTGACCCCAACGCTCAGCTTTTCTAGTAATTGGGGATATGGACCCCAGCTTTCTAGTCTGCAAATGAGGAGATTCAATTGGATTCTTAGGATTTTTCTTAATTCTTAAAGAAAAAGTTCTGTCAAGTAGTTATTTTTACTTAATTTGTTTATTTTCAATTCCATTTATTAGTAGAACCTGATACCAAACTAAAACACAGAAACGTGAAATAATTTGTTCAGAGCTTCCTGCAAACTGGTGGTAGAATAGGAAACAAGCCTCTGTTACTTTTCTACTGCTGCCGTAATAGGTTGCCACAAATTTAGTAGTTTAAAACAACACAAGTTTATTATCTCACAGTTCTGGAGGTCAGAAGTCTGGGTGGCTCAGCTGGCTTCTCTGTTTAGTCTCTCACAAAGCTGAATAAAACTGTCAGCTGGCCTGGGCTCTTATCTGGAAGCTCTAGGAAAGAACCAGCCTTCAGGCTCATACAGATTGTTGGCAGAATCCAGTTCCCTATGGTTGTAGGACTGATGTTCCCGTTTTCTTGCTGGCTACTAGCTGGAGGCTGTTTTCAGCTTCTAGAGGCTGCTCATATTCTTTGGCTTGTGGCTTTCTTTCTTCATCTTCGTAACCAGTAACTGGGGTATACTCACTGACCTTCCTCCCATTGCTTCCCTTCTGACTCTCTGCTTTCTTCTTTTGCTTTTAAGGGCTCATGTGATTATATTGTGCCTGCCTGGGTAATCCATGATAGTTTCCCTCTATTAAGGTCAGGTGATCAGTAACCTTAATTACAATTGTAGTGTCTTTTCATAGTACTACCTAGATTAGTGTTTGATTGAATAGCCAGGGGATGGGAATCTTGGGGAACATCTTTAGAATTATGCCTAACACAAAGCCCAAACTACCTGATTTTTAAGAAAAGTTGCTGGCCCTCATTATGTATTTCCTAATACAAGTTTGTTTTTCTTGGTACTTAGTAATTTTTAGCACCTCCTTTATTCATGTAACCTAGTTACAGACATACCCTCCCACCCCCACTAACACACCTCATATGTGACATAACACAAATTTAATATAATTTTTGGTAGAGCAATTATTAGAGCCATCTATCTGTTAATTCATCAATTATTTATTAAATATATACTTTGTGTCAGTAACACTAGTTTTAAGTGCTGAGGATACAATGGTGTAAAAGTTGGAAACTACATACAAAGAACACATTCTTTTATTTGTTCATCAGTTATCTATCTAGCACTTATGTGTCAAGGACCCTTCTAGGTTCTGGGAATATAGTGGTGAAATAAGATATTGCTCTCATGCAGTGTATATCCTAAGTGAGAAGTCTGAAACTAAACAGATGAACAGGGACTTCCCTGGTGGCGCAGTGGTTAAGAATCCACCTGCCAGTGCAGGAGACATGGGTTTGAGCCCTGGTCTGGGAAGATCCCGCATGCCGCGGAGCAACTAAGCCCATGTGCCACAACTACTGAGCCCATGCGCCACAACTACTGAAGCCCGTGCGCTTAGAACCCATGTCCGCAACAAGAGAAGCCACTGCAATGAAAAGCCCGCGCACCGCAACAAAGAGTAGCTCCCGCTCGTTCTGCAACTAGAGAAAGCCCACGCATAGCAGCGAAGACCCAATGCAGCCAAAAATAAATAAATAAATTAAAAAAGAATAAACAGATGAACAAATGAATAGATATTACATTGTTGGGTGGTTTATTAGTGCCATGAGGAAGATGAAAGCAGGATAAGGGGGTAGAGAGTAATAAGGTGGGGAAGTGGGGAAGTGGGGGCATTGTTGGGTGTTGTTTCAGGTTGGATAGTCAGGGAAGGCTTCTTTTAGGTAGAGACTTGAGTAA
Organism: Globicephala melas; assembly: GCF_963455315.2. Classification (NCBI taxonomy): domain Eukaryota; kingdom Metazoa; phylum Chordata; class Mammalia; order Artiodactyla; family Delphinidae; genus Globicephala; species Globicephala melas. The sequence continues at coordinate 15,338,301 of NC_083330.1, forward strand.
AATTTGAAAACTCTAGTTGGGAAGACAGAAAAATAGGCCAACAGTGATTACAGTGAAGTAAATGCTATGAGAGAAGTGAACATGCATATGAGAGGATAAGAGCATACAGAGGACTAGCATCCAAGTCAGAGGCCAGGGAAGCCTGAAGGAGTTGATACCTAAGTCAACACTTGAAAGATAGCTATGAATAAAATAGTCAGTTGGAGAGGATTGTTGAAGGCAGAGTGAGCAGCACATGGGAAAACATGCATGTTATGAGAGGCAGAAAGAAAATTGCATGTGGTTCAGATTGGCTGTGCTTTGAGTTTGGTGAGGGGAGAAATAATGGGAGATATGGCTAGTGGTGAAGGCTGGGTTAAATATTAGAGGCTGTTGTTTACTATGTTTAGAAGTTTTATATAGAAGACTACGTGGAAGCATTTTGAGCCCAAATATGACATGATCAGATTTATAGTTTTATAACATCACTAGAAGTAGTGTGAAATATGAATATGAAAAGGGCATGAATAGAGGAAGAGAGAAGAGCTATAGCTGTACTACATGAAAAGTAGACCAAGGTGGCTCTGGTGAGGACAAAAGGAAGGGGCAGAATCTAGAGATAATATAGGTGAAAGTCTTCTGGATGTGGATGGTGAGAGGGACAGAATCAAGTGTCTGCCATAGTTGACTGGGTATGGCAAATTCATGGAGATAGGAAATACTGGAGGAGGAATAGATTTGAGGTACAAGTTGAGGTGTTCAGTTTTTGATGTATTGAATCTGGGTTCCCAAGGGATAGTTAAACGGGCATTTTCAACAGGCAATTTAAAATTCTTGTTTGGAGCTCAGACTGGAGAAATTAAAGACCATATTGATGGTAGTCGTAACCACAGAAATGAAGGAGACCACACAGGGAAAATGAATAAGATGGAAAGAGAAAATGGACTTAAAAGAGTGGGGAAAAGCGCCTGCAAAGGAAACTAAGAAGAATTGGCTTCAGGTAAGTAATGTCACAGAAGCCAAGAGAGTTTCAAGAATTCTTTCTCTTTAGTATCTGAAAAAATCACTACATCTTTTGAAATGACAAAATAATTAAACAACAAAGATTAAACAGTTAAATTCCAGTAACAAGGAACACCAACCTTGCCCTGATGCCTCATTCCATTTCCCCTAAGTAATATAGACCAGTGGAAAGTTTTGTCGCTCAAGAAAAAAAAAGTAAGAAACCATGGAAAATTTAAAATCACCAAAATGAATGGTCTATAAAAGTGTTTTCCAAACAGTCATGGAGGACACTTTGCATCACAACCAGTTGAGGTATGTGTGAAAATGAAAATTCCTAGTCTCCATCCCAAATACTACTGAGTTAGAATTTCTGCAGAGTACAAGAAACATGCATTTTAAACAAGTTCCCCAGGTGATTTTTATGTACATTATCAACTGAGAACTACTCAAGTTCAAGAACCACCACAATTTTTTAAGTGTTGAAAATCTATTCTCTGATAGACAAACAAAATATATATTTATGTCAGCTTGAATAAAATAAAAAATATTACTAAACAGTGAAAACTGCCATTGATAATTATTGGAAATGCTGAAGAAGATCAGTAAAGTAGATTATAGATCGATATAATAATATACCCATCAGGTTTATATAATAATACATAATAATAACATATTTCTAGAAGAAGAAAAATGGCATGGAATTTATGACAAAGTAAAATGTAATAGAAGAAAATTTCCAGTAATTAAAAAATTATTAACTAGAAATAGAAAGGGGTGATAGAGTCTTAGTCATTATTTTTTAACGCATTTTTATTGGGTTCACTTTTATTGTACATAAAAGTACGCTAATCATAAACACACAGCTTGATGAATTGTTACAAAGTGAGCATACCTGTGTCACTATGGCCCAGATCAAGAAAGAGACTATTACCAGTCCCTCAAAAGTCCTACCCAGGTCCCTCTCTAGTCATTAGCCTCTCTCCTCCCCAAAGGTAATTGCCTTGACTTCTAATACCATGGGTTACTATATTCCATTGTTACTTTCACTCAGATGCATGGTTAGAGAGATAGTGGGGCATTCGCTGATGTCCTGATTAAGGCTTAGTCTTAGGCAGGCTCTGTGAACCTGGGGTCATGGGTATGGCCTTCACAAGCGTTCTTGCCTATTCTGTAGGTGTGATACTGGACCTAATTCTTTCCCCTCCCCTAAGGGTAGAGCTTCTGCCTCACCCCCGTCCCCACTTCCTATCCTCAGAGGCAGTGGGCTTCTACCAATGCTCTCAGGCTACAGTTTTGATGTTCTTTTCCCTGAAGTTTAAAGCTTTTCTTCCATAGGAGAGATCAGGGCGATAGGCCTGGATGGAGTTTTGGCAGTGGCTGCCGTTTTTCTCCTTCAGAGATCATCGTGGAGGAAGATTTCTCAGGATTCTCTCTCATCTTCTCTGGAAGTCCCTGGAAGCATTTCTGGAGGATCTGTAGAAAGGTGCAGAAGGTGCAAACCCTTCTTATGTCTGTGACCCCCAGGGGCTTCGTACTCTTGCACCAGCCCACACTCAGCCTTTAGCAATTTGTTAAAAATTTCTATCTTAATCTTCTTACTGGCTGCTATGGACTGAATTGTGTCCCTGCAAAATTGATACGTTGCAGCCCTATCCTCCAATGTAATAGTATTTGGAAGGTAATTAGGTTTAGATGAGGTCATGAGGGTGGGGTCCTCATTCAGGATTAGTGCCCTTATAAGAGACCAGAGAGCTTTATCTCTCTCTCTGTTTCTCTCTGCCAGGTGATAACACAGTAAGAAGGCAGTCATCTGCATGCCAGGAAGAGTGCTCTCACTGGAATCCAACCATACTGGCACCCTGATCTCTGACTTCCAGTCTCCAGAACAGTAAGAAAATAACTCTCTGCTGTTTAAGCTACTCAGTCTATGGTATTTTGTTATGGAAGCCCAAGCTGACTAATACTCTGGCTCATATGCTGTTTGCCTGTATCTACTCCAGCTAAGCAAATGCTAAGGTCCTGTTTCTCCCTACAGGTGCCAATCTCTCTCTCAATTTGGGATTAGTAGTTTTGTGACCTCAGTTCTCTGGCAGATTCAAGATAAAGAACTACTTTCAATTTGTTCAGCTTTTTCTTATTCTGAAGGTGGGAGTGATGCTCTTTCCATCTCTTTATTCTCTGAGCTGAACTATGAAGGTTCATTAGTGACCTCTTGGCCACGTTGCCCTAACCCACTTCAGCGACAGGCTGCAATAGAAATTTACTTCAGATTCAGCATTCAGAATAGTAATGTTATGTACAATAGATCTGCTATGGTGCAACCATTAACAGAGAGATAAATAGGGACTCAACTGGCTTTCTCTCTCCTCTTCAAGTATATGTACCACAAACATATTTTCTGAATTAATAATGGGGACATATTGTCTGAAACATGGTCTGGAATGTTACCAAATGCTCATAAATGGGGCTGTCTTGGAAAATCTGTAAGTACACAAGACATAAAGTAGCCTTGTGGTGGATATACCACTTAGATTCCCTTTTAAGGAGCACTTGTTACTCAGCTGTGGAGAATGCCATCAGTAGGTAGCATCTAGTCATCAGTTTCCAAAAGGTCTGCCTCAGCTTCTGAGGGCTGCCTGGCTTGAGGTCACACCCTTCCCAGGCAGCTCACATCCTGTGACTGAGAGATACGGGTTATTCTGACGGGCAATGCTCACCCCAGGGCTCCCCACCAGGTTCATCAAGAATTTGTCATCCTTGAATTGCAGTTCAACTTCTTCGTTTGCCCAGTCCTGCTTCCCCCTCTTTCCTTTCATGGTGTGGATCCCTAATAAGTAACCAGCACTCTAATCTCCTATCAGTATTGGTGTCCAGAGAACCCAACCTGAAACAAGCACTGTACTTTAATTTTTTCTTTTGTAGTTCTTATCCTCATATTGTTCATAGTAGCCATCACGTTTTAAGTGCCAAAAAAATGTGTTGATTGATTGTTGACTATTTTGGTTGATTAGAATCAATGAGAAATGGGGTGGATACCACAATCTTAGTTTACTGTGGGATGTACTGCCTTACATTTTTTCAGCCTTGACTTCATTCTGGATTACTCTCTTTCTCTCATTCCTCACATCCAAGCCTCCAAATGTAATCGAAGTCCTACAGTCAAATACTTCCATTCTTTCCCACCCTCAGCCAATCCATTTTTCACAAAGAAACCAGAGTGACCTTTTAAAACATATAAGTCAGATCATATCCCTTACAAAAAATCCTTTGATGGCTTCCCACTGCACTTAGGATAAAGTCCAAATTCCTCAATGTGGCCAGTAAGGCTTTGCATTAACTGGCTGGGGCTCACTTCTCTGGTTTCACCTTCTATTACTTTCCCCTTTGCTCCATGTCTGCCTGTGCTTTGACCTCACCTGTTCATACCTCACAGGGCCTTTTCCTCACAGTTTTTTTTTTAAACGTTTAATTTTATATTGGAGTATAGTTGATTAACAATGTTGTGTTAGTTTCACGTGTACAGCAATGAACTTATTTTCCTCACAGTTTAACTAGAATGCCTTGCCAAATCATTAGCTGGGGCAGTCTCACCTTTCAGTTGAAAAACACCTTTTCTGAAAGACCTTCCCTGATCATACTACCAAAAGTAGCTTTCCTCTTTTCTTCACATTTTTCCTACATCACTTTTTAAAAAATTGTATTGGAGTATAGTTGGTTTACAATGTTGTGTTAGTTTCAGGTGTACAGCAAAGTGATTTAGTTATACATATATTCATTCTTTTTCAGATACTTTTCTCATATAGATTATCACAGAATATTTAGTAGAGTTCCCTATGCTATACAGTAGGTCCCTGTTGGTTATCTATCTTATATATAGTAGTGTGTTAATCCCAAGCTTCTGATTTATCCCTTCCCCCCACATTTCCCCTTTGAGAACCATGTTTGTTTTTGATATCTGTAAGTCAGTTTCTGTTTTTACATCACTTTTTACTATTTGAAATTACCTTATTTGTTATTTACTTATGCTCTGTCTCACTCTAGTAGAATATAAGCTGTAGGAGGTCAGATCCCTTATCTATCTTGTTTACTTTTGTGTTCAGTTCCTATAATAATATAGTTCCTGGCTTTATAAATACTTTTTCAAGGAATGAATAACTGCCATTGTTGAATTTACTCAAATTCCTTCCAATTTTGGCACCTTGTAAATGCAGATTCTCATAATCTTTAGAACTATAGCAGTTAAGCATATGTTTTTTGTTTGCTTGTTTGTTTTAAACTAGATTGCTTGGGTACAAATACCAGTTTTACAGGTTGCTAAATGGTGTGACACTGAGCAAGTTACACATCTCTGCAAGCCTCTTTCCTCCCCTTCCTGCCCCCATGGGGTTAATACTAATTAGTATCTACCACAAGAGTCATGATGAGGAATATATGAGATAATCCATGCAACACGATTAGAACAAAGTATACTTAGAACAGGTACATAGTACTCCATAAATATTAGTTATTAATTGTAGTACAGGGTGTTTTATGGAGATATTGCCATAAATGTGGGTAGAATCCACAGTCATCTGAGTGCTAAGCTTACAGAGACAGTGGGAAAGTTCTCCTGCTTCAAAATCTTCTATACATCTGCTAAACCACTTGACATTTTACCTTTAGGTTTTTTTTTTAACATCTTTATTGGAGTATTATTGCTTTACAGTGGTGTGTTAGTTTCTGCTTTATAACAAAGTGAATCAGCTATATGTATACAAATCTCCCCATATCTCCTCCCTCTTATGTCTCCCTCCCTCCCACCCTCCCTATCCCACCCCTCTAGGTGGTCACAAAGCACCGAGCTGATCTCCCTGTGCTGTGCGGCTGCTTCCCACTAGCTATCTATTTTACATTTGGTAGTGTATATATGTCCATGCCACTCTCTCACTTCGTCCCAGCTTACCCTTCCTCCTCCCCATGTCCTCAAGTCCATTCTCTATGTCTGCATCTTTATTCCTGTCTTGCCCCTAGGTTTATCAGAACCATTTTTTTTTTTTAGATTCCATATGTATGTGTTAGCATACAGTATTTGTTTTACTCTTTCTGACTTACTTCACTCTGTATGACAGACTCTAGGTCCATCCACCTCACTACAAATAACTCAATTTCGTTTCTTTTTATGGCTGAGTAATATTCCATTGAATATATGTGCCACATCTTCTTTATCCATTCATCTGTCGATAGACACTTAGGTTGCTTCCATGTCCTGGCTATTGTAAATAGAGCTCCAATGAACATTGTGGTACATGACTCTTTTTGAATTATGGTTTTCTCAGGGTATATGCCCAGTAGTGGGATTGCTGAGTCATATGGTAGTTCTATTTTTAGTTTTTTAAGAAACCTCCAAACTGTTCTCCATAGTGGCTGTACCAATTTACATTCCCACCAACAGTGCAAGAGGGTTCCCTATTCTCCACACCCTCTCTAGCATTTATTGTTTGTAGATTTTTTGATTATGGCCATTCTGATCAGTGTGAGGTGATATCTCATTGTAGTTTTGATCTGCATTTCTCTAATGATTAATGATGTTGAGCATTCTTTCATGTATTTGCTGGCAATCTGTATATCTTCTTTGGAGAAATGTCTATTTAAGTCTTCTGCCCATTGTTGGATTGGATTGTTTGGGGTTTTTTGATATTGAGCTGCATGAGCTGCTTGTAAATTTTGGAGATTAATACTTTGTCAGTTGCTTCATTTGCAAATATTTTCTCCCATTCTGAGGGTTGTTTTTTGTCTTGTTTATGGTTTCCTTTGCTGTGCAAAAGCTTTTAAGTTTCATTAGGTCCCATTTGTTTATTTTTATTTCCATTTCTCTAGGAAGTGGGTCAAAAAGGATCTTGCTGTGATGTATGTCATGGAGTGTTCTGCCTATGTTTTCCTCTAAGAGTTTTACAGTGTCTGGGCTTACATTTAGGTCTTTAATCTATTTTGAGTTTATTTTTGTGTATGGTGTTAGGGAGTGTTCTAATTTCATTCTTTTACATGTAGCTGTCCAGTTTTCCCAGCACCACTTATTGAAGAGGCTGTCTTTTCTCCATTGTATATTCTTGTCTCCTTTATCAAAAATAAGGTGACCATATGTGCGTGGGTTTATCTCTGAGCTTTCTATTCTGTTCCATTGATCTATATTTCTGTTTTTATGCCAGTACCATACTGTCTTGATTACTGTAGCTTTGTAGTATAGTCTGAAGTCAGGGAGCCTGATTCCTCCAGCTCCATTTTTCTTTCTCAAGATTGCTTTGGCTATTTGGGGTCTTTTGTGTTTCCATATAACTTGTGAAGTTTTTTTTTCTAGTTCTGTGAAAAATGCCATTGGTAGTTTGATAGGGATTGCATTGAATCTGTAGATTGCTTTGGCTAGTATAGTCATTTTCACAATGTTGATTCTTCTAATCCAAGAACATGGTATATCTCTCCATCTGTTTGTTTCACCTTTAATTTCTTTCATCAGTGTCTTATAGTTTTCTGCATACAGATCTTGTGTCTCCTTAGGTAGGTTCTTTAGGTATTTTTTTTCTTTCAATTTAGTCATGGTTTATCCTCACCAAGCAGCTCTGCAGGTTGCATGAGGAATGATCAGAGTAGAAGGACAGAAGAGAGAGTACCCAAAGACTGGGGAATACTGATGTAGAAGGAAACCAGCAAGATGGGTGCAGGTAGCAGATAGACTGTGTCAGGGAGATCCAGAGAGGGTGAGAACATAAGTGAGGCTGGACATAACGAGGGCTCCTAACCTTGGAAGGATTGGAGGAAATAAAGCCCTCGGACACAAAGGAACTGGATCTGGGAACCAAGCCAGAGATTAAGGAATAGATAACATCTAGTTCCCAGACTGGAATATAAGATAGTTAATGCAGCTGGGGAACAGAGCTCCTGTAAAGGGAACAATATTGGTCTCAGATTTGGTCATTTGGTTATAATATAACTAGAGATATTTAAGAGCTGGAATCCAAAGAGTTCTTGAGATCTTTACAGTGGAGGCATGGTTGGTACAGTAACAAGGACTTGGGCTAGAGTCAGACACTTAGGTTTCAGCTCTGCTGTTGCAATCTGTCTTACTTTGGGTAGGTTACTTAACTCCTCTGAACTTCATTTTCTCTATCTGATGAAAATGAAAATTATATATATATATATGGTAGTTTTTCGGGGAAGATTAAGTGAGCTAGCTCGTGGAAGCATTCCACTGAGTTCCAGGCATGGCATAGAAGCTCAATAAATGATAGTTCTTTCCCTGCTATTGGACTTTCATGTGTTTGTGTGAGTGTTTTTGCATTTGCTCTATTAATAATAGTTCTTTTTGCCTGCCAAGGGCAAAACATTGTAGCAGTGAACAGTTTGATTAAGGGAAGGTGGGAAAGAAAAGGAAGAAGAAATAATAGTGAGTGTCAGGCTTGGGTGAAGTATCCAGTAGGGTATCACTGATATGCTCTAGGGCAGGGGTCCCCAACCCCTGGGCCATGGACCAGTACCAGTCCATGGCCTGCTAGGAACTGGGCTGCACAGCAGGAGGTGAGTGGCGGTGAGCGAGCGAAGCTGCATCTGTATTTACAGCTGCTTCCCATCGCTTGCATTACCACCTGAGCTCCACCTCCTGTCAGATCAGTGGTGGCATTAGATTCTCATAGGAGTGTGAACCCTACTGTGAACTGCACGTGCGAGGGATCTAGGTTGCAAGCTCCTTATGGGAATCGAATGCCTGATGATCTGAGGTGGAGCTGAGGTGGTGATGCTAACGCTGGGGAGTGGCTGCAAATACAGATTATCATTAGCAGAGAGGTTTGATTGCACAGAGACCAAAATAAATCAACTGCTTGCAGACTCATATCAAAACCCTGTCAGTGAGTGGCAAGTGAAAACAAGCTCAGGGCTCCCACTGATTCTGCATTATGGTGAGTTGTATAATTATTTCATTATATATTACAATGAAATAATAATAGAAATAAAGTGCACAATAAATGTAATGTGCTTGAATCATCCCCAAACCATCTCCCTCTCCCCTCCCCCTGGTCTGTGGAAAAATCGTCTTCCATGAAACTCCCTGGTGCCAGAAACATTGGGGACCGCTGCTCTAGAGTATTCCAGGGTAGTCCTCTGGCAACTGGGAAGAGGGCTTGCACATGCCCAGTTAACTGCTCATCGTCTTTCCTTTCGCTTACTCAGGGAAGTAATTTCTTTCCTTATTTCCCTGCCATATCACAGTGACTACGGAGTGTGCCTTTATTCTTGTGATTATTTGATTACTAGCTGTCTACCTCACTGGGCTGCCAGCTCTGTGAGGGTAGGGGACATATCTGTACGCATTGTGTTCACAGTATGCAAAGTACTCACAACAGCACCTCGCACATAGTAAGAGGGCACCAGGATCGGGAAGGGGAGCACTAAAAAAATTGAAGTATTGAGATCATTTAAAACAAACTTTTCTTCCTTTATAGTTTTGCCTAGGGCCTTCAGAATTGTTAATTGCTGCACAGATATTAAGATTCATTTGAGAGATCTTGGAGATTTATAAACACTTATTATCTACATCATGGGCAAAATTTTCTTTCTGGAAGGTCTTGATATAGTTACTTATAAAATCTGCTGGTATCAGCAGCAGTGCATGTAAGACCTATGAAGCAACAACTGTACTTTATGGCTGCTGTAGGTGTGTGTGTGTGTGTGTGTGTGTGTGTGTGTGTTTTAATAAGTTTATTTATTTATTTATTTATTTATGGCTGCGTTGGGCCTTCGTTGCTGCGCACGGGCTTTCTCTAGTTGCAGCGAGCAGGGGCTACTCTTTGTTGTGGTGGCTTCTCTTGTTGCAGAGCACAGGCTCTAGGCACACAGGCTTCAGCGGTTGTGGCACGCGGACTCTACAGCACAGGATCAGTAGTTGTGGCGCATGGGCTTAGTTGCTCTGCGGCATGAGGGATCTTCTCGGACCAGGGCTCAGAACCCGTGTCCCCTGCGTTGGCAGGAGGATTCTTAACCACTGTGCCACCAGGGAAGCCCGCTGTAGGAGTTTTAAAGAAAATGAATATAAAGATTTTCTATACCTTGGTAAATTTCAGAAAAATACGATATCTTAATAATAATTATTCCATTCCACCTATTTTTAGGAATACGTGGGTTTTTCTTTTTTACAAATAAAATTATATCATCAGAGTACCTAAGAGTGGAATCTTATTGTGAAAGTTGAATACGTATTACATTAGTGATAAACAAAATTTTTGTCTGAAAGTATTGTGTGAAGTATGAGACTTACTGAAGAGTGAAAAGATAAATTTCGTCTTAAAAGTATACTTACCATAAATTAAGTTCCTCTATTAAATTTTATTAAGATTTTTTTGTTCAATCATGGAAAATAATCTGAAAATTAAACAACACTTTACTTATTAGAACTTTTTTGGGGGCATTGGCACAAAAATGAAGATTGTTAAACTTGAGCTAGAGATTTTTCTTGAAGAGTGGATATGAAATATGACATCTTCATTTTTGATAAAATAGCAAAAATAATGATGTAGAATTAAGTGAGTTAACCAGTTTTCAAGTGAAAACAGTTCAGAAAAAAGAATGCATAAAAGGTGGGCACTAAAGGGAAAAATTTGTATTTACCTATCTCAGATTGTTAGGACGTGATTGTGATGTTTTTCTAGGAAACTGTCTACATTTTTGACTAATTGTTTCCATTATTTTGAAATGAAGGAAGCAAAAAAAATATATTTGAACTCACTAGAGTAAGTGAAATCAGCACTTTCTACATTCTTTCCTTCCTTTCTACATTCTTTTCCATTTATTGACACTCTACTGTACATGAGGCACTGGCCAAGGCCTTTAAATATGTTCTCATTGTCTTCACAACAGTTTTATAGATGCAGAAACTGCTGCTTGCCCAAGGTCACAAATTGAGTAGGAACAGCCTGAATTTTCACTCCGATCTGTCTGAGTTTCCATTAAAATATGTTGCAGCCTCCAAATTGAAATTCTAAAAATATGAACATGATAAATATGATTTCAAATACTAAACAGAATTCAAAGAATCCAATAAAACAAAGTAGCTTCTTTTCCAAAGTGTTCAATTAATGATAGCATATATGAAAAGATTTTTATATAAACCTTTTGACAAATCTCTTAGATAATGGGTCTCTACAGATAATGTCACTGATTTCCAATGCCCTTATTGGGAATAATTACCTATTGAGCTAATTATAGTGGTGACATTTTTCTTAAATAGAAAGGAGAATGAATACATTTTTATCCGTGTAAACATTCATCTGTTCAAAATCTTTTCCCAACTGATTACGGGCTATTATCATTGTTAATAATAAGAAGAGGCTGAGATAAATACGTTAAAAAAACTCCCTAAATTGGCTACTGGGAAAATAGCTTCTCCAACAGAGAGAGGATAAGCAGTTCCTCAAACCAACAATGGCAGGATGCTCTACGGGACAGCGGGATCTCTCTCTGCCCTTGCCTTCTGTGGCACATGACAAACAGTAGTGAAAATTAGCAATTATTGGCATTTGTCAACTCTCTGGTTCCGCGGCAGGAAAACGGAAACAGCAGCAATCATGCTCAATTTAAGTCTCTCGTGATGTCAGGCTTTTCACAGACTCACACGGACATCAGAAGAGACCCAAAAAGGTTTACAGATGTGCAGTCAGCTATGACAGTGATGCTGCCAGCGTGGCTCACGGATCAGCTCACGATTAAGATATCAAAAGCTATCCCTGTAGCTTGCTGACAGCTGGTTCAATTGTTTGCACCTGTTTCCCCGGCATTACACATGTGTCTGGAATGGATTATTCTGGCTTGTGCTAGACACATTTCACCTTTTCTCACTGCGACATCCTCCAGCAGCATCACTGCCGAAGACTAGGCAGCTCTCTATAAGGGCCCACGAGGGAAGAAGCCGGTGTGCTTTTGGAAATGGCTCTGGGATGTCGGGGCTGACAACGTTATCAGTTAAGGTTGGTTCTTGATAACAGTTAATAGTGATATAGGAATAGTGCTTGCATTCTCCCCGAATCAGGGAGAGCTCTGAGATCTGACATCTCATAGGGATGCTCTGCTCTCTTCAGATACTAGTGTCACCCTTCAGCTAGCCATCTTAAGTCTGTTGTGGAACCAGACAGGACTATAGGAGCTATGCTCGGTCTCCTGAACCTTCGTGTTGCCCTGGATACCTCTCTCACGCTCATGGGCAAATTCACCATGAAGCTGACCAAGGTCAGGCTTCAGATTCTTGCAGTTGCACGGGCCCTTCCCCAGGCTCTGAGAGCTGCCCTTGCAAGGGGTTCACATGGTTGTATGTTTTTGTAAAATGTGCAAAAGTAAGACGTTTTAACCGCAGTGGGTTAGGACTGCTGTTTCTTTCCACGTTGACTTCTCCTCTGACATCCTTCCCATCATGTGGTGTGGTGCTGGTGTGGTTGTGGGCACTTTAATGTCTGGCTGGGGGAAGCTGAGTTGGGGACACATTTATTTTGGGTTTAGTGGAATATTTTTTTGCGGTTTTGCAGTCACTTCCGTGTATATTTAAGTTATTGCTGGCTTCCAGGAATACTCCTACTCTCCATTATGTGTGCCTAATTTTGAATTCATAATCTATATTCTTTTTCTTAAGGAGGGTCCCCTAAGTTATAAAAGTTTAATTCCCCACAATATCTGATATCTCCTGCTTGCTCTTTGTATCCGGTCACCGAATCTTGTCAATTCCATGTAGGACCCTGGTACACTGGCTCTTGAAAAACAAAACACCCTGATTTATAGTGTTTGCTAATTTCTGTGGCCGATTTCCATTGCTGATTCCAAACTACCAATGGTTTAACAACCAGCTAACCAAATTTCTGAATATATATTGATTGACCCTTGCAAGCTGGTAGAAGATGGCTCCAGTATGCCACAAATTCTTCCTCAGCAGTAGTTCTACGAACTGGCCTCTTTTCTTGTCTTCATTCCTAACCTTCATTCAGACTTTCTTCTCTCTTCAATCCCACCCTCCCAAGACCGTTGTAACAGCTCCTCATTGTGTTTCCAGTTACCTGGCTGTTTTGAGTTCAGTCTATCTTCTAAAATATCACCAGATTTACTTCTTAAAATGCAAATTGGACCATGGGAGCCTCTTGCTTTAATCCTCTTCTGGCTTCCCTATTATCCATAGGGGAAAATGTAAACTTCTGACCTTGTTTACAAGCTCCTTCATGTTCCGGCTCTTACCCGTCACCTGGCCTCATCTCCCTCCATAGCACTGGGGCTTCCTGAGTGAATGCAATCTTTCCCAAACATGCTGAAACCATCACTTTTCTGTGCCTTTGCTCACGCTGTGCCTCTGCTTGAATTCTGCTTCTTCTCTTTCTCCACTTGGCAAACTCCTTTGTACACGTCTATGCAGTGGTCTGTTTTACAGACTGTAGAAAAGTTCCCCTCCACTAAGGCCACCTCAAGGATGTCTTCTGAGGGGACTCGCTGAATTCACAAAAGTCCACTTGAAAACCCAGGACAAAAAGAGGGACAAAAGAATGAAATATCTCCATAATAGTAGCCAATAAGATGTTGTCCCACATCTTATTTGAGATTAAAGTGAGTCAGTCACTATTGCAGGATTAAAGAAACTGTGCTTTAGTATGGGCTCCTCAAGCTAGGAGTCTGAAATTTTAACCTCAGGTTTTCTATCCACATCAGATGTCAGGGGTACTCATTATAATAATGCTCTCTGCTTGCTGGACCTATAACCTGTATCACATTGTCACATTCAAAAACCATCTGTGTCTCTTGTACTTTCAGTTACATTTTCTGTGAAGATTACTCACCTTCATAAGGTTCTTGGGTCCTCCAGCAGGATTCTTTCCATACTTTTTATCCCACCCTTGATAACATGAGTAGTCATCAGTTTATGTGCCTGTCTCCTATTACTAGACTATATGCTCTTCAAGAATATGGACGATGTCTTGTTATTCTTGGTATTTTCAATGCCTGAGGAAAGGGGCCCTCAGTAGCATATAGAAACCCTCCATCAGTATGTAGAATAAAGAATGGATGGGTGGGTATATGAAGGAAAGGATGTGGTAGGCAAGGCAGTGGTCAAGGTAGGTGGTATAAGTTTTTCAATGTCCATACACATAGCAATCAGAATACTCTATTGCAAGATGATAGCATTGAACCACAGTTCAGGAAGTAACAGTGGAAACTCTTGGTTTTGTCACTATTAACGTTTACAAGCGTAATGTCTTTATGAAATTAATCCTTATTCTTGATATGGTAATATTTAAACATTAAAAAAGAGATATAGTTGAGAATAATAGGAGAAACTTTACTAGAATACAAGCCTGGTTTATGCATGTAGTGGTTAAACCATGAGCACCTAATGCATACTTAGTGTTATTTGAGAAAAGGGGATGAACAGGGCCAACTAGGGGAAGAGGTGGTAAGCTAACAGAGGAGAAAAGGAAAAGCAGTGTGCCAAAGAAATGCAGAAGAACACACTGTTGTAATAATAAAGAAACACTTGCTACTAGGAAGAAACTGGGATGGAGCACAGGAATGAGGGAAGGAATGAATATTTAGAACAGAAAGGCAGTAAACTAAGTGAAAAAATGATAGGAATTTCTGAAATGGGTGAGAAGATATTGCAGGCCCTAACTGCAGACTGATTTACAGAGCACTTTCTTATACATTGTAAATATACGTTATATGTTGATGTTTCTGAACTTTATGACAGTGTTTCCCAAACTATGTTCTGTGGAACACTAATGTCTTCAAGATGGTAGTAGTTGTTTCACTGGAAAAATATTCCACATACCTTATAACCAAACTTTTTGCAAATTCATTTACTCAGAGATTAAAGTGTCTGAGAATTTTAAAAACATTTCCCGCTTTTTTAACCCAAATTTCCCCAAGCTGATCTTTCGTCACTTCTTTCATGAAATATCTACTGAGACATCAAAGGATGAGAGTTTTCCCCAGAACACAGTTTGATATATTTATTTATGTATTTCATTTAATACACTTTAAGGAAAACCCCAAGTGTGACATGGAGGTTAACTGTTTATTTCAACCGTTCTTAATTTTTAATAATTATGGAGACAAAATATGCACAAGCAACTTACTATTCGAAGCTCAATTTTCTTCTCTTTGGTATGATGATGGATGACTGCCTCACCATCTTGTGAGGATGAAGGGGAATAGCACCTGTGAAAATGCTTGGAAAAATTTAGAACAGCTGCTGGAAGGCAGCCTGGCCAGACCACCAGACATGTGTCAGGAGACCTGGATGCCTGGGTTTGACAACTAATCTTGCCATTAAGGGTGTGGATTTAGGAAAGTTATATGTACTTTCAGAATTTCACTTTCATTCATGTATATGTATATGAATATCTCATACATATACAAGGGACTTGGTCTGAAAGAGTTATAATGTCCTGAGTTGGAATTATTTGACAATAAGCTGAACACAAGATGGGATACAAGATAAGTGTCCAGGGGTGAGAAGTAGAAAGCAGCTGGGAGGGCTACAAAGTAGAAAGGAGAGCTCACAGAGGAGAGAGGAGGGCATTGTTGACCGACTCTTGCTGGGCGAAGAACCTCTTTGGTGCTGGGCAATGAAACCAGGATTGGAGGGCCTTGGGGTGGTGTCTCCTTTCCTGTCACCACCCGCATACTTATCATCCCTGTGTCAGCTTGTCCCTACATTGGCTGCCTGTGATGAAGTCTATCCCTCCTGGCTTAGGTCATGGGCCAGTAGCCACTGACTCTGTGGCACATAGGAAACCCTCTCCACTTCTTTTTAAGGAGAATGGTCTGGAACTGGTCTTCTATCTCTCACTTATCTCAATAAGATTGCACTGAGCTCCAGGGCCAATTGAGCCTGGAGCTGTAGACTTTCTGACGATTAAAACATGTCTGTGGCCTGATCAGTGATTTGCATTAGTGTAGGGCCATCTGACTGGGTCTTTTGTGCCTAGTTTCCCAATTTTCTCCATCTTCCCAGGGCCCTGGTATCTAGTTCTTCCTTCCCTCTTTCTGGAATGACTCGAGAGATTTGGACTTTCATCTAATTCCTGTATTTTCTTTTTCTGCTAGGACTTAAACCAAAATCTGATTTTCAGGGGTTTTTTTAGGACACTTGGCATTTGACTGTGTGGTCTTGCCATAGCCTAAGGGATACTCCTAAGCACACCCCATGGGATGGAGATATCTGTTGCAAAGTAAAAAAAGGCTTAAAATATTATTCTTTTTTTTTTTATGTTCATGAAATATGTGCAAATGACAAAAATTCCTGATACAACTGGTCAAAATTTATTGCCTTTCAGGAAAGCAATTTTGTGGCCCACCACCTATACTTTAATTGACGCCTAGAATCACTGTTACCTTCAAACCTGGGTGCTCTTCCTTGGTTTGTTCCTTTACATTATCCCTACACTATTAGCCAGGGTCAAACTTCCCTGCACTTAGTATTGAAAGACCAGAGTATCCTTTTGCCGAATTGTCAGATTCCAAAGTTAGTTCCAGCTTGTTCTCTTCTCCCAGATGGCCCACATGTATGATTGCTAGCCTTCTGCAAAGAAGTATGGGGGTACAGAGGAATCACATCATATTCACATTTAAGTGAAACAAGTCCAACTCTAGGAGTTCAGAATGATAGGGTGGAGATATCATAGATTCTGCCCACCATTCCACAAATTGTTTATGCATCTGCGTATGAGCAGGAAATGGAAGGGAGAAATCTGTTTCCCTTGGTCAGTCTTAGTTCCCTTTTGTTTCTCCATGGTGTGGGCATCTCACAGGGCTGAGTGTGATTACTGTGTTAAAGATTTAAATTTTACTTACCACATGGTCCTTAAGTGTAATCCAATTTAATATTTGCTGCTCAACCAAAGAAATAGTCACCTGGGCCAAAGCTGCAAGAAAACTGATTCTTGTGAGAGCATTCTCTGAGCATTCCAGAGCATTCTGTCCAATAGAACATTTTGTGATGATGGAAAATTTCTGTAGTCTATAGCGTCCAGCATGGTAGCAAGTGGCTACATGTGACTATGGCGTACTTGATGTGTGGCTAGTGTGACGGAGGAATTTAAATTAATAAAAATTAATTTAAACAGCACAACCTCATGCTACTATATTGAACAATATTAGTTTTCTATTTCTGTTTGGCAGATTACCACAAACTCAGCAGTTTACACACACACCCATTTATTAGCTCACAGTACTTTAGGTCAGAAGTCTGGGCTACCTTGGCTGGGTTCTCAACTTAGAGTCTCAAAAGACTGAAATCAAGGTGTTGGCTGGGCTGTGTTCTTGTCTGCAGGCTTGGGAAGAATCTGCTTCCAGGCTCAATTCACATTATTGACAGAATTCAGTTTCTTGTGGTTGTGAGACTAAGGTCCTTGTTTCCTTGCTGGCTGTTGGCCAGGGGTCACTTTCAGCAGTTAGTGGCCAATCTCTGGTCCTCCCACATGTCCCTTCCATCTGCAAGCCAGCAATGGCTTAGCAAATCCTTGTGGTGCTTTCAGTCTCTGTGACTTCCCCTTCTGCTTCCAGATTGAGTAAACACTCTGCTTTCAAAGGGTTCACTTGATTGGGTTAGGCCCACCCAGATAATCTGTGTATTTAAAGGCTAACTGACTAGGGGTTTTGTAGATGCAATGGTAGATTCATGTTGGACTGAATAACCAGGAATGGGGCTCTCAGGAGGCCATCTTCCGAATTCTGCCTATCACAGCCACCTTCTTAAGATTCCCAATGACAATTTTGACCAGGCTTGATTTTTGTAGCTCACACTAATTTTAGAACCCAACTCCCAAGTAAATTATGATCTCACAGTACATAGAGTAGCTTCATTGCTTTGGTTTTAAATCCTTTTCTGTTCTCAAGGATCACATTAAAATGTAGAAATTAAAAATGTAGAATCACATTAAAAATGTAGAAACCTAGGAGTTGGTGGGTGGGGGATGTAAGTTGTGTGGGGTAGGAGAGTGTAAGCCTATGTCTACTAAGGCTTTAACTCTTCACACTCTAGTTAAGATTAGGTAACATATAGATGAGACAGGCTGGCTGAATTGTGGGGAAGGAGGATGGAGAGCCACCTGAGAGGCTTGGGAGGGAGGAGTCTAAGGGGAGGACATCATGGCTACCAAAGGATGCCTTAATCCGTCTCTCTCAAAGTTATCTACCACTTCGTCGTTTGGGCCATAAGTTGCTGCTCCATGCCTTCGCGTATTTTGAGAGCTATTAAGGTCAACATAAAAACCATGACTTGTTAAAAGAGAGAGATCCCTCAAATCCCTTCGAAGTGATATAGGTCTGTGTTAATGGAAGCATTATGTTCTGAACCAGAAAAAAAAAATTATTTCCAGTGACTTGGCACTAGTCTTGCCTGAACATATTGCAACTGCTTTTAGTTTGGGATACCACATGTTGAAAAAGAGACAAATTAGAGAAAATGTAGAGAGCGGCAACCAACATGATAAAATGTCTAGTTGAAGGTTCATGGCGTGGCTCAGGGGATTGGTAATGGGATATAAATCCTCTCTCGTCAGCACTTCATTTTTAGCAGTGTCTATCTAATGGCTGTCATCACTGCTTAGACTCAGAGACCCGCCTGGGTGGAACTGACAGTCAGGGTATATTGTTCAGAATGTTGTAGTTCATATTTTGAAAGCATCATCATCAGAGCCTTTTTAACCTTTCCGGTGAAGAAGTGAAGGGTTAAACACAGAGGGTAAGTCAGGTATTCACTTTGACCTGAGCTGGTTAGTTCCAAGTTCAACTGGGTATATGCTAATTACTCAGCATAATGGACTTTGCTATATTTGAATTAAGATTGAGAGAAATTCTTTTTCTCAAGTTTAAATAAATATCCACAGTCACTGAACTAGTTCAAGAAGTTTGCAATCTGCTTCAAAGTTAAGTTAAAACAATTAGAATGCCAATTTATTTAACTCCAATGAGAAATACAATGATAATCTAAACGTCAATGCTTGTGTTGATGAGATCTGTGCATTCAGTCCCTATGGAAAGATCTCCAGTGGAAGCCAGATCATGATCAGGATGTTGCTCTGTCCTGGCACTGTGTTCTTTAAATGATTCTAAAATAGCTGGATGTGTCCATCTACATTTTTGATCGAGTCCGGATGACTGGCCAGCTTGCTTGGTGGAATGAGGATGAGGCCTAGGGTTCACGAGGCATCGGTTTTAGTCTGTTATTTCATCTGTTATTAACTCACTAGGTGATGCTTGGTAAATAGGTAAAATAAAAACAAAAACTGGTAATAAATGGTGTCTAAGACCTTTTTCATATAAAATTGTTTGATTTTATGTATATGCTCTAAAGGCAGCTACATAGATAATTAACTGTCTTAGTTCTATTTGCTAAAGTCCTTAAGGCTTTTTACAAATATCAGTCAATTCAATAAACAATTGTTCATGGCTTCCTATGTGCAAATTATTGGAAGTAGGCATGGTCTCTTCCCACAAGGAATTTAAATGACTAATTAAAATATGAATATTGTCATTGTGAATTAATGCAAATATTACTAGCTATGAATGATAACAAATATGATAGTATAATGTAAATAATGACTGATGACAATATAAGACAGAATTAAATAAACCAGCAATAGGGGTGCAGATGTCTGTGGGATAGGATACGGAGTAGGGAAAAATATATTTCATTTAGGGCAATTAGAGGAGAATTCATAGAGTATATCTGAGCTGGACTTTTAAGGATGGGTATGTTTAGCAAACCTGGAGAACCACTGTTCTAGGATCAAAGTTGGTGTTGCTGTAATGGGATGGGAAATTCAGCTTGCCTGGTAGGAGAGGAGGATATAGGAAGAAGCTAGTGATACAGCAGATTTAGGGCCCTCAGTCAGTCACATGGACCACTTCTGCAGTCTTCTATTTGGGCTGCTGTAATGAAATTCCACAGGCTGGTGGCTTAAACAACAGAAATTTATTTTCTCACAGTTTGGGAGGCTGGCAATCCAAGATCAAGATGCCACCCTGGTTAGTGTCTCTGGAGGCCTGTCTCCTCGGCTTGTGGATGGCCACCTTCTCCCTGTGTCCTTTCATGGCCTTTTGTCTGTGCATGTGTATCCCTGGTATGTCTGTCTCTTCTCGTAAGGACACCAGTAGTATTAGATCAGGGCCTCACCCTTATGACCTCATTTGACCTTAATTACCTCCATAGAAGCCCTATCTCCAAATACAGTCACACTGGGGGTTAGGGCTTCAACATATGAATGGAGGGGGTGCATAATACAGTTTATAACAACTTCTAAGGCTCTGAGAGGAGCCCTAACCTTGAATTCACATGATCATATTTTTTCTTGGTGAAAAGTGAGATTTTTGTATTCTTTAAGAGCACCCTCTAAATGGGATATGTTTCAAGGCCCATAAAACCTGGGTCCTGGGGCTTCCCTGGTGGCGCAGCGGTTGAGAGTCCGCCTGCCGATGCAGGGGACGTGGGTTCGTGCCCCGGTCTGGCAAGATCCCACATGCCGCAGAGCGGCTGGGCCCGTGAGCCATGACCGCTGAGCCTGTGCGTCCAGAGCCTGTGCTCCGCAACGGGAGAGGCCACAACAGTGAGAGGCCCGCGTACCGCAAAAAACAAAAAACTAAAAAAACAAAAACCCTGGGTCATCCTTCTGCCTGGGAGCAAGATATTCATTAGGTCCCTTGTTCAGCAGGAGAGGTAGCCCTGAGTAGGTATGCTGTATGGGGGGAGTGGGCAAGTGAGAGGTTCCCCCATCATCTGACACGGGGGACATCGGGGCTGATGTGAATCCCAAGTTCTGATGAAGCTATGAATACTTTTAGATTGGGGGAACAATATATAGGAGTTAAATGTGTGGGTCCACAGCAATCATCCCAATTTCTTGATCCTACACCACTAGTGTCAAAAGGAACCAACACTAATGGAAATCCAAAGGGAACAAGACATAATGGAGCAACACTAAGGGTATTTAGGGCATAATACTGTTATCAGAGTTGGAGGAGAGTGTGGTCAGAGTTGGTTGGAGATGAAGTTGGAGAACCATTCTGATTCTTTTTTTCCTGACATAACATAAATATAAGTTAGATTTAGGAGAAGATTTCTTGGCCTCAGAGTCAGGAGAACAGTTTATGTTAGTAAAGGATGAAGACATTCTGGGAGCAGGGGCATGTATCCTATTTCTGTTTCTTCCTTGAAAGTCCTCTAATCTTCCTCCTGTATCACGACTTCTCTTCAGAATCACTTGGGGGACTTGTGAAAAATAAAGATTCCTATGTCTAATCCCAGACTGAAATGAATCAGAATCTTTGGCGGGTGGGACCCAGAAATCTTCATTTTGAAAGTTCAGACTTGATTTTTTTACTCTTTAGAGATTGGGATTTACTGTCCTACATCCACAGCACAGTAGAGTACAGCTCTTAATTTGTATTTCTATCATTAATATCTATTAATTATAACAACAGTACTACTCTTGAAGCACTTATTATGAGCTCCATACTGTTCTAAGCAAGGCTCACCTAATTTTCATGGTAAACCTTCATGGCAGATAGTATTACTTTCATCTTGCAGCTGAGAAACCAAGGCTCAGAAAAGTTAAATTTCTCAAGGCTGCATAAGTAGTATTGGTCAAAAAGTGAAGGGGATAAAGGAGAAGGAAAATTTGATACAATATATTAATTTGCAAATATTTCTGTTATGTAAAAAGTACATGAGATTTATATATTGCCTGAATTGTGTGGATGTTACAATAAATATTAACTCCTAAGACCCCGACCTACTTGGGTATTGCTGGGCTATACTGATAAACTGATATTCTGATGAAATGGAATGCCAGGAAATTCCAGCCACTTGTGGCAGAAGAAATAAGATTTCCTGCACTTTTCTTGCCAATGCTAACATCCCTCTATGGCACTTATGAGGCTATGGGGACTTGTTTGGTTGAATAATGTCCACACTTTTGGTTTGATAAGAACTTTGGGTACTTCGAGAATAAGATATATAGTTTTGGAAAATATGAACCAAAACCTATTGTGTGATAATCTATTTTATTTCGGTAGTATATGGATCAATAAGTATGATGTTTTATTTTTGTAAAGCAAAACAAAACAACTCATAGTCAAAACACATTGGGAAAACTGTAATACTCCATCCTTTAGTCCTCCACAGTTTCACTTAAAAGAAAATAATTTCCATTCAACGGACCAAACAACGTAATAAAGTTTCTTGAGGCAACTCTTGCAATTACCATGTAAGCTTATAACACAAGCAATGTGTGTATTCCTTCAACAAATTTGCATTTCAAATATACAAAAAGAAATAAAATAGCCATGTTTATTATATTTAGACTGACTGGAAACCAATTATAACAAATGGCAAAAGAAAAAGAGTGTAAGTCAATGTAACTCATTTTAACAAATGTAGTTCTCCTTAAATTAAGAGGTCAATTATTTCATAGATGTTTTATTCTGCAGATGATGAGAATAAATATTTAAAATATTTATTTTAAACTATATTATTTAAACTATATATCTTATTCTTTTTAAAATATTTATTTAGATATAGATTTCTACTTTCTAAATGTTTTTCTAATTTTAAGATATTTCAAAATATATCGAAAAATAAAAATAAATAGAATTCACCTGCCATCCCTCCATTTATGTTTGGATTTTATAAAATAAGAAGCTAGAGACTTCTTCCACCATACATTTTCTCTGCCCAGGGTTAAAAACTATTGGCTAGCTATTTGATGTATATCATTCCTCTTTCCTAGGTTTCTACTTTATATCCATATATATATTTGATACCCTAAATTAGAATATTATTAAATGTATTTAACTAGAATCAGTTTTATTTAATAAAAATATAGTATGGACATTTTCTAAGTCATTTCATGCAGGACTTTTTAGCTCTTTAATGGCTGTAAATTGTTACTATTGAACCATTTCCCCTATTTTTTTATTTTAATTTTGATTTTTTCCCCAATTTAATTTCCCCCTCTTTTTGCTATTGTGAACATTTTTTTTTCAATGAATAGCCTTGCAAGGCATGCACATTTCAAATTTCAATAGATATTGACAACCAAATCACTTTCCACAAAAGTTGTATATTTTCCCCACGTATTTGTATTTGTATATTTTCCCCACGTTTGCTGGCACTGGCTATGAGCAATCTTTTTAATCACTGACAGTCGGCTGAGGGCAAATTATATTCTGTTTTACTTTGTGGTAAAGAACTGGATGATTCTAAATGTTTTCATATATTTAAATTTTTTTCTGGCATGTTTCTAAAAGGTACATGTGCTGTAGAGTTAGGAATAAGAAAAATAGATGCTTAGATAGGACTAAACAGCCCTTGAAATAACTGCCATTCACATCTTTAATCTCACATTTCATGCACCTTTTATTTGCCAGGATGGGTAATTAATTCAAAATATTGTAAACTTTAACCTCAGTTCTTGCTTCTTCTATAAAGGGAACTAGATACAAGAGAATAAGTAATTCTGCTTGTTTGAGAAATTCAAGCTGTTTTGTTTTGTTTTTACCACTTGTACTTTGTTTACTGGGAACAGTCTTCATCTTTATTGCCTCGTATTGTATATTATATTTAAAAATTTGAAATCTACATGAAACACCAAAGATTATGATTTTGGACAGTTTCTGACTAGTGTTATTCATTTGAGCTTTTTCACTTGTGTTCTCATAAATTAAAACAAATTTTTTTCTTTAAAATAAGTTATTGGATGTTGGTGGATAAGAAACTGAAATGAGATGCTCTTTCCTCCATCAAACCGGCAAATACCTCTGCAGGCTTAGTCATAAGACCCAGCACGGAAATAATACTTGTCTCACAATCAGGTCAGAAATGATAACTGAAACCATGGAATCCTTAAGATAAGCTACCTGTGTAATCAGGGGAAATAGCTGAAAGCCTAATAGAAGGCTTTGTGTTGGAGGACAGTGATTGAAGTTCAAAAGGCTTAGGAGAGGTCAAGTTGGCAATGTCAGGTATTTCCCCAAGTTTACTTCATTCAATTAAGTTGGAACAATCTGCTCCTGTGAAAGAGTTAGTGGCTTTCCTTACACTGGGGGGCCCAGGCAAAGGGATGCTTGGTTTCCTCTGTACCAGAAGCTATGTCTGGGATAATTTTTAAAAAGAGATTGAGTTGATTTTCACGAAGTCTCTGTGGGAAACTTACGTGCAGTACAATGACTGGAACTCTTGTGGGTTTACTAGATACATTTAAAAGGGATGGAAGATGCAGTTATTTATCTGCATGTACTAGCCAACTATCACAACTTAATTCTTTTCAAACTTTTGTTGTTTCTAAATGGGATGACCATTCATGCGTCTGCCACATTAATTGAGCTGGTTTTCTTCCTGTTTAGTCTAAACTACTGTTGATTGCTTTGACCCCTGCCCAGATGAGGGGAAAAATGCCCTGGATTGAGGGCTTTCTTAGGAGTGCCTGTATTCTCAGCTCAAGGCTGCTTGAACTGGGTGGATTTTAGGGTAGAAAAGTGCCTCCAATTGACTCCTTAAAAAGTAAGTTTCACATGCTTACCATTTTGTCTTTTTTCTTGGTATGTCACTCCTTTTTCCTTTTTGAAATGTACCATCTTATTTTTTAGTTGGAGTAATTATTTTACAAACAAGAGTGAACTTTGTGGAGGAATAGAAATGGGACATACCCTGACTGCAGCAAATGATCAGATTACAGAGATAAATTGATACATGAGAGGTTCCGGAGTACTGGGTAATTACGGTACATACCTCCAGGAAATTCACACACACACACACACACACAACACACATACACCCCCAACATTAACCCCCTTGCATATGTGTGTGTATGTGACTATATAGAGTTTGATTATAAGAAAGATTTAGGAGATGAAACCTATTTTTAAGTTGAATAGCATTAAATGTCATTATCAATGTGTTTATTACAGTTTAAGATATATTTCTAAAAGCCATAATTCTAATAACTTTTCACTAGTCAGATACTGGGCAAAACAAATAGGGACAAAAATGATTTCATCCAGTGCTAATGAAATGATCTCATCCTAAACGTGGCTAATTGTTAGATTCACCTGGGCATACTCAGACCTCCTGAATCAGAATCTCCAAAACTGGGACCCAGCAATCTATAGTTTAACAAGGTCTCCAGATGATTCTGAGTCAGCCAAGTTTCTGAAGCCTAAAAAAAAGGTCAGTCTAGAATAATAAGTTAGTTTGTTCCAATTAGTTTGATGTTGAAGGAATTGCACAATTTTCTAAAGAACCATGAATGCATGGTTTTGGTAATGGACATGAACACTATAGTAAAAATTGCCTCATTGGAGCTTCCCAATATAGTCCTCTGACTTATGCATTGTGAGTTCCATTTTACAGATGAGGAAATTGATATTGTTACAATAATTAGTCATAAGGTTAATAACTAGGAAAGCCCAGATTCAGTCCCAAGCCTTCTGGCTACAAGTCCAGGGCTCCCAGCACATGGACTTGAGGCAAAAATCTTTAGAAGCCTTTTCCAGTAGGATCTCTAGTTTAGGTCTAGCATTTTGTCTTTCTGTCATTCCCCCAAATAACTATTGAGGTCAGCGTTGTTTCAGTTTAGAATACATTTCTTGAGTTGCTATATGCCTAACTCTGAGTTCGATGATGGGTTAGGCCTCAGGGGGATGAGTTTTTCCCTCCCCTCATTGGGGAGATGAGCTTTACTTGGGATAAGAGTAGAAAGCAACCGTTTAAAGTGACTAAATGTACATTGTGGACTTTCAGTGCAATAGCAGTTCAGAGAAAATTATTCTGGGCTAAAATCTGGGGGGAAGACGCCAGGAGAAGCAGCAGGATTTCATCTGGGTCTTGAAGAGTGGGATTTGGGAAGTTCAGAAGACATTACACGTATGGGGTTAGCATGAGCACAGGAGTGTGTGTGTGTGTGTGTATTTAGTCAAACTCACTGCTCAAGAGAGCACTGGTTCAGCTGAGAAGCAGTGAGAAAGTGGGCCCAGGGTGTAGACAATGCGGCCATACCTCATCCTTCAAGGAGGCCAGACTCCATAGGCCACTGAGATTGTCGAGTTAAAAAGTGCCTTTGGAGTCATTGCCCTCTTCTTATAGGTGTTATTTATTATTCTCTCATGAATGTGCTCTCAGCCCCCAGAAAACACCTTAACCTAATGCTCCAAAAGCCTCTGTCATTGTCCAGAATCAAATTAAGCACAGCAAATATGACCATTGCTCTGAGACACCCATGGGATTTGGGATGTCGAAAGACACAAAAGCTTCAGCATAATAGGCAGAGAAGCAGCAGGTTCCTGGGATAGGACTAATTTTTCTCTGGCTGTTTAGTAACAGGTGGTATTTATCTAAGCAGACTGCCCTGGGCAGCTGGTTGATGGGTTTTTCCAGCTGGACATCTTCTCCCATTTAGTCCAACCACACCTGCTTCAGACAGCAAACAAGAGCCTTTCTCATCTCCAGTATCTACATGTGGGGGGCTGGGGTATAGATGAACCATTCAGCTTCCAGCTGTAGTGTTTCATGATGTCCAAGGAGCCCATCTGGCCTCCGACCAGAAAAAAAAGAGGTTTTGGGTTTAGAGGTGGGCTTTTTTTTTTTTCAGGCAGTGGATTTGTCCTGTTGGGTTGCTTTCTTTTAAAGAAGAGATTTCATCATCGGCCGCTATCATGTGATCAGATTTATCCCCCATTAAAACTTCCTTTCCTTGAAACATGCACTGACACGACTGTGGCTGTCCCTTTGAGCTTTTATTGTGCTGCATTAAGGAATAGTAGAATAGTCTCATGAAAGATTAATCACTTCCTGTAAGCATCTTGTACCTGCAGACAGGCAATTACTGAAATATGTCCGAAAGAAAACAAGGAAGGACATTAAAATGTATCGGCCAGGTATTTTTTGGCAGTGTGACTACAAAACCTGCTTGGGTGCCAGCTTTTCTGGAGCCAAAAAGAACTTCTGTGCTGAGTTAATGGATCATAGTTTGTTTTGTACATGGGTAGCAAGGTTTTCTTTGTAATGATAGCCAAAACTTTGACACTGCACAGGTATTTCTCTTGAGGCTGTACAAGTGCGTGTATTCTTATTTATTTCCCTGTCTAAACTGAATGATAAATCAACCATTTGGACTAAATTCAGTCCTGGCAAAATTCAATCCTGGCAATTTAGAGAACCCTGTGTCCCCAGTGCTGGGGCTGCCAGATAGTAGGTGCTCAATAAATATTTGGTGACCAACAATCTCTATTTTATCATTGTCAAGGGGTTTACAACAAAAGTGTGAGATTTTAGGGGATGTCATAGCCTCAGCCCTGAAAATCTCCCTAACCAATATGGTACTGGGTTTACCTTGACTCAAAACCTGCCATTTACCAACTATGTTCCAGCCTCTGTGCTAGAGGCTGGAGATAAGAAAAAAGACACTATCCTCGCTTTTGAGAAGCTGAGAATTCCTGGAAAGAAAATAGTAATACAACAACAACATCCAAAACAAAAACAGTATTTATTGAGCACTTGTGTATTGTAGACACTTAAGTCCTTTGTATATATTAATTCATTTAATCCAGAATTTTTACTATTATTCTAGTTTTTCAAATGTGTAAACCAAGGCACAGAGAGTCGCATCTTTCTGTAATTTATCCAAAGCTAGTAAGTGATGGAACTGGGAAATGAATAAAAATATAAAACCAAACACTGAATTTGTGGAGTGCTCTGATGGGGTAAGGACAAAGTGCAGAGAAGAGGCTCCCTCCACTCAGTACAATGGGGATCAGGGAGGTTTCAAGAACAGTTGATGTCCAAGCCTTTTCTTCGTTACCTCTACTTTCTGGCCCTGGGATCTGGGATCTGGGTCATCTGTTTCTCTCCAGATCTGGCCCCAGGTCTTTCCAGGTCCTTCACCACGGACAGGGAGCATTGTGCTCTATATTGTGACATATTTCCGCTTATGGCTTAACAAATTACTCAACTTCCAGCAGCTCTAATTATGTCCTGCTGCAGTGGCAAGAATGTGGGCTCTGGAGTCAGACACACTTAGATTTGAATTCTTGTCCCTTCCATTCACAAGCTGTGCCATGCTGAGCACGTTACTTAGCTTCATAAGATTAATTATACTCATTGCTTTGGTCTGTTTAAAGAATTAATTGACATAATATGTATAAAACATCCATCCTATAGGAGATGCTCAATAAATGCTAGTTTTATTTCTCTTGTAAGACTATGCCTTTTTTTGGACTGTTTCTTCCAGCACCTAGCATGGCTTCCACAAATAGTAGATGATGAATACATGTTTGTTAATTTGATTTTATGGGAGAGGAGAAATAATTTATGTCAGTGTGATATTGTTAAATCATCATATGCACAACATCTTCCTGGAATAATTTTCTCTTCCCCTCTCTTTCCCCCATCCACATCTGCCTTCCCTACTTAGTTTAAATCCTACTTGGCTTTCAGGTCTTGGCTTAGATATAATGTCTCCAAAACGTTTTCCCTGCTTGAGTGAGGCTCCCCTTCTTTCTGCTTCTGTAGCACCTTGGGCAATAGGAACTGTGGGTGCCAGACAAGCTTTATTATTATTGTTTTTATTGAAGTGAAATCCATACAACACAACATTAACCATTTTATTTATTTATTTTTTATTGGAGTAAAATTGCTTTACGATGTTGTGTTAGTTTCTGCCGTACAATGAAGTGAGTCAGCTTATGTATACCTATATCCCCTCCCTCTTGGACTTCCCTCTCACCCCCCGCATCCCACCCATCTAGGTCATCACAGAGCACCGAGCAGAGCTCCCTGTGCTATACAGCAGGTTCCCACTAGCTATTTTATACATGGTAGTGTATATTTATGTCAAACCTAATCTCCCAATTTGTCCCACCCTCCCCTTCCCACCCTGTGTCCACATGTCTGTTCTCTACGTCTATGTCTCTATTCCTGCCCTACAAATACATTCATCTGTACCATTTTTCTAGATTCCACATATATGCATTAATATATGATATTTGTTTTTCTCTTTCTGGCTTACTTCACTCTGTATGACAGACTCTAGGTCCATCCACATCTCTACAAATGACCCAATTTTGCTCCTTTTTATGGCTGAGTAATATTCCATTGTATATATGTACCACATCTTCTTTATCCATTCATCTATCGTTGGACATTTAGGTTGTTTCCACGTCCTGGCTATTGTAAATTGTGCTGCAATGAACATTGGGGTACATATGTCCTTCTTTTAAAAAATTTTATTTATTTATTTTTGGTTACTTTGGGTCTTCACTGCTGTGCACAGGCTTTCTCTAGTTGCAGCGAGCGGGGGCTACTCTTCGTTGAGGTGCACGGGCTTCTTATTGTGGTGGCTTCTCCTGTTGCGGAGCACAGGGTCTAGGCACGTGGGCTTCAGTAGTTGTGGCACGTGGGCTCAGTAGTTGTGGCTTGCAGGCTGTAGAGCACAGGCTCAGTAGTTGTGGCACACGGGCATAACTGCTCTGCGGCACATGGGATCTTCCCGTAGCAGGGCTTGAATCCGTGTCCCCTGCATTGGCAGGCAGATTCTTAACCACTGTGCCACCAGGGAAGCCCCATGTGTCCTTTTTAATTATTGGTTTTCTCAGGGTATATGCCCAGTAGTGGGATTGCTGGGTCATATGGTAGTTCTATTTTTAACCATTTTAATGTGTACAATTCAATGGCATTCAGTATCTTCACAATGTTGTGTAACCACCACCTGTATATAGCTATAAAAGATTTTTCATTAGCTCAAAATAAAACTTTGTATCCATTTAGCAATCACTCCCTATCCCCCTCCCACCAGCCTTTAGCAACTACCAATCTTCTTTTCATCTCTATGGGTTTACCTACTCTGGGTATTTCATACAAATGGGATCATACAGTATGTGATCTTTTGTGAATGGCTTCTTTGGCTTAGCATAACACTTTTGAGCTTATAGCACGTATCAGTACTTCACTCATTTTTATGTCTGAGTAATATTCCATGTTAGGTACCTAATACATTTTGTTTATCATTATCCATCGGTGGACCTTTGGGTTCCTGTGAATCGTGCTGTTATGAACGTTTGTGTGCAAGTATTTGATTGTGTGCTGGTTTTTAATTTTTTGGATATATACATAAGAGTGGAATTGTTGAGTCATATGGTAAATCTATGTTTAACTTTTTGAGCAACCACCAGCTTTATTATTTTCTAATTTCAAAATGCTGCCCAAGTCCAACCTAAAGACAAGTCCAGGATCTGGAGTTAACTATACTTAGAGAAAGCCCAATGCCAACAGATCTTGAAGATGCTGGTTCAGGGGAAAAAATACCGAAGATGGTACACATAAATCTATTTTGTAAAAATAATTTTTCTTGTGAGACAGAAAAACAATATATAACAATCTGACTGTGAAACATCATAATGAGGGAGAGAGGAGTAACCAGTCTTAACCCAGTTCCCTAGAGTTGTCCCAAGGCCCCTGGATTAGCTCTTAGCAGCTGGGCTCTCTGAGATTTCATTGTTTATCTGGATTCTTCAGGTTCCATTTTAAAGAGCATTAACCCAAGCCCAGTAACTGTAGCACAAAGACCTGTCTAGTACAGAGAACTCAGATTCTGACTTAATGAGCAGGGACCGTGTGGAAGGCACTGAAGCAGGTGCAATTTGGGGAAGATTTCGATTGATTTTGTTGTCTGTTCCTTCAGTGGAGAAAGTGACAATTTAAGTGAAATTATGATGTTTAGATATAAAAAAAATCATTAACTGTGCCAGGAAATGCATGATGATGCCACATGAGTGCTACAGAGGGGTAGAGGCACAGGAAGAAGCAAACACCTCACATGAGAATTATCAGAGAAAGTTTCAATAGAGAAAGGGGACTTGAGCTGTTTTTAAAGATATGTAGGATTTATATCTAGAAAGGAGAAGATGAAGGTTATCTCCAGGTAAGAGGTGGTCTGAGGTGGGCTTCTGAGTTTGGCTGTGAGTTCGGTCCTGAGCAGGTTTATCATTTCAACAAAATCGAAAACAAAACACAATCATTCCAGAGCAAGTGAACAGAGACAGAGCATCTGAAGAGGGGAATAAATTTCCTTACAAAAACAAAGAACTAAATCTGGGTTGGAAACTGTGGCCAACTCAATCTGATGAGGGAGGTTTACTGCTTAGAAACCCCAAGTGAAGGAACTGAGTTTCTTGGAAACTGAGTGTCTTCTCCGATCTTAAAACTAGATGTGGAAGTGGTTCTGATTGATAATGGTCTTAAAGCTTCTGCATTCTTATTACAAGTCTTGGGAGTAATTGCAAATGCTACCCCTGCAGAAAGTTACCGCTCTCTCTCTGGACTGAGAGGTATGAATCTCCCTTTGATAAATTGTCTGTCTAACCACAAAACCAGTATTTGCTTTTGTTCTATAATTTGGCTACTTTCAGTTCGTGATTACTAGGTATTCACTTTGTTTTTCTTGGAGGGGCAACCTGGAGAAGTATAACTGTACAAGTTGTGGACTGGAAATAACAATCGATGTATCTGCTGAGAAAGGAATGATGTTTTCTCCCAAACTCTCTAACTGCCTCCTAGATAGGAACCATGGTGCCCTTAAATCATGATTTCTGTCATTGAAAAGGGTTTTATTTTTGTTCAACTTGGGTAATGTGCTTATTGAACAGTTCTACTTTCATCTATGACTTTGCCTAGTCCTTGTGTAAGTTAAGAAAGTGTCATATGCAAGCTTTTGCTGTAATAAGTGGGATCAGTCTAGTCATAGGGTAACAGAGACACAAGATGTTTCCTTGTATCCTAGAAACACATCACCTTGCAGCTAGTTAAAAAGTGATCATAGGTGATAACTATATTTGATTTTGTGGTTCCCCAGGAACATCTCTATGATCTGCCTGGATAAAATCTGGATTCAGATTAGAGTCCCTTTACGGCATTATGTTTTATAGGAGCCTTGACATTAATCTCTTACTTACCTTCCTTGGTAACCTAAAAACAGCCCACAGGCAAAGGAGTGAGCAATACTCCAAGTGTCAGGGTGGGTTGGGAAAATCCTATGGTGGCGGGGCGGTGGTGGTGGGGGGCGGTGACTGCTTGTTGTAGTGACAGCTGCGTTCTGTGACTTTAATGGTCTTCCCCACTGCAGTTTCATTTAAGAATACTTAAGGGTGCCAGCTGTGGACACATAGTCCTGAGGTTCAAACCAGGGCTCACCTCACCAACGGTGTAACCTGGGATTAGTCACTCAATCTGTTTAAACTTCAGTTTTCAGATCTGCAAAATGGGGATAAAAGTATTACTGACCTCTTAGGGTTTTCATGAGGATTAAATGAAATAACATATATGGTGCAAAGAGCAAAGTGCCTGGCACATAATAAGCTCTTAGTAGATGGTAGCTGTTGTTGAGTTCTAGGTTCACATTCTGTGGTCAGCTCATAAGTCTTAGCAACTTTTTCTCTTATATTCCCATTTTAAATGGGAAGTTTCATTTTGCCAATATTTTCCATACTTTTAGTAAATACATGCATTATTTCAAAGTTTGGAGAGATTTACATTTCAAAAAATGGCTTATGTAGAGCATATGGGAATTTATAATAGAGCCTTGAAAATGAATGAAAATTGTATTTATATTGGCCAAATTAATGCTTGAAGGAAGGAAAGGTTTTCTTTGGCGCTGGGGTAATATTTTCTTTTTTTCCCCATTTTTATTGAGATGTAATGGTCATAACAGCACTGTATAAGTTTAGGGTGTACAGCATGGATAAAATTTTCAATCCTTACTTACTGATAGAGTTTAGAAACCTATTTAAGTATTATCTGGATGTTTTTGAGTTGTCTCCTGCTTGTCTTTGACTCATTCGTTTATTCATTCATTAAAGTGTTTAAGATCTACAGGGTTCAGGATTGCGATAAATACTGTTTTCTAAACTTATGATTTAACAATTGTTAGCCATATACAATTTAATAATCAAATGACAAAATCTGGAAATGGATTAAGGCTTTTTGGCTGCCAGATGATCTTCCAAAACAATGTTGAAAAATTAAAAGGAATAAACTAGGAGTGTATAGATTTCATTTTTCTTAACATACGTTTTGATTCAAAAATTAAGGGAAAACTGGGACCATTTTTTTTTTTTGAAGCCAGTTTAAAAAAGGTAAATATTTGGCTGAATACAAAGTTATATCAAATTCAAATATTTACATTTTAAACAATGTTACCAACTGCCAAAAGATTTTTCCTTTTGAATAGCAACGAAAGGTTATAGGTTTTTCTTTACCAAAATCTGCTTTCTTCTTCTCTTTACCATGTGATTAACAGACCTTGAGGAAAGAAATTCTAAGTGAAACTTCATTGTTAAAATCCTGGGCTAGGAGCTTGGAGATTTGGGTACCATATTTCTAGATAAAGACTTATGAAAATTTTCAGAGATCAGGAACTACAGAAATGACATTTTAAATTAAAGTCTAATTTTAAAACTTGATAATTTTGTTACTGTAGTAAATGCTGTTTTCAGATTTTTATTTTTTCTTATAATAGGAAAAATACTCTTAGTAAAGTTATATTCTGGTTAACTTTCTTATTAATTAGCACACATCAGTACTTTTAATAATTCGGGCTTGTACTTCTGAGTTTTTTCTGAAAAGAATAAATAAAAATGTTTCATAATTGTCTAAACTTCAGATAATTCGTGAAACCAACATGTTTCTCTGAGTCTTTGTCTTGTGCAGAATGTTCATCTTCCATGTATACATCAGGCAAACCTGTATTTCTCAGAGATTGAGAGAATTATTTCCTACCCCAAATAGTTGTATTTCATTTTAGAGAGCTACACCCAAACTAGATTTTCATCTGAGGAAGGAACTGTTACAGAAGTGTTAAAAAGAACAAATCCAGCTTTATAATCAGATAATATCCCATAAACAGTGTAAATATAATCATCTAGCCTAAGAGAAAAACAATGGGGTTGTTCTAGAGAACAAAGAGTTTTGCCAAACACAGGAAAACTGTGTGAGTCAAAAAACCCCACAAATGATCTTTTCTAGAATATTAAGGATATAAAATTGTAAGGAAAAAGTACCCAGGAAAAAAGAGTAAATGAGAGTATTGGTCTTATTTGAGTTTTCAGTTCTTACTCCAGGCAGGGAAAATTCACCACAGCTCTGGATCATCGCTACGAAGACCACACCTCATCTTTTTTATGATCTCAGTTCCCTGCGAGTCTCAGTTTACATCCTATAGCAGCTAGGGTTGAAGAAGGAATTTCTTTTCTCTCAGCAGCAGTTACATCTGTGCCCAGGAGCCACCTCTCTGCGAAGGGATGACCAGTTAGCAGCAGCAAGTAAGGAAGAGTTTGAGGAGAGAAGACAATCAGAGTGTTCACTTACTATGAGCTTCAGAAGAAAGGGTCTAGGTTGTCCCTTTATATCACATCCCCCTGGCATACAAGCAGATACACAGAAATCTGTCTGTAAAATTGCCCCCTGGGTCCATGTCTTCAGGCAGTCTTACAGTTAAGCCTGTCTCATAATGAAAGAGCTTCTCTGATACTACAGACAATTGCAAATGCAGGGCCACCTATGATGGATGGTCTGTTATTAAATCCTGATCTGTTGGGAATTCAACATTACGTGAAACAAGCAATGCAGGAAGAGAAAATATCTGCCAGCATGGCCTTCGGTACAGATTATTCTCTTAAGGAACACTTAATGATTAAAAAGTGTTACAGTGATGTTTTGGTATAATTTATACCATAAGACTTCATCATTGTTAATGTGCATATATTGAATTTCTCTAACTAAACTCTACATTTATTATGGATCTTAGCGTGTATCTCTCCATGTTTTATTGTTGAGTATTTACTTAACTGATAAAGGTTTGTAGTAGATAGTGCATGGGCAAATAATTTATAGCAAGACCTTGGGCCTGACTCAGTGTATGCTTGATGCCTGGAAAAATGACAACCATTGGGTACTGACTTGGTCTTATAATGCTGAGTAAAGTCTCATAGAATTACATGAGAAATGAAACTTGACACTTCTGGCTTCAAAATTTAATTTTGAAAAAGGGGAATCATGGCATCCCCCAAATGGCACATGTCTGCTGACTAAGCAGTGCAAGATGCTGTAACTAAATCCTAAAAGTGAAGGCTGGAAATAGAAATAATTGGAGAAAAGGAAAGAAAATTGTGTTAGTAAATTCAGCAACCACTAGTCCCTGCTTTTTGATCAAAGGCGTCTAGACACTACCTAACTCCATTCTAGCTTTTATGACTGCTGCAAAGGAGTGTGCATTCTTATTATCTTATTTACAGTGTTAGACGATGTCTGTGTAAACAAACATCTTCTGAACACTTGTGCGTTTGTCAGAGTTGCCTGTTCTCTGGGCTTATTTAGAAATCTGATTTGGTGTTAACTAGCCTTCTTTTGGAAGCTACGCTCAGCAGCCCTCAGACTTACTACAACTGAAAAACAGACATGCCATTTTGTACTTTGTGCTCTAGCTCTATCCTGTGTAAGGCATCCTCCAACTCCCAAGTAACACTTTTCCAAGAGTGTAGCAGACACTACAGACATCTTACCTCTAAGACTCAGAGTTTGGGGGGGACAATCTTTACCTCAAATATTTTTGTCCTTTTGTCCTATGTCATTTACACTTTTCATGTCCTGAATACTTAGTTTTTGAAAAAAAAAAAAGATCATCATAAATAGGTGACCCCATCTCTCCATTGGAAAGAATAACGTCAAACATTTATTTGAGAACTTATATTCCAGGTGCTTTGCATCTATAGTCCCTACAACAGTCCTTCAGAGGAAAATATCATTGTCCTTGTTTTACAAATAGGCAAACTGAGAACTCAGGATGAGAAGTTACTTCTCTGACCACAGTGCTAGTAAACCAAGAATTCAGGATTAAACTGAAGCCTAATTCTAAAGCTCTTGTTCTTATTATACGACTCTAGGAAGTGTCATTAGTTCAGGCCAGTCTTAGGAGTATGTTGAATGGAAGACCTCTGTGATGTGATCTGCCTGCGAAGGTCTGCTTCTCAAAAGTTTTTCCTCTGTCCAGGTACATATGACACACTCCTTTGATGTAAAACGTTGCAACACTGGGGGAGGGAATGGAAATTCACATTCACAACTTATGTTAAATTAGTTAACTGAATTACCCATCAGGACGCTGAGAATGGGATGCAAGACCGATGGGTTTTAATACAGAATGGTTCAGGAAGGGAAGTTGAGAACTTCAGCTGAAAGCTGGAAGGGGTATAATTTGAAGCTCAAGAGATTGTGTAGGGTCTAGTTTCTGCCACTAGGGGACAGTGTGCAGGTGCCAGAAATAGGGGCCGGAGGCAGCACTGAGAAAACAAACTCGGATCGAAACGGAAACTCTTTTTCAGTTAGTAAGACTTGGCAAAGAGCCCCTGGCAGGTAAACCCCAAACTGAAACTATAAATCAGAAGTTACTTAAGATCAGGTCCATCTGAAGACCTGAACATATATCCTGACTAGGTGAAGGCAGAATGTACTCACCGTTATGACTGCTAACAAGTGATGCTTTTAAATGACGATGTGACGAAGTCGTCTCAAATTTATTAAAAATTCCCTTATTGATTACATTTTAGGGTGATCACATGACAAAGAGAATAGAGGAAGGTCAAAAGAAAGAGCCAGACTAAGAGGTGTATTTTATAAATTATCAAGATTTAAGTATAAGCATCTCATTTTTTTAAATGAAAGAAGTACTCTTAAATGTGTTAGATAACTGTTAAAGGTCATTTCGATCCTTTATCTCGTCATTCTTTTAGTCAAGACAAATCATACAGTGAGAGGAAGGTATCCAAGTGATGTTAAATATTTAAGAAAATATTTAACATTCTTCAGCAAAACCTCACCTTTAGTTTTATTGCTTTCAGATACTTTAGTGTTACCTCAGCTCATCTGGGAACTCTTTGTTGCACTAGGAGTTGTATTTTGCAACAAATGTTCATATTCTTTTCTGTAAACATAGCTACTTGTATATTTTTTAATATGGTTTGAAAATCAAGAGGGTTTAAAATTTGTGTTAAAATAATTACTCCAGGAGATCTAATGTACAGCATGATGACTATAGTTAATAATACTGTATTGAATACTGGAAATTTGCTAAGAGAATAGAGTTTAGGTGCTCTTATCACGCACACACACAAAAGGTAACTATGTCAGGAGATGATACGTTAATTGGCTTGACTGTAGTAATCATTTCACTATGTATATGTATATCAAATCGTCATATTGTAAACCTTAAGTATACACAATTCTTATTAAAAATAAGTTCAATCGGTCTTGGTTAAAAAAAGAAAAAAAATAATTACTCCAGGAAACTGTGAGGTATTTAGATTTATTCTTATTTTCCTAAATATAAATACCTTCATTTCATGGTTGGGAAAACATATTCAAAATGGTAGTTTGCATCCTTCATGATTTAACAACAGGAGCATGCGTCTGCAAAAGAGCACAGTGAAAGTTAATTGCTGTCTACTTGGAAAGCCCGAAGCAGATTTTGCCCCTGGCGAGATAATTTTACAAAAGCGGGAACAAAAAGTGAGCCAGGC
Organism: Globicephala melas; assembly: GCF_963455315.2. Classification (NCBI taxonomy): domain Eukaryota; kingdom Metazoa; phylum Chordata; class Mammalia; order Artiodactyla; family Delphinidae; genus Globicephala; species Globicephala melas. The sequence continues at coordinate 15,375,897 of NC_083330.1, forward strand.
TGTCTCTCAATCATTACTGTGTCAGATGAAAGCTTCTCTCTCTCCCATTCATCATCTATCTATCTATCTATATATAGACAGATAGATGATGAACTTAAGAGGCACACATTCAAAATGCCTGTTTATAACCAAAGCAGGAAAAAACCCATAACAGAACACACAGTATCACAAAAGGCTTCATCTGTGCCAGTGGATTTTGAGTGATGTATTTCTAGAGTCTAAAAGTACAAATTATCTTCTGGGTAAAATACCTGCCTGTGTGAGCTTTGACTTAACTTCATGTAGGTCTTTCAGCACTGGGACTTAACATTCTGACCTAACATTTAATGTATTAATCCTAATTTTAATCCGATACCAAGGCTCTCTGTTGTATTGAATCAATTCAGGTTAATTCAGAATTATGTTGCTCCCACCCAGAATCAATAGACCCACTGTTGGTTCTCTCCAGAGCTGACCACCCACTTTTGTGAGAATCTGCAGTGAATTAGAAAATCTGTCATTGCTGGGGAGACTGGGCAGCTCAGATATGGTCTGTCATTCTCTCTGGTCTATACAATACCCACCTTTTGTCCACCGTCTCCTAAAGTAACCTGACATAACTGAGCCTGCCAGTCAATGAGATCTTTATTCTCCTGGAAGGAATGCCTTGCACACCAGCATTATTAAGAAATTTCTGGACAATGTTTAGTGGCTGAAGAATAATCCAACGTTCTATTAAAAAGCCATCTGGGTAATTAATAGCACATTTGTTCTCAGCCTCCTCCCAATTTGTCCATTAGTGGAATAAAAGCTCAGGACAAAGGGTAATGTGGTTCAGTTATATTTTACAAGAATTCTTCAGGAAGTTGAAAACACATGATAGTTTTCCAAAGATACATATGTTTATGGGCTCCTAGAGCAGCAAATAGGAAAACCCATGAGCTTTAAACTGAAGTTTTCTGCTACCACTAGCTATTTAACTGAAGAAAACTGATATGGAATATTGACAATCCATCCTTAGAGATGACGGGCGTGCTGCTGGTATGCCCCCCAAACATGTATAGACTAGGATGTCTCCGTCATATTTAAGTTAAAAAAATTTTCCCTGAATATTTACAAATGTGAAAAGGCAGGACTTTTACATCCTTTTACCTGATGGTTGAAGGCTTTTCTGGGCTCTCTTCTTGATGTATTTTCATGAGTAGTAGCCTCAGGCAGCATATTTCTGCGCCATTGCCAAATCAACTGTTTTTCTTATTGATGCTTTCTCTGTTAGTTTGCCTTTTTTCCTAAACTGCATGTACAGAGAAACTTTGAAGTCCCAGATATTTGAAGATAAAAGTTAAAAACACCTCGGCAAAGTTAAATGAGGATTTAGTGTGTTTCTTTCTGTCTTTTAGATTTATTTTAAAGCAGTGATCAGCTAAACAGCACAGGAACCTGGAATTTATAGGGATTACATTGCCACAGAGTATATCTGTGTGTGTGTGTGTGTGTGTGTGTGTGCCTGTGTGCGTGTGATGGGGGATGTGGTGGAGTGGGAATGTGGGCAATGTCGAGGTCACAACCAGTGAATCTGCAAATATACTCCAGTAGGTTGGGAGATGATGAGACGGAGAGAGTGACAGAAGAGAGACAGAAAGAGAGGGAGGGGGTGGAGTAAAGCGGGGGTGGGGGGTGGGGGTCGGTGGGGGGGGGAAGAGAGGGGGCAGGGGAAGGGGAGAAAGAGAAAGAAAATCTCTCTTAGATAAAGGTCTGTATATTTTGAAGGTCTCAGATCCTGCAAGACATTAGTTTTAGTTACTTTTTACTAGGTGCCAGGCTAAGTACTTTCATGGATTATTTTATATAATTTTTATAACAATGCTATAAAGTAGGTGTTCTCCTCATTTTTAGATGAGGCTTTGAGAGGCTGAGGTCACACAGCTAGTAAGTAGCAGAGCCTGCAGTCCCTGTGGCCTCCAGTCACACCCCCTTGCTCACTGACTGCCTTTCTGTTCCTTAAACATGCGGTTCTCTGGACTGGGTAATCCCTTCACCTTGAGTGACCTTCCCCTGACTCTTTCTGTGACTGGGCTTTCTCTTTCCAGCAAATGTCCATTTAAGAAAACATGTTTTAGAAGTGACCGACCTGAGTTGAGTCTTAGTTTCATTTATTCATTCATTTAATGCGTATTACATGTCTAGTATGCCCCAGACACTGTTGAAGGCAAGGTGCGGAGAGAAAATATTTCCATCCAGCCCTTGCCCTCAGGGGCTTACAATTTTATCATGGGAGAGAGACAATCAAATAGACAGCTGCAAAATTATAACAATTCCTGAGGAATTGACTCTTGGGCCAAGATCTGAAGGATGGCATGGTATTATCTAAGCAGAGAGAAGAGGCAAAACGAGGTGCAGGCAGCTCAGACCTTGTTCTGGGAGGGTGTGTAGGGAGCGCGGCTGGGTCTTAGAGAGAGAGGGAGAGGGAGTGCGTTAGAGTGATTGGGGGTGCGTCACAACACCTAGAGCACAGCCCGTGAGCAATGGGAGGCCACAAAGTGTCGTGATACAGTCAGCAGCCCTGACCCGCGGGTTCCACACTCACGGACATGGAGGGAGGGCAGGCTGTACCTTGACATTTTACATAAGGGGCTTGAGCATCCACGGATTTGGAACCAACCTTCCCTCCCCAGCCCCATACCGACGGAGCATACTTTGGTATTTCACTTGTGGAGAAGCTCTTCCCCAGACTGATGTCATTCAGGAACTTACCCCTGTCATTTCCTTTCCTCGGGAGATTTCACTGTGGCTTTTAGTGGAACCTTGACCCCAGGATGCCTTCAGCACCATGGGTTCAGGAGAGGGTCTGGAGGGCTCAGCAAACAGTGGTCACTACTGCTTTAGGACAGCTTCAGGTATGGGCTGCTCTGACCCAGCCAGGACATGAAGGAAAGCACAGGTTTATCCCTAAACTAAGTTCCGTTTTAGAAGCACAGACTCCGAGAGAAACCAAGGAATGAACCTGTTTAAATATCCATTTGTGACTAAGTCGTTTTTCGATTTCACTGAGTTAGGAGGTCAGCTGTCCCAGCTGCCAAAGTGTGAGGGGAACACAGAGTCAGAGCCCGGAGGCAGTTCTTGGCCAGGAAGGCTGGGTCTCTCCTCAGCAGAACAAATATTTGTTAGCACTTTACACAAGAATACTCTTGAGCTCATCGTATTTACATTGCAAATGATCTGTAAATAGCAAAGCAGTTATGTGTACCTGAAGTTTGTCATTTGTTTGAGGACATTATATAGATAGAAGACGAGAGAAGTGAGTTTTGGAAGGGAGAGGAGTGCCGTGAAAAAGCAAACACAAAGCCTCCAGCAGAACCTCTCTTTGCCAGGGTAGAGACTTAAAAGGCCACCCCAAAATGAATCCCAAGTGAACCCTCCCTCCAGCATCTCCCTTGGCAGGTTAAGTGGACCTAGACTTATAAACCCAACTGTCAGAACAAGTTGTCTCTGAAAGGAGTAAATAGACAGCCCTGCCCTGGCTCTGATACAGCAGTCTCTGGAGCATCATGCGAGATTTTCTTCCTGTAGGACCTCCCAGTGTCCAGCCCCTGTGGCCTATAACTCATTAGCAACTTCTGGAAGGGAAGAGAAGGCAACCCCTGTCTGCTAGAAACAATGCGTCTTCAACACTTTCTTTTTTTAATTAAAAACATTTTTTTAAACATCTTTATTGCTTTATAATGTTGCGTTAGTTTCTGTTGTATAACAAAGTGAATCAGCTATACATATACATATATCCCCATACCCGCTCCCTCTTGCATCTCCCTCCCACCCCTCTAGGTGGTCACAAAGCACAGAGCTGATCTCCCCGTGGGATGCAGCTGCTTCCCACTAGCTATCTATTTTACATTTGGTAGTGTATGTATGTCAGTGCTACTCTCTCACTTCATCCCAGCTTACCTGTCGCCCTCCCCATGTCCTCAAGTCCATTCTCTACGTCTGCATCTTTATTCCTGCCCTGCCCCCTAGGTTCATCAGAACCATTTTTTTTTAAGATTCCATATATATGTGTTAGCATACGGTATTTGTTTTTCTCTTTCTGACTTACTTCACTCTGTATGACAGTCTCTAGGTCCATCCACCTCACTACAAATAACTCAATTTCGTTTCTTTTTATGGCTGAGTAATATTCCATTGTATATATGTGCCACATCTTCTTTATCCATTCATCTGTCGATAGACATTTAGGTTGCTTCCATGTCCTGGCTATTGTAAATAGAGCTGCAATGAACATTGTGGTACATGACCCTTTTTGAATTGTGGTTTTCTCAGGGTATATGCCCAGTAGTGGGATTGCTGGGTCGTTTGGTAGTTCTAGTTTTAGTCTTTTAAGGAACCTCCATACTGTTCTCCATAGTGGCTGTATCAATTTACATTCCCACCAACAGTGCAAGAGGGTTCCCTTTTCTCCACACCCTCTCTAGCATTTATTGTTTGTAGATTTTTTTTTTTTTTTTTTGCGGTACGCGGGCCTCTCACTGCTGTGGCCTCTCCCGTTGCGGAGCACAGGCTCCGGACGCGCAGGCTCAGCGTCCATGGCTCACGGGCCCAGCCGCTCCGCGGCATGTGGGATCTTCCCGGACCAGGGCACGAACCGTGTCCCCTGCAACGGCAGGCGGACTCCCAACCACTGCGCCACCAAGGAAGCCCCCGTTTGTAGATTTTCTGATACTGGCCTTTCTGACTGGTGTGAGGTGATACCTCATTGTAGTTTTGATTTGCATTTCTCTAATGATTAGTGATGTTCAACACTTTCAAGAGCTAGATTTTCATGTTAACATGAGTCAACACGTGTGGATACATTATGGTCAGGTGTATAGAGCACTTTCCTGTCTGTTTTGGAATCATGCTTTTCCATTATAAAATGGAAAAAAAAAAAGGAGAGCATTTTAAGTAAAGAAGAGTTGGTGTGAGAAAAAAAAAAACTTTCACAAAACAGTCACAGTGTAAGGGAAGGTACTCCAATCTTTCTGTCTATGCAATTTAAAAATTTTATTGACATGTATTCTACATAAGAGTTATCCCTACATGGTGTTAAGCTTCTGGAAGTATCTTCATCATTCTCCCAAACCTGTCCCCCAACTGAAGTATGAAATCTCATCATTACCAGATTTTTCTCAATGCTAACATTTTTAGTTGTTTGAAAAGCTTTCTTTAGATATAATTAACAAACATATAATTCATCCATTTAAAGTGTACAGTCAATGTTTTTTACTATATTCACAGGATTATGCAACCATGACCACAATCTAATTTTAGATCTTTTTTGTTCCCCTAAAGAAAAAAGCCCAGGGCTTCCCTGGTGGCGCAGCGATTGAGAGTCCTCCTGCCGATGCAGGGGACACGGGTTCGTGCCCCAGTCCGGGAGGATCCCACGTGCCGCGGAGTGTCTGGGCCCGTGAGCCATGGCCGCTGAGCCTGCGTGTCCGCAGCCTGTGCTCCGCAATGGGAGAGGCCACAACAGTGAGGCCTGCGTACCGCAAAAAAAAAAAAAAAAAAGAAAAGAAAAAAGCCCATACCCTTAGCAGTCCCTCCTCATTCCTTTCTACCCCAAGCTGTAGGCAAGCACGAAGCTACTTTCCATCTCTATAGATTTGCCTGTGCTGGACATTTCATATAAATGGGATAATACGATATGTGGCCTTTTGTGACTGTCTTTTTTCACTTAGCACGTTTTCAAGTTTTATCCGTTTTGTCACATGTATCAGGACCTCATTTCTTTTCATTGCTGAATACTATTCCATTGTGTGATTATAGCACATTTTATTTTCTTATTCATCAGTGAAGGGACAGTGGGTTGTTTCTACTTTTTGGCTCTTTGTAATGCTGCTTTAAACATTTATGTACAGGTTTTTTCCTGTGTGGACATGTAGTTTTATTTCTCTTGGGTAGATACTTAAAAACAGAATTTCTAGGTAACTCTGTGTCTAACATTTTGAAGAAATGCCAGACTGTCTTCCAGAGAGCTACACCATTTTACATTTGCACTAGCAAAAAGGTTCCAGTTTCTCCACATTCTCACTAATACTTGCAACTGTCTGTCTGTTTCTTTATATGAAGCATTATTCTTCCTTTACTACTATTTTGCAATTCATATCCCTTTCTTAGCTCCCTCCTTCCCTTTTCCTATCAAGTTCCTAATATAATAGCATGAATTAGTTTATCAAATGGCTTTCTTGTGAGAGTGGGGTTTTCTTTGCTTCAGTGCATTTCTGTGCTAGGTTGGGCTGGGGGAAAGTGTAGGGAGATAGAGGTACTAGGCACCAGAAGAAGCATGGGGCCCATGGGGACTTTGACCACTTCACAGACTGTTTAGCCAAAGGCCTGGGTTGGAGACAGGGTCATGGAATTTCGGTTGGTAAGCACACCTCTGGTTCCTTGAAGAAATGGGTGGAGTTGTATTAGTTGTCTCTAAGGGTAAGTACATTTTCAAAGATTTCTGGAACTCAGAGTAATCCAGCCTGGTGGAACTCTGCTTAAGAGCTCTAGCCAGTCACTGCCCACCACGACTCAAAATGGGGTCTGAGAATGCTTTCTTTACTGGTCCATGACAGAAATTGAGACCAAGTGTTTAGAAACATTTTTAACAATATGACATGGCTCTGCCACCCAAGCTGGATGAACTCAAGTTTGGTGAACTCATCTCGGTGAATAGGGTTTAACTTGCTCACTCGTTGTCAGATTCACCTAATGAGTTGTATGTGGTATGAGCTGCATTCTAGACACAGGCAGTAGAACCAGGACAGATAGGAAATTAAAAATAAAATTAGTCCTTAGCCACAGTGTGAGAACCGCTGCATTACAGGAAAGTAATGCTTTTCAGCATTTTCATTCCTTCAACTACATTAGCCTTTGATACAGGAAGGGATGGGGTCTGGGCATAGGAGAATAATGATAGGAGCAGGCATTAACTGAGCACTTACTAAACACTAGGCTCTGTGCTAAGCACTTTACTCATTGTGACTGATTTTAGTTGATACAATTACTATTTCCGTTCCAGGGAACTGTGGGGCAGGAGGCATAAGTACTAGCTCTGTGGTTAGGTTTCCCTCCTGATGGGTTAGCAGGGTGGGTCCTGCTTCAGCTTCAAGCCCGCCTAGTTCAGGAGGCTCTGCCCTCTTCACTGATTTGGACTCTGGTCACCTCTCCTCCCCTTGGCTGTCCCTGTCTTGGCCTCTGTCTCTGCTGGCTGATTGATCGGATCCCAGGGATGTGGGAAAGTCCTGTGAGGCAAGAGGATGGAGATGCAAATAGGAAGAATCAAGGCAGGAAAAGAAGCTGAGGAAGAGCCCAGAGGTGTGAAAGAGAGCTTGGCTGGAGGCCTTTTTTAGGGGAAGAGTTGTAGCAATTGTTGTGGAAAGTGGAAATTTGGGGAATGAAATAGGTGTTTAAAGAACCAAGTGGGAGGTAATCACGTCTCCTGTTTCTCCACAACCTTAGGGCAAAATGCACAGAATTTTGTATGCTGTTGGAGTGAGGTGGGTATCTTCCTTTTGCAAACATGGTCCTGGGTGAGAGCAGGGTAGGCTGTCTGGCCATGTTTGGCTTACGTTTGAATGACCAGTGCCCTTCAATCTCACTCCCAGCTTGTGTAGCCTGGGACTTACTGTTTACACTGGGAGAGAAGAGCCTTATAGTTCTGTCTGGTATTTTGGAAGAGTTGGGGTTAGGGATGGGAAAGGGATGGAGTCTCCCTGCCTACTCTCTTCCCAGAGAGTAACCACGTGGGTGTGGATCAGCTCCTTCCCTCCCTCCCCCACCTATATGTCTGCAAATGTTTACCCTGCAGAAGTCGTTTTTGCAGCGGGATCGTATTTGCTCGATGCAGATTTTCTAAGGTGGACCTGTGCTAAACTACTTTGCATTGTTTCCCATCACAGTAATTATTTTAATGACTTGTAAAGTGGTCTCCTTATTTAGGGATCTGAGGTTAGTGACCCTTAGGAAAAGCAGCTGACCTTGAGCAGACTTCCACAGGCTCAACCCTCAGGTTCATTTCCCATCAGTGAGTGTCATGGGGCTCCATGACACTCACCGTGTCATACAGCTCCACGCAGAACAGTGCCTGGCACATAATAGGCACTCAGTAAATATTTGTTGTTTGTTGGAAAAAAAAATATTAGTCATTTACACTCACGTACCAAATCGATGCTTTCAGGGAAACAGTTTCTCCTACATAAGCCCTTACACATTTGCCAGCCAGAGAGCAGTACTGTCTGTTCTTTACTCGTCTTTCAGGTTAGTTGCTAGAGATGAGGTGGGCTATGTAGAATGTTTAGGGGACTTTCCTGAGAGATTCTTTGAGATGCATAATTTGCCGGCTGGAGAAGACATCAGCCTTTTGTAAGTCAGATTTTTCCAATTTAAAATGAAATATTTTGCTTCTGGGGACTCTTCTCAGGGGATTGTAAAGTGCACTTGTGTCACTGTGTAATTTCTTCAACAAGAGCTTATCTCGGGAGCATCGTAGTGGCTGGGAATTAAGAAACTTCTGTTTCAGTTCCAACCTCACCAGCGGCTTCCGTGTGACCTTAGGGAAATTAGTTAACCTCCTTGGATTTTATGTGCATCAAAATGAGGGTCAGACCATTACCTCATAGTCTGGGCTCAAGGAGCTGAAACCCAGCGCGATTCCCAGGTGAAGCCTGCTAAAAGCAAGCAGCCTTGTTCCCCCGTTTGGAAGTCCCTCCCCCAGTTCAGAAGTGCATGGTCACTCATCTGTCAGCCTGCAGTCCTTCGGGGGGCTTATTGTACACAAACAATACCTTAGAGGTGAGGGGTCAGTCACGATTTTTAAAGGATGTTATGTATTTAATCTTCTCATCTGACTTTCTCCATCCTGGGGAAGGCAGGATTTATTGTCATCTCAATTCTATAAATTCAGTTTATAGAACTTGAAAGACGAATTAGAAATTAAAAACTCAGTAGCATATAGGGCAATGTACATTCTTCCATAATCTGGCCCCATGGAATGACAGTTTCTATGGCAATATTTATATTTTCAGTATAAATTACCCGTTGGGGCTTCCCTGGTGGCGCAGTGGTTAAGAATCTGCCTGCCAATGCAAGGGACACGGGTTCAACCCCTGGGCCGGGAAGATCCCACATGCCGTTGAGCAGCTAAGACCGTGCGCCACAAATACTGAGCCTGTGCTCTAGAGCCCGCGAGCCACAACTACTGAGCCCGCATGCCTAGAGCCCGTGCTTCACAACAAGAGAAGCCACCGCGATGAGAAGCCCGCCCATCGCAGCAAAGAGTAGCCCCCGCTTGCCGCAGCTAGAGAAAGCCTGCGTGCAGCAACGAAGACCCCAATGCAGCCAAAAATAATAAATAAATTAATTAATAAAAAAAATATTACCCATTGGTAGTATACTGGATCTAGAATCAGAGTGGCTGGGTTTAAATCTTGCTGTGTCCCTCCATGAGGAACCTTAGGCAAGTTACTTAAGCATCTCTAAGTCTCGTTTTTCTCATTTGTAAAATGAGGATAATAAAAGTACTCATCTCATAATGTTCTGTGGATTAAATGAAAATTTACATATGTATATGAAGTACTTAGTATATTGCCTATTATATAATAAACTCCCATTTATTTATTTATTCATCTTTGGCTGCGTCGGGTCCTCATTGCTGAGCATGGGCTTTCTCTAGCTGCGGCGAGCAGGGGCTACTCTACGTTGTGGTGCACGGGCCTCTCACTGCGGTGGCCTCTTGTTGCGGAGCACAGGCTCTAGGCACTCGGGCTTCAGTAGTTGCGGCATGTGGGCTCAGTAGTTGTGGCTTGTGGGCTCTAGAGCACAGGCTCAGTAGTTGTGGCGCACAGGCTTAGTTGCTCTGCGGCACGTGGGATCTTCTTGACCTAGGGCTCGAACCCGTATCCCCTGCATAAGCAGGTGGATTCTTAACCACTGTGCCACCAGGGAAGTCCCTAAACTCCCAATTATTATGTTGTTTTATTACATTTTATTTTCTTATATACCACCAAGTTATACCAATACACCATCAGTTATTCTTCTTTTAAGTAAATTATTATATATATAACACCATTAGTCGTTTTACACATCAGAAAATCACAAAGAAGAAAAGATAAAAATGATTTGTATTCTTTCCATTCAGATAATCCCTCCTGATATTTTAAACAACAAAATAACACATTAAAAAGGTTAGAAACATCAGCTTTAGTAGATGTGTATCATTAGATTTGGTATCCTTAGGAGAGAAGTGTATAAAATAGAAAGTTGGAACCTTTTCCCTTTTTGCAGGGTAATTCCTATTACCATTTGATTATTTCCAGAAAAATATGCACATTCCCACATATATGCATCAAACCTTTCCCTTTTCACACATAAGCTATTACACAAAGTGCACTGTTCTGCCCTTGTTTTTCTCCACTTCTATATCTGGGAGCTTTTCCACCAGCAGATCTATTTAGTTCTCTTTCATGCCCTCCTCGTATTCCGTCCTATAGACGTATCATAGTTTAGTTATCCTGTTATCTATTGATGGACACTGGGTAGTTTTCAGTCGTAGTTAGTTAGTTTGTTTGCAGTTTAATTATGCTTCAGTGACTATCCCTGTTTGTATGTCTTGGAGAATTTTTGCAAAATGTATCAATAAGATAAATTTCTAGCAAAGGGCTTGCTGAATCAGACATTTTGGTTTTGACAGTTATTTGATAGATCCTTCTCTACCAATTTACAACAATTTAACACTTCTGCTAAAGGCAGTTTCCTATGCCCAGTTGCAGGTATTGGGTATCCTCCAACTACAAGCATTTTCAAGATTTAAAAATGGCATTGTGTGATTTATATTTCTGATAAGTGAAGAACATTATCTCTTTCTTGTTTAGATTTTATTACACGTGAGGCCAAACAGCTTGTCCTATATTTACTGGGTGTTTGTCTTTTTTCACTGTAAACTGTATTTTTTGCCCATTTTTCTGTTAGATTATTTATCTTTTTCTTATTTATTTATGTGACCTTAAATACATAAATATTAACATGTGGTTTCAAGAGATATATTAAATCAAATGAAATTTTAGTTGCATCTTGGAAGAAAAAAGTTTGCTTAGGAGACATAGTAGATAAATTTGTGTTTGCTGGCCCAGCATATATTTCCTCTTCTGAAAACAGCCCACAGATTTTCCTTTTGGGTAACAGCATGTTTTTACCCCACACATTTTGGGTTTCTCTAGATCAGGACATGTGTAGACTTGCCCACCAAAGCTATTCATCCTTCTGGCCACAGTACAGAGACAGAGACCCACGTCTGACCAATGGGAGCCTTTCCATGACTTTGCTGTATCCATTTGAAGAAAAGTGCCCTTTTTCTCTTTCCACTGCAGTTACTGAGAAGGGTAGATAGGATGCTGTAGAAAATACAGAACGGTGGAGACTTAAGTCAGGAAGTTGGAGAAAGCAAGCATATGATCAATAATTGTCTTCTTTACTACCACAGGCTTTATAGGTAAACTTGGCTTGACTTTGGAAGTTTGATAGGAAAGGATGAGCTAAAGATATGCAAAGGCAGGTGGGAAAAATGCTATGAGGATGATTGAAATTCAAAAAAAATCCTGAAAGAGGTCCCTCTGTATAGCACAGGGAACTCTGCTCAATACTCTAATAACCTATATGGGAAAGAATCTAAAAGAGACTGGATATATGTATATGTATAACTGACTCACCTTACTGTACACCTGAAACTAACACAACATTGTAAATCAACTATACCCCAATTAACAGCAACAAAAATAATCCCAGCAGAGCTGTGAATGCCAGGCAACAGCTTATTCAAGAAGGGGAACTGGGCACTTGTTTTGAGTAACTGCACTATGACCTTTATATTGTGAAATGGCCAAGTCTTAACAAGAGACTGGTTTAAAAACTATTAGTCAGGTTTTAGCCTGCAGTGTAAGGGACAAACTTCCTGGAAATGTGATTCAATGTGCCTGAGTCTTTTTATTTTATTTTTTGATGAAGTCACGCACATTGATAGCTACAGAAGCATTTAAAATGAAGGATGACTCTTGTTTTCGTTTCTCTCATTCTTTCTCTCCCTCCCTTTCTGTATTAATTGGGAATCTGGGATTTGTACTTCACCATATGTCAGAGGGTGAGGTACTACCGCATTACACATATTTTAATAGCTAGAGTTCAAGATTAAAAACATGTAAAGCCAGCACGTAAGAGTACAATTTCATAACGCTGCTTGCTTTGGGCGTTGAGTACCAGCTTATGATCATACTCCTTTTGACAAGCCCAAAGTTTAACTTTCAATAAGAAGAGTTAAGTGGTGAAAATGTATAAGATAAACTCATACACTTAAGTTAACAGGAATTAGTGAAGTGAAAAAGCATAAAATCAGCTCAGAGTCAGGAAAGCTAGTAATTTATATCCATTAAAAAAAAATTTTTTTTTTTACAGTGTGATAGTAGCTGGGGTGACAGATCAGCAAAATTCAAACCATGTAATAAAACCAGCCACACTGATTAAAGAGAAAAGTTTACTAAATGTAGATCAAAATGATTTTCTCTCTTCAGGATAAACTCATTAGAAAAGTCAGACCAGAACCACATGGGCTGAAGTCTGACCGTGGACTGAATTAAAAGGGAAGAGCTGCGTTGCCTTTTCTCCCTTTAGGATCTTTGGGATTTGACTGTGAGATGCAGCTGGGAACCAAGAAGGCTGCCTACCCACTGACTTTCGTAAGTTCATTTATTTTGATGACAGCCATTCTTCCAAATTCCCCTTTCTCCTTTTCCGTATTTTTTTACTGCTATGTATAAAAATGACTATATTATTTGGCATTATTAGGAGGGAAGTATTTTACGTATGTGAATTTTCTAGGCTACTGTGGAACTCAAGCTTTTACATTTCAATTATTTTTAAGAGAACATTTTCTAAGGGGTATTTTTACTTCCTTGGTATCATTATTGGGACTGATTATTGTTCTTTGTGTCAGTATAATTCTGTGTCCACGTAATAGCCCTCATGTCAGGCTGTCAGCTTTTGCTTATTTGTCATCCATTGTCACTGCATCCAAGAACCACCATTACCTTTTCTAGTTTAGATCCTCAAATGTGAAGTGGTGAATCTCATACCTGTGAGTCAGATAGGGAACATATTTTTGCAGCAAATTTTGGGCCACAGTGTGTCAGTATACTGTGGAGAGGATTCCTACGCTGAGCACATTGTTGAATTTGATCACCCAAAAGGGCTTCGGTGACTGGTGCTTCAAGACTTGGAAAATAGAATTCTTTCCCCTTTTCTAAACTAGTTTTCCCTCCTCTTTGTTGCCTGGCTACTTCTTATTCATTCTTTTTATCTTAGCCACCTCCCGTGGGGGACCCTCTGTGACTGCTGTGCCGGGTCTCCTTGTATACTCATAACACTTGGACTTCCTGCATCGACACTAACTGTATTACATTTTACTGTAATTTCTTATGTAATGTCTGGGTGTCCTGGCAGAGGCCTTGCAGGCTGGTATTGTGCCCATTAATGTTTCCCCACCATAAGCATAGGGTGCTCTGCACATAGTAGGTGCTTTACAAATACTTGTTTAATGAATGATTGAACACATGGTGCTTAAGTTGAAGTGTGGCCTTACCAGGCTACACAGCTAGGGTGAAGGCCATCCAGGGCCTGAGGAACAATCACACTGGCAACAAAATGATGATCCCTTTATCTTCAGAAAAAGAGCAGCTTATGCTGCAAACTTTGGTGTGTAAGAAATATCACTTTAAATTTTATATGGACGAAATTACTTCTAGTTTCTAAGTTTCTTTCTGGCCCTGCTGCTAGTAGGACATTAAAATTCCATCACTCTGGGCTTCCCTGGTGGCGCAGTGGTTGAGAGTCCGCCTGCTGATGCAGGGGACACAGGTTCGTGCCCTGGTCCGGAAAGATCCCACATGCCGTGGAGCGGCTGGGCCGGTGAGTCATGGCCGCTGAGCTTGCGCGTCCGGAGCCTGTGCTCCGCAACGGGAGAGGCCACAACAGTGAGAGGCCCGCGTACCGCAAAAAAAAATTCCATCACTCCCTTCCTTCTCATGGAGGTACCAAGAATCTGGAAGGCTTATATGGTTGGTGCCTGGAGAAATAGGAGGACCTCTTGTCTTTAGTCCTTCATTGTTGCCGCTGCTATTGTAACTGTTCAGACCCATTCACTGTTTCAAAGGTAGGCATCTTGGCTGTCAGCGGGTCAAGGGGGACCCAGGGATATTTCTCTGCCCTCATAGGCATCACCTCTGAAATCTTGCCACCATCCCGTAGGATCTGATCATCTCTGCTCTCTTCCCTGTCCTGTGCAATCTCTCTCTTAATTCTGTTGAAACCATTTGCTTTCTCCTTCCTTTCTAGCTCAATCATCTCAAATAGTTCTTGTAAACAAAGACTCTGTAAAACAAAAGCCAGGAGAGATGGTGTGTTCTAAGCAGTTTCTGCTCTGTCCTGCAATACAGAATCTTCAAAGGAGAAGGTGCCCAAAGGCTATTTGCTTAAAATGAAGAAAGAGGAAAAAGGGAAAGGACAAAATATAAATTAATAACCAAAAGATTATCCTGTACTTTTAAGGACTAAATTGTATCCCACCAAAATGCATATGTTGAAGTCTTAACCCCTCCATGTAGCTGTCTTTGGAGATAGGGCCTTTAGGAGGTATAAAGTCATAAAGGTGGGGGGGGGGATCCTAATCCAATAGGATTAGCATCTGTAGAAGAAGAGGAAGAGAGACAGTGCTTGCTCTCTCTCCCCCATGCAAGGATACAGCAAGAAGGCAGCTGTCTGTAAACCAGGAAGAAGGTTCTTATCAAGAACAGAATCTGCTGACACCTTGATCTTGGATTTCCAGCCTCCAGAACCATGAAAAGGTAATTTCTGTTGTTTAAACCACCCAGTCTGAGGTGTTTTGTTATGGTGGCTCAAGCTGGTGAAGACACAGACTTCACGTTGACTGCATGTTCCCGCCACACAGAGTCACTGGGATGCCCAGCAGAACCATTCTCTCCATTAGACACATGGGAGACAGTGTGGGAATTACCATGAACTTAAGAGCCTATGATCAACTCAGCCTAGAGGGGTGGGATAGGGAGGATGGGAGGGAGGCTCAAGAGCGAGGGGATATGGGGACATATGTATACATATAGCTGATTCACTTTGTTGTACAACAGAAACTAACACAACATTGTAAGGCATTTATACGCCAATAAAGATATTAAAAAAAAGAGCCTATGAAACAGTTGAGAACTGAAAAAATACATTAATTTTTTTAAAATAAGAAAGCTGCAAAACTGAAACTAATAACAAATTTAATGAAAGTTCTATAAAATGTAATGTCATACCCTTCATTAATGGCTAAATTTAGAATCCATAACAAATTTATTACATGTGAAAATAATTTGTGTTAGATTTTTCTCACTTCTCAAGATTTTCCAAGTATTCATGATTTCTGAGAAAGTATAACAAATAATAAATTACATGTTTTATTTATAGATAATGTTTCAAAAACAAAATTATGAAAAGCCTTTTGATTTTTCAAAGCAAAATGATATTTAATATGGGGATGTGAGAACATTTTCATACATTTGATATGGTGTGAGATGAAATCCCTGAATTTCTAAAATTTGCCTGTGCCTTCAGCTCCCTCACTTCCCTGGCAGTGTCTTGGGTCTTCCCTGTTTGAGAGTGTAATGTAATTCTGACATTAACTGCCTGGAGTTAGTGCAGACTTCACAGGGAAAGGGTGTTCTCCATCAAGATTGCCCTTACTTCAGACACCAGCCATAAGCTTGAGGGCTTTCCAGACCACCTGTACTTCTCACCAACTGACTATGAATATGGGGGTGTCCACTATCCATCTTAGGTTTGATGATTTGCTAGAATGACTCATAGAATTCAGGCAAGTGCTATAGTTATGATACAATATTATCGCCAAGGATACAAATCAAGACCAGCCAAATGAAGAGATGCATATCGTGAGGTCTGGAATGGTCCCAAGCACAAAGCTTCTGTGTCTTTAGTATGCGCCACTCTCCTGGAAAACCAATGTGTATCGTCCATCAGGAAACTCACCTGAGCTTCAGATGTCCAGAGTTTCCACTGGAGTTTCATTGTGTTTACAAGACTGGTCTTTCTGGCATGGTGAGCCCCCCAAAATTCAGTTATGGTCCAAAGGGCTCACCATGGATAACAAAGACATTCCTATCACTTGGGAAATTCCAAGGATTTAGAAGTTACCTCCCAGGAACTCGGGACCCAAAGGCCAGCCAAATTCTTTATTAGACATCAGAGAGCTATGGATGTCACATTCACAGAAATGAGGGAAGGCTCTCCCCACTTGTGTCACAATTATTTTCTTAGATTTCCCAAAGAATAAGCTAACTTTTAAAGTTTTATTAAAATCTTCTCTCTTGAGGAATTTGAGCTAATTTCTTTCTAGTCTGGGTGAAGGAACTTTTCTATGCCCAATAACAGCTCTCTTTCCTTCTTAGAGACAGCTGTTTCCTTTCTTTTAGGTACCAAGTTTCTAAATTTCTGTCCCCATTTCTATGGGGAGGTTCAACAGACTTGAAAACTGGATGCTTGGTGAGCCTCCTCTAGTTTGCTAGAGCTTCTGAGATGATTGTGGAGAGAGCATCCTACCCTCCTCTGACATAACAAAGATGAGACATATTTCCAAGGGCATCTTTTTGTTTTAATAAAGGCATAGCATTTTCATTATCAAACCACGAATTGCCTCCATCTGTAGACCAATTGGGTAAAATGCACAGGGGCACAAAATAGGATTAAAGACATTGTTTAGAAAATATTTGCCTCTAATTTGACCAAAAACCTTTTTTCTTTTCTTTTTTTTGGTGATATGGATAATGGAAATGATTGAAAAGTCTTAATTAATGATTCCAATTTTGTTTTAAAACCATCCCATGTGCTCTGCCATATAGGATACTGTGATGGTTAATTCTTTGTGTCAACTTGGCTAGGTTATGGTGTCCAGTTGTTTGGTCAAATACTAGATATTGCTGTGAAGGTATTTTCTAGATATGATTAACATTTAAAATCAGTTGACTTTAAGTAAAGGAGATTACCCTCAATAATGTGAGTGGGTCTCATCTAATCGGCTGAAGGCCTTAAAAGCAAAAATGGAGGTTTCCCAAAGAAGGATTCTGCCTTCTGCCTCAAGACTGTAACACAGAAGGCCTGTCTGAAGCTTCCAGCATGTCAGCTTGCCCCGAAAATTTAGATTCTGGATTTGCCAGCTTCCACAATCACATGGACCAATTCCTTAAAATTTCTCTATCTCTATTTCTATCTCTAACATCTATGTCTGTCTATCTATTATCTATCTATCATCTATCTATGTATCTGCCCATCTATCATCTCTCTATCTATCCTATTGTTTTTGTATCTCTGGAGAACCCTGACTGATACAGATACCATTTTTTTTTGATATTAACATCTAGCATTAAATTCTCATAGAAAGGTTAAAAAGAAAACAAGAACCAAATAAACAGACCTTGCAAAACTGTCAATGGCATGTTCCAATGGTGCTATTTCTTTTCCTTCAACCTCCTTCTGCAAATGTCTTTCGATGAGAGAATGTAGGCATCTACCTTTGAGATGGGTAGTCTATTTTCAAGATATCACTGAATTTACTATCACATACTTGGCTAGAGATTAATTGTAAACATGGATGGACCTAGAGACTGTCATACAGAGTGAAGTAATTCAGAAAGAGAAAAACAAATATTGTATATTAACGCATATATGTGGAATCTAGAAAAATGGTACAGATGAACCTGTTTGCAGGGCAGAAATAGAGACACAGATGTAGAGAACGGACATGCAGACATGGTGGGGGAAGGAGGGGGCAGGATGAATTGGAAGATTAGGATTGATGTATATACACCAATATGTATAAAATAGATAACTAATGAGAACCTGCTGTATAGCACAGAGAACTCTACTCAGTACTCTGTGGTGACCTAAATGGGAAGGAAATCCAAAACTGAGGGGATATATGTATACATATAGCTGATTCACTTCACTGTACAGTAGAAAGTAATACAACATTGTAAAACAACTATACCCCAATTTAAAAAACAAACAAACACACTATTCCTGGGGAAAAAAAGTGCAAACTTACTTTCAAGTTCAACTATAATAGAAGCTATGTTGACCAGTCTCCACTTAACTGAGTCTCTGGATTAATGGAAGCTTGATATTACCTTTACAGGAAATAATACTCACTGATGCTTCTGATACACTGAAAGCTAACTGTAGGTAGCATGCTACTCCCTGGTACTCCTGGGTATGTCTACTCCCCTTGGGTGAGTTGCATGTTTTTCTGGAGTCCGCTGAGTTTACCTGAAATTTCTACATGCCAGTCATATTGGTATTGTCATTATGTTATTTAATTGAATATTGTAACAGCCAACTAAATGGGAGTGCTAAAACCAAGTTGAATGCTTTAAAAAGGCTTGATAAAGGTGTTTGCTAAAAGAAATTGCTGTTGAATTAGGCATAAGAAAACTATAAAAGACTAAAAATAAATAATAAAATTCTAAAGGGATTCTGCCTTCAGATTGCTTTGAAAATGCCCTTAATTTTCTAACTTAAAGAAATTGAAAATCATAGATAAGGTATTAATGCATTGTAGATGTGGTTATGTACGTACTTTTAGTGCACACATAACACATGCTCAGTAAACATGTATTTACATTGTTTTTATCACTTAAAACTTCCACTTTTCACTAGTATCTTTAACAGTCAGCATAATAAGTATGTGCCAAACAAATGAATAAATGAATTGCATGTTCTTAAAGAACCATCTATTCTCTCTCTCTCCCAACAATGCAAGCTTGGAGTTTTGTAACTGATAGAAATTAGATAATATCAAAGAGAAACAGACTCATAGGTTCAGAGAACAAACTCTCGGTTGCCAGAGGGGAGCAGAGTGGGGAGACAAATGAAATAGGTGAAGGGGATTAAGAGGTACAAACTTCAGCTATAAAATAAAGTCACAGGGTTGTAATATAGGGAATATAGTCAATGATATTGTAACAGATTTATAATGGTGACAGATGGTAACTGGACTTGTGGTGATTATTTCATAATGTATAATAATATTGAATCACTATGCCATATACCTGAAACTAATATAATATTGTATGTCAAGTATAACTCAATAAAAAGGAAATTAGATAATATCTATAAGCTTTAGAGAATTAATAGATTATGATTGTTGGACCCATTTTGTTGCCTGCTTGGTGACTCTCTCCCATTGAGGATTGTTAAAAACCTAAAATCAGTAGTGTTGAAAATGGCAAATAATTGATTGATACATAATTTTGAACATTAGCTAACAGCCAGAATTTAACAGATATGGAAACTAGCACTCTGTTGATAGCAGTAGCAGAGTGCAGGAAGAGAGCACAGAACTCCCCAAATTATTTATATAAATTGTATGATAAATTTATGCATATATAAATCATTTAGAATTAGTGTTTTTAAAAATCAACTTATTGGGACTTCCCTGGTGGCACAGTGGTTAAGAATCCACCTGCCAATGCAGGGGACACAGGTTCGAGCCCTGGGCCAGGAAGATCCCACATGCCGCAGAACAACTGAGCCCATGCACCACAACTACTGAGCCTGCACTCTAGAGCCCGCGAGCTACAACTACTGAGCCCATGTGCCACAACTACTGAAGCCTGGGTGCCTAGAGCCTGTGCTCCACAACAAGAGAAGCCACTGCAATGAGAAGCCCACGCACCGCAATGAAGAGTAGCCCCCGCTCGCCGCAACTAGAGAAAGCTCGTGGGCAACAGCAAAGACCCAACACAGCCAAAAATAAATAAATAAATAAAGTAAAATATAATAAAAATCAACTTACTGAGACAATTTGTATCATTTGCCCTTTTTAAAAGATAAATTAACTTAATGAATGTGTTTAACATAGCAGCTTGTTATGCAACGAGTATCTTTAATGCTTTTAAGATTTTTTTTAATATAATAAAATGTTTACAAAATTTTCCCAGTATAAAAATGCTATTTTATGGTTCTTAAGTCTTAAAAGTGATGTGGCTCCTTTTTCCAAGTGTCTAGTTAAGACTTTCCTTGCTGAGCTGATGATAATAGCTGGCTGTGACTCTCTGAACCATAGCAGGCCATCAGGTGGGAGAGTGAATGAGTGGGAAAGAACGCAGGCTCTGGAGTTAGATGTCCTGGATTTAGGTCATCCTTGCCTCTCACTCCTGTGTGTTTCTGGACCAGTCATGTAACCTCTCTGCCTGTATGTCCTCCAGTGAAAAACAGAGAAGATAATAATAATATTACCTGCTTAATTTCCCTCCTGGACTATTTGGATAATCAAGTGATATAATATTAGTGAAAATACTTTATAAACTATAAATTGGTATATTAATGCTAGTTACTTTAATTTTGATAATTCCCATTTACATGTATTTTATAGCAGAAACCTTATTATCTCTGATATAAAATCTCACATCCTGGGACTTCTCCCGTGACATGAAAACACAGGGTGATCAACTTTTCAAAGACGTCTGAAGCTTGAGGCAGCATCTGGAAATTTTAAAAATGGAACTGGAATTCATTTATTTTAATACAATCCTACAAAAAGGAAAGAGTTTATATCTTTTTGAAATTTAACTTGCCTGCATTCCATAAAAGCAGAGTTATATTTATCATTCTTAACTAATTTGGGCTTTCAAAATTTCTGAAATGTTATTCTGCCATTTAATACTTCCTAAATGTTGTCCACTTTGGTTCAGTTCCATGGAGCCATGTTCCACTTTAACCCAAATTGCAAGTTTGCTTTCCAACTGTTTAACAGAAAGTGATAATAGCCAAGAGAAAAATTCTGAGAGAGCGATAAATCCTGAAGTTTCGGGAGAGAAGGAGAGAGAGAGAGAAAGAGAGGGCAATGTGGTGGTGGGGAATGAGACAGAGAAAGGGAAGGAAAGAGGGAGGGAGGGAGAGAGCAAGCTTGTCTATTTTATGCATTTGCAAAGCGCTATCTGGGAACTCTCAGAAACTTGGGGCCATCCTATAGTTTGCTTTCAAAATGGATGTGGAGACAGACCCCTCTTCCCTGGAATAATCAAGTGAAGTAAAATTACCTTGTAATATGTTAAAAACGCCATTGGTGAAAGGTGTGTTTATTTAATTTCATAATACAGCAATAGGTATTTCAATTTCTTAGAAGTCCGTTATTGATTTTAGCCAAATTGTATTTAGGGTAGGGAATAAGAAATTCTGATTTGATAAATCTTTAAGTTTTCCTAAGATTTTTTTTCCCTGATGGTGACCCATTTTAGAATTTTGGGAAAATAAGGAATAGTACAGACTACCTAGAAGAGCAGTCGAGCTGCCTAAGAGCAATTCTGTTGAGTCTCACCACAGGGAACTATTCCAGGTAAGTGGGTGGGACACACCCAGAAGCGCCTAGGGCCCTGGGCAGAGCGCTGAGGGGAGTGTTGCTTACTTAACCTGTCCTTGCCACCCACAGTCTTGCCTGCAAGTAATAGTTTGCACCCGTCGGATCTAGACATTTTAATGAAATGACATCTAGAGGGGTTTTACATTTTGATTTTATTAAGACAACAAAGGATAAAAAGAAAATAAATTTATTCTATGAAATGGGAAATTATAAGCTATTTAAAGATAATATACAGCAACGTATTGCAAATTGTGTTCTGAAAAAACTCATTTAGGGGGATGCTTATTGAAACCAGCATTTAAATAAAGTAAGAAAACTGGGTTAAAGTTAAGCATTCCTCTTCAGTCAGGACTCTCAGGCCTTTACTATGTTAAGCCGACCACAGAATACTTTTTTTTTCAAAATGTTTTTATTGAACTATAGTTGATTTACAATGTTGTGTTAGCTTCTGGTGTACAGCAAAGTGATTCAGATATATATACACACACACACACACACACACACACACACATATGTATATTCTTTTTCATATTCTTTTCCATTATGACTTATTACAAGATATTGAATATAGTTCCCTGTGCTATACAGTTTGTCCTCGTTGGTTATCTATTTTATATATAGTAGTTTGTATCTGCTAATCTCAAACTCTTAATTTATACCTCCCCATTCCTCTTTCCCCTTTGGTAACCATAAGTTTGTTTTCTATGTCTGTGAGTCTGTTTCTGTTTTATAAGTAAGTTCATTTAGGGCTTCCCTGGTGGCGCAGTGGTTGAGAGTCCGCCTGCCGATGCAGGAGACACGGGTTCGTGCCCCGGTCCGGGAAGATCCCACATGCTGCGGAGTGGCTGGGCCCGTGAGCCATGGCCGCTGAGCCTGCGCATCCAGAGCCTGTGCTCTGCAATGGGAGAAGCCGCAATAGTGGGAGGCCCGCGTACCGCCAAAAAAAAAAAAAAAAAAAAGTTCATTTGTATCATATTTTAGATTCCACTTTTAAGTGATATCATATGACATTTGTCTTTCTCTGTCTTACTTCACTTAGTATGATAATCTCTAGTATGATAATCTCATCCATGTTGCTGCAAATGGCATTATTTCATTCTTTTTTATGGCTGAGTAATATTCCATTGTGTGTGTATGTATATATATATATACACATATATATATACATACACACACATACATATATATATACATATATGCACACACCACATCTTCTTTATCCATTTATCTGTCAATGGACATTTAGGTTGCTTCCATGTCTTGGCTATTATAAATAGTGCTGCTGTGAACATTGGAGTGCTATGTCTTTTGAAATTAGAGTTTTCCCCATATATATTTTTTCTTTTGTGGAGTACCTTTTGGAATTATATGCACCTCCTAGAACCACATCTGTTGAGCACTAGTTTGGGAGCCACTGCTATACAGTTAATTTACCCAACTATGAACAACTGCCAATGATATACTATGGGGTTTTGATACTAACTTTGAATTTTTCCCCATGATGATCGGTAGAATGCTCAGCCTGGTGTAGAGGGGACACCTCGGTCCTATTAGATTTGGTTGTCTCTTTGTCTGTTGACATCTACATGTGCCCCCCAGCTCTCATTTCACTGCCTGCCCTGCATTTGCTGTGTCCTTTATCAGAACCTTTAACATTCATTGCAGAAAATTCTTGGTACTTCAGCATGTAACTGCTTCAAATGCAGATTTTTGTTAAGTACAGAGTTTCAATGACTGTATCCCTAGTTACTTAGGAATGATCCCTATTAGCATTTAATTCTGCAGCTGTATGCTTGCCCTCTCTCTCTCTCTCTCTCTCTCTCTCTTTCTCTCTCTCTCTCTCTCTCTCCCCCTCTCTCTCTCTCTCTCTCTGTTTCACATACTTTGAGCTATACCTTGAGTGGGTAAAGCATTATATATGTATTTTTTAACTTCACCCCAAAAGCCATAACTGAGCAAAGCTCTTTTTAAAAAAAATTTTTATTGGAGTATAGTTGCTTTACAATGTTATGTTAGTTTCTACTGTACAACAAAGTGGATCAGCTATATGTATACACATATCCCCTCTTTTTTGGATTTCCTTCCCATTTAGGTCACCACAGAGCACTGAGTAGAACTCCCTGCGCTCTACAGTAGGTTCTCATTAGTTATCTATTTTATACATCGTATCAATAGTGTATATATGTCAATCCCCATCTCCCAAGTCATCCCCCTGACGCTTGGTATCCATACGTTTGTTCTCTACATCTGTGTCTCTATTTCTATTTTGCAAATAAGATCATCTTTGCCATTTTTTAGATTCCACATATATGCCTTAATATACGATATTTGTTTTTTTCTTTCTGATTTACTCCACTCTGTGTGACAGTCTGTATGTCCATCCATGTCTCTACAAATGACCCAATTTTGTTCCTTTTGAACAAAGCTCTTAAATCCAAAAATCAAAATATTTTTGCCAACTTTATAGAAACTGTGGTGTCTGTCCTCTACTAGACCCTTAGGAGATAAATAGCCTAGTCTTCTGGAGTTCCCATGTTCCTTTGAGCAGCCTAGCGACCATTCACCTTTTTATCAGCAACCCCACTACCTCTGCACAATTGCTTCCATCATTGTGTTGGTCTTGGTAGAATGATGTTCCAGTGATTAAGCCGTTGTCTCTCAGCTCTCATCCACTACACTCTGCTTGGCTTTGTAATATTGGGGCTGGGCTTATGCAAATTAATGTTTCTCCTTTGTCAGCTGACTTCCTGTTTCTAGAGCGCTACTAGAGGGAGACTGGAAGGTGGGAGGAAGGAGAAGGGACTTGTTCCTTCCTGTTTACTCGCTGTTCCTGTCTTCCATGCCTTGGTAATGGTGTTTCACCCCTTTAGCAGTAGTTGGTTCCAGTGTCCAGCTTCTAGCAGCACTTCAAGAACCAGGCTTAAGGGTACCAGCCACAGCCTGGCAGAGCACGCCCTCTTCAGAGGTCTGAGTACAGATTTGCAGACTGTTCCTTTGAGTTTTTAACAGGCCAGCAGCAGCTGGACTCTGTTTTCTTTCTTAGAAGTTGGATTTCAGCAAGGCAAGGTTTCTCCTACTTCTGGATTCTGATAACTTACCTTCTTCCTTTTGTTCTGGCAGCCCTGGCATAGTAAATGCTTCCTGCAGTTATCACCTCTGTATTTCTATAGCATTCTTATTTGATTTTTCAGTCCTCAAATTGCCTCTATTAAAATCTCTCTGTGAAAATTACTAGCGTAGCTTTCATTTTCCTGAGTGACTCTGACTGAGATAGAGAGAGAAAGCGTGAGCCAGTGCCTGCTGCCCAGTAGAAGTCAAAGCCCTAGCGCCCAGGCTGTCCTTCCCGCTCGCCCCCAGCCAGTGTCTGTCCGTGGGCTAAGCAGAGCCAATCAAACACTTTAACTGCGACTTTGTATCTTGAGAGGGCTAAGAATAAATAATAGCTGGAATATGTTCATCATAGCAGCGGAAAATTGGCTTCATTCTTTTTGTTATGAGGCTGTAGTCAAGATTCTTATTTCCTAGCCTTCGGGAGCTCCCTTGAGGACTCCTGTGGTCAACCTGGTTCTTTGGGCTTCATTCAAGTCTGTGATTCCTCTGATGTTCTTCCTAAAATATCCCACAGTCACCAGTTATATTTAGTTGCCTGCAGCCAAGGAATCCAAACCCTAAATATATTAAAATATATTTAAAATTCATTTGCTTTACTGCCATTATTACTATACTAATGATGAGAAACTCCAAGTTTCATAGGATTTATCCAAGATAGGATTTTTCTTAAGAGGGGGAATTCTAACACTGAAGTGTACTCAAAAGGAAGAACCATAGAATTGTAAGTTTCCAAGTGATTTTAAACGGCATTTTTTTCCACCCTTCTCCTTCGCTGCTCCAGTGCAGGATGTACTCGACAGTAGCGTTTCCAGTCATCTTCCAGCCTGTGCTTGAAAAGTTCTACTGTTGAGGAGATCACTGCCTCCTAAGCAGTCCAATCTATATCTGAACAACTCTGATGCCTGGAAAATTTGTCTTTTAATTAATCTAAATTTATTTTTCTATAGCTCTTAATTCTTGGTACCATTTCTACTCTCAAGAGCAATAAAGGATATACCTGATCCCCTTTGACAAGACATCTCCGACTACTTGACTACTTCACTATGGTACCCTTCCCTGCTCCTTACCCGCCACACATAGATGGTGGGTACATAAGCCTTTTCGTTTATGGATTACACAATTCACTTTCCTTCTTTACAATTTTTCATTGAATTATATTTGAATAACCTTAGGCATATAATTATCTTTAACTCTTTTTAGCTATTATTTTTAGCTAATCTAAGACCATCTCCAGAAAACACTATACCACTTCACATATAGTACAGTTACCTCACAATGGAGTATTCTCAATTCTTCCCTCACATCCTTTATGACATTGCTGCCATTCCTGTCACTTATTCTTATATTATAATCACCCAGTACATTGTTACTATTATTACTTTAAATAGTTATATTTTAGACTCATTAAAAATAAGAAAATTAAAGACTTTATTTTACTTTCATTTATCTTTCCCCAATACCCTTCTTTTCTTTACATAGATCCAAGTTTCTGACCGATGTCATTTTTTTCTCCCTGAAGAAATTCTTTGAACATTTCTTGCAGGGCAGGTCTGCTGCTGCTGAAATCCTTCATATTTTGCTTGTCTGGGGAAGTCTTTATTTCTCCTTCATTATTGATGGATAATTTTGCTGGATATAGACTTCTAGGTGGGTGGCGTTTTTTCTTTTAACACTTTAAATGTTTCACTCCACTCTTACATTGCTTGCATGGTTTTGGGTATAATTCTTATCCTTGTTCCTCTATAAGTAAGGGTTTTTTTTTTCCTAACTTCTGGCTTCTTTCAAGATTTTCTCTTTGCCTTTGGTTGTCTACAGTTGGAATACCTAGGGTTGGATTTTTTGGCATTTCACCTGCTTGTTGTTATCTGAGTTTTCTCTATCTGTTGTTCGGTGTCGGTCAATAATTTTGGAAAATTCTCAGCCATTATTATTTCACATGTTCTTCTGTTATGTTTTCTTTTCTCTTTCTGGTACTCCAATGACAAGTATGTTATATCTTTTGAAATTATCTCACGGTTCTTAGAGGTTTTGTTCTGTTTTTTTGTTTGTTTCTGTTTTTAATTCTGTTTTTCTGTTTGCTTTTCAGTTTGGGAAATTTCCAGTGACCTATCTTTTTCTTTGCTTTATTTTTTAAATTGAGGTGACATTCACAAACATAAAATTAACCATTTTAAAGTGTACAACTCAGTGGCATTTAGTACATTTACAGCATTGTGCAACTACCATCTATATCTAGTCCCCAAACATTTTCATCACGTCAAAAGGAAACTCCTTACCTACTAAGCAGTCACTCCCCACTTCCCCCTCCTGTCAGCCCTGGGCAACCACCAATTTACTTTCTACCTCTTTGGATTTATCTTTTCTGGATATTTCATAAAAGTGGAATCATATAATTTGTGACCTTTATGTCTGGCTTCTTTCCCTTAGCATCTTTTTGATTTTCATTCAAGTTATAGCATGTATCAGTACTTCACTCTTTTTTATGGCTGGGTAATATTCCACCGCAGGTATGTACCACATTTTGTTTACCCCTTTATCTGTTGATAGACATTTGAGTTGTTTGCACCTCTGGGCTATTGGGAATAGTGCTTCTGGTGACCTATTTTCAAGATCTCCTCAAAGGAGTGTACTTATTCTTTCCTCAACTGTGTCTGCTTTACTGATGAGCCCATCAAAGACATTCTTCATTTATGGTGTTTGTGATTTATAACATGTGATTTTATAAAAGGAACTAAGGTAAATAGGCTTGTAGTGTGAGCTTTTCTCTTAATCTAGTGAGGAGTTGGGCTATAATTAATGTTTGTTGTGGCTATAGGCAGCAGAGGCTTCAAATTCTTCTAGTGACCTTGTTTTTATCTCCTCTCTTGACTTAGGGCTTCCCTAAGTCATCTTTCTCAGAGAAAGTCTGTGTCTTGGATCTCCTTCAACTGTAATCCACTGTTATTACATGGGAACCCTGCTGGTGTAAGGTGTGGGGAAGGGGAAGCATTCCCTAATCTTATGATTGAATCTGTCTTTTTTTTCTTTATTCTTTTCTTTGTTGTAGTTGACATACAGCACTGTAAAAGTTTAAGGTATATGGCATAATGATTTGATTTACATACATCATGAAGTGATTATCGCAATAAGTTTAGTAAACATCCATCATCTCATAGATACAAAATTAAAGACACAGAAAAAATTCAAATTAAAATTCTTTTCTTGTGCTGAGAACTCTTAGGTTTTATTCTCTTAACAACCTTCATATATAACATACAGCAGTGTTATATTGTGTTGTACATTACATTCCTAGTGTTTATTTTATCTTATAACTGAAAGTTCGTACTTTTTGACTGCCTTCATGCAATTCCCCCTCCCCCCGATCCCCCCTCCTCTGGTAACCACAAATCTGATCCCTGTTTTTGAAGTGTGATTGACCTACAACACTATGTTAGTTCCTGTTGCATAACATAGTGTAAATCTCAGTCTTTCGGTGGGCCTGTGACCTTCAATGTGTTTCTTAGCTTCCCCCATTCCTTGGTCGAGAAGAGAAGGGCAGAGGGGCCTGCAGTGGGAGAAAAGCCCTTTTCCTCGGTGGACTAAAGCTCTGACAAAGTCTTCCCTAGAGAGTAGGCCTTTTTGATGGAGAATGCTTTGTATTTCACGGTGATTACTCTTCCTTGCCCCCTGCCAAAGGCACAAGTGATCTTTATGAGCTCTTCACTGTGGGAAACGAGTGGAATTTTGGAGGTAAAACCCACAAACGTGGGGGGGCCCCCAAGACCGCTGCCCCCAGGAGTTTCTCATTCGCGTGCTAGTCCACACTCAGCTTCCCTCAACTGGTCAAAACTACCATCTATGTTTTAATACCAGTTTATGGATACAGCAACTTCTGATTCAGGTAAACAGATCTAGGCTGTGACTCTCTGAACTTACCTGTCTTTCCAGATTATAGGTGGCCCTTTACCCGGTAATCATAGTTCTCTGATGGGTCAAAGAAAAGTAGTTGATTTTTAGTTTGTTCAGCTTTTTCCTGCAAGGACAGAGTGACAACTTCCATTCTCCTTACATATCAGATCTAAAGTCGATTGTTATTTTTATTTTTTTTAACATCTTATTGGAGTATACTTGCTTTACAATGTTGTGTTAGTTGTTGCTGTATAACAAAGTGAATCAGCTATACGTACACATATATCCCCATATCTCCTCCCTCTTGTGTCTCCCTCCCACCCTCCCTATCCCACCCCTCTAGGTGGTCACAAAGTACCGAGCTGATCTCCCTATGCTATGCGGCTGCTTCCCACTAGCTATTTTACATTTGCTAGTGTACATATGTCCATGCTCTTCTCTCAGTTCGTCCGAGCTTACCCTTCCCCCTCCTCATGTCCTCAAGTCCATTTTCAATGTCTGCGTCTTTCTTCCTGTCCTGCCCCTAGGTTCATCAGAACCATTTTTTTTTTTTTTTAGATTCCATATATATATGTTAGTATATGGTATTTGTTTTTCTCTTTCTGACTTACTTCACACTGTGTGACAGACTCTAGGTCCATCCACCTACTACATATAACTCAATTTCGTTTCTTTTTATAGCTGAGTAATATTCCATTGTATATATGTGCCACATCTTCTTTATCCATTCATCTGTCGATGGACACTTAGATTGATTCCTTGTCTTGGCTATTGTAAATAGTGCTACAACAAACATTGTGGTACATGCCTCTTTTTGAATTATGGTTTTCTCAGGGTATATGCCCAGTAATGGGATTGCTGGGTTATATGGTTGTTCTATTTTTAGTCTTTAAAGGAACCTGCATACTGTTCTCCATAGTGGCTGTATCAATTTACATTCCCACCAACAGTACAAGAGGGCTCCCTATTCTCCACACCCTCTTTAGCATTTATTGTCTGTAGATTGTTTGATGATGTCATTCTGACCAGTGTGAGATGATATCTCATTGTAGTTTTGATCTGCATTTCTCTAATGATTAATGATGTTGAGCATTCTTCCATGTATTTGCTGGCAATCTGTATATCTTCTTTGGAGAAATGTCTATTTAGGTGTTCTGCCCATTTTTGGGTTGGGTTGTTTGGTTTTTGATATTGAGCTGCATGAGCTGCTTGTAAATTTTGGAGATTAATACTTTGTCGGTTGCTTAATTTGCAAATATTTCTCCCATTCTGAGGGTTGTCTTTTTGTCTTGTTTATGGTTTCCTTTGTGTACAAAAGTTTTAAGTTTCATTAGGTCCCACTTGTTTATTTTTGTTTTTATTTCCATTACTCTAGGAGGTGGGTCAAAAAAGATCGTGCTGTGATTTATGTCATAGAGTGTTCTGCCTATGTTTTCCTCTAAGAGTTTTATAGTGTCTGGTCTTACATTTAGGTCTTTAATCCATTTTGAGTTTATTTTTGTGTATGGTGTTAGGGAGTGTTCTAATTTCATTCTTTTACATGTAGCTGTCCAGTTTTCCCAGCACCACTTATTGAAGAGGCTGTCTTTTCTCCATTGTATATTCTTGCCTCCTTTATCAAAGATAAGGTGACCATGTGTGCATGGATTTATCTCTGGGCTTCTATCCTGTTCCACTGATCTATATTTCTGTTTTTGTGCCAATACCATACTGTCTTGATTACTGTAGCTTGGTAGCATACTCTGAAGTCAGGGAGCCTGATTCCTCCAGCTCTGTTTTTCTTTATCAAGATTGCTTTGGCTATTCAGGGTCTTTTGTGTTTCCATACAAATTGTGAATTTTTTTGTTCCAGTTCTGTGAAAAATGCCATTGGTAGTTTGATAGGGATTGCATTGAATCTGTAGATTGCTTTGGGTAGTAGAGTCATTTTCACAATGTTGATTCTTCCAATCCAAGAACATGGTATATCTCTCCATCTATTTGTATCATTTTTAATTTCTTTCATCAGTGTCTTATAGTTTTCTGCGTACAGGTCTTTTGTCTCCTTAGGTAGGTTTATTCCTAGGTATTTTATTCTTTTTGTTGCAGTGGTAAATGGGAGCGTTTCCTTAATTTCTCTTTCAGATTTTTCATCATTAGTGTATAGGAATGCAAGAGATTTCTGTGCATTAATTTTGTACCCTGCTACTTTACCAAATTCATTGATTAGCTCTAGTAGTTTTCTGGTAGCATCTTTAGCATTATCTATGTATAGTATTATGTCATCTGCAAACAGTGACAGTTTTACTTCTTCTTTTCCAATTTGGATTCCTTTTATTTCTTTTTCTTCTTTGATTGCTGTGGCTAAAACTTCCAAAGCTATGTTGAATAATAGGGGTGAGAGTGGGCAACCTTGTCTTGTTCCTGATTTTAGTGGAAATTGTTTCAGTGTTTCACCATTGAGAACGATATTGGCTGTGGGTTTGTCATATATGGCCTTTATTATGTTGAGGTAGGTTCCCTCTATGCCTACTTTCTGGAGAGTTTTTATCATAAATAGGTGTTGAATTATGTTGAAAGCTTTTTCTGCATCTGTTGAGATGATCATATTGTTTTTACCCTTCAGTTTTTTAATATGGTGTATCACATTGGTTGATTAGCATATATGGAAGATTCCTTGCATTCCTGGGATAAACCCCACTTGATCATTGTGTATGATCTTTTTAATGTGCTGTTGGATTCTCTTTGCTAGTGTTTTGTTGAGCATTTTTGCATCTTTGTTCATCAGTGATATTGACCTGTAGTTTTCTTTTTTTGTGACATCTTTGTCTGCTTTTGGTATCAGGGTAATGGTGGCCTTGTAGAATGAGTTTGGGAGTGTTCCTCCCTCTGCTATATTTTGGAAGAGTTTGAGAAGGATACGTGTTAGCTCTTCTCTAAATGTTTGATAGAATGTGCCTGTGAAGCCATCTGGTCCTGGGCTTTTGTTTGTTGGAAGTTTTTAATCACATTCAATTTCAGTGCTTGTGATTTCTTTGTTTATATTTTCTATTTCTTCTTGGTTCAGTCTCAGAAGGTTGTACATTTCTAAGAATTTGTCCATTTCTTCCAGGTTGTCCATTTTATTGGCATATAGTTGCTCATAGTAATCTCTCATGATTCTTTGTATTTCTGCAGGCTCAGATGCTACTTCTTTTTCATTTCTAATTCTGTTGATGTGAGTCTTCTCCCGTTTTTTCTCTCTGTTTTTTAAAAAATTTATTTATTTATTTTATTTTTGGCTGCATTGGGTCTTCATTACTGCACGTGGGCTTTCTCTGGTTGCAGCAAGCAGGGGCTGCTCTTTGCTGAGGTGTGCAGGCTTCTCACTGCGGTGGCTTTTCTTGTTGCAGAGCACAGGCTCTAGGTGCACAGGCTTCAGTAGTTGTGGCACATGCACTCAGAAGTTGTGGCTCACGGGCTCTAGAGCACGGGCTCAGTAGTTGTGGTACACAGGCTTAGTTGCTCCGTGGTATGTGGGATCTTCCCGAACCAGGGCTCGAATCCGTGTCCCCTGCACTGGCAGGCGGATTCCTAATCACTGCACCACCAGGGAAGCCCTCCGTTTTTTCTTGATGAGTCCAGCTAATGGTTTATCGGTTTTGTTTATCTTCTCAAAGAACAGCTTTTAGTTTTATTAATCTTTGCTATTTTTTCCTTCATTTATTTCTGATCTGATCTTAATGATTTCTTTCCTTCTTTTTGTTCTTTTTGTTCTTTTTCTTTCCTTTTTTGTTCTTCTTTCTCTGATTCCTTTAGGTGTAAGGTTAGGTTGTTTATTTGACATTTTTCTTCTTTCTTGAGGTAGGAATGTACTGCTATACACATCCCTCTTAGAACTGCTTTTGCTGCATCCCATAGATTTTGGGTCATCGTGTTTTGTCATTTTTTTGTAGGTATTTTCTGATTTCCTTTTGATTTCTTCAGTGATCTCTTGGTTATTTAGTAGTGTATTGTTTAGCCTCCATGTGTTTGTATTTTTTACATTTTTATTCCTGTAACTGATATCTAGTCTCATAGTGTTGTGGTTGGAAAAGATATTTGATATGACTTCAATTTTCTTAAATTTACCAAGGCTTGATTTGTGACCCAAGATATGATCTATCCTGGAGAATGTTCCATGAGCACTTGAGAAGGAAGTGTATTCTCTTGTTTTTGGATGGAATGTTATAAATACCAATAAGTCCATCTTGCTTAATGTGTCATGTAAAGCTTGTATTTCCATATTCCTTTTCATTTTGGATGATCTGTTCATTAGTGAAAGTCGGGTGTTAAAGTCCCCTGCAGTGATTGTGTTACTGTCGATTTCCCCTTTTATGGCTGTTAGCATTTGCCTTATGTATTGAGATGCTCCTATGTTGGGTGCATAAATATTTACAATTGTTATACCTTCTTCTTGGATTGATCCCTTGATAATTATGTAGTGTCCTTCCTTGTCTCTTGTAACATTCTTTATTTTAAAGTCTATTTTGTCTGATACGAGAATTGCTATTCCAGCTTTCTTTTGATTTCCATTTGCATGGAATAACTTTTTCTATCCCCTCACTTTCAGCCTGTATGTGTCCCTAGGTCTGAAGTGGGTCTCTTGTAGACAGCATATATATGGATCTTGTTTTTGTATCCATTCAGCCAGTCTATGTCTTTCGATTGGACCATTTAATCCATTTACATTTAAGGTAATTATTGATATGTATCTTCCTATTACCATTTTCTTAATTGTTTTGGGTTTGTTATTGTAGGTCTTCTTCTCTTGTGTTTCCTTCCTAGAGAAGATCCTTTAACATTTGTTGTAAAGCTAGTTTGGTGGTGCTGAATTCTCTTAACTTTTGCTTGTCTGTAAAGGTTTTAATTTCTCCATTGAATCTGAATGAGATCCTTGCTGGGTAGGGTAATCTTGGTTGTAGTTTTTTTCCCTTTCATCACTTTAAATATGTGCTGCCACTCCCTTCTGGCTTGCAGAGTTTCTGCTGAAAGATCAGTTGTTAACCTTATGGGGATTCCCTTGTATGTTATTTGTTGCTTTTCCCTTGCTGCTTTTAATATTTTTTCTTTGTATTTAATTTTTGTTAGTTTGATTAATATGTTTCTTGGCATGTTTCTCCTTGGATTTATCCTGTATGGGACTCTCTGTGCTTCCTGGACTTTATTGACTATTGCCTTTCCCATGTTAGGGAAGTTTTCAACTATAATCTCTTCAAATATTTTCTCAAACCCTTTCCTTTTCTCTTCTTCTGGGACTCCTGTAATTCGAATGTTGGTGTGTTTAATATTGTCCCAGAGGTCTCTGAGACTGTCCTCAATTCTTTTCATTCTTTTTTCTTTATTCTGCTCTGCTGTAGTTATTTCCACTATTTTATCTTCCAGGTCACTTATCTGTTCTTCTGCCTCAGTTATTCTGCTATTGATTCGTTCTAGAGAATTTTTAAATCATTTATTGTGTTTTTCGTCATTGTTTGTTTGCTCTTTAGTTCTTCTAGATCCTTGTTAAACATTTCTTATATTGTCTCCATAATATTTCCAAGACTTTGGATCATCTTAACTATTGTTACTCTGAAATCTTTTTCAGGTAGACTGCCTATTTCCTCTTCATTTATTTGATCTGGTGGGTCTTTACCTTGCTCCTTCATCTGCTTGTATTTCTCTGTCTTCTCATTTTGTTTACCTTACTGTGTTTGGGGTCTCCTTTTTGCAGGCTGTAGGTTCGTAGTTCTTGTGTTTTTGGTGTCTGCCCCCAGTGGGTGACGTTGGTTCAGTGGGTTGTGTAGGCTTCCTGGTGGAGGGGACTGGTGCCTGTATTCTGGTGGGTGGGGCTGGATCTTGTCTTTCTGGTGGGCAGGGCCACATCTGGTGGTGGGTTTGGGGAGGCTGTGAACTTAGTATGATTTTAGACAGCCTCTCTGCCAATGGGTGGTGTTGTGTTCCTGTCTTGCTAGTTGTTTGGCATGGGGCATCCAGCACTGGAGCATGCTGTTTGTTGGGTGGAGCTGCGTTTTAGTGTTGAGATGGAAATCTCTGGGAGAGCTCTCACCAATTGATATTACATGGGACCAGGAGGTCTCTGGTGGTCCAATGTCCTGAACTCGGCTCTCCCACCTCAGAGGCTCAGGCCTGACAGCAGGCCGGAGCACAAAGACCCTGTCAACCACACGGCTGGAGTCTTTGGTGAGGACACAGTGGAGTGTGAGGCACTGAAATTTGAGTAGATTTTCCAAAATTTTCCACTGTCTTGTCTTGTCCTGCTAGTGTTGGAGGGTCTCCTGCAGAAGCAGGGGGCAGCTGTGGCTCACCACAAGGACAAGGACACTGGAAGGAGATGTTCTGCGAAATACTCCTTAGTGTGAGCCCTCCTGCAGTCCGCCATTAGCCCCAGCAAAGGGCCTGTAGCCTATGGTTATTTTAAAAAACTTAAGAAATTCAAGAAAACTTTTTAACCTTGATAACGTACATTCCAGCTTCTCAGAATCTTCATGGTCATAAAGTTGTTCTCAGTGGCTCTGCTAAGCCCTCAAATTGCATTGCTTCCAGTGAGTCCCTTTTTCTTTGTTCCATCTTAGTTAACTTTGAGAACAGCCATAAACCTAATAACCCCTCATGCTTGAAAGAGACTTTTAGGTCTCTTCCAGCTTTCTCTTCTCTAAGCTAAATAATGACAAGTGTTCTAGACTTCTTAATGGCACTATTTCCTGAATCTTTAATTTTTTTTGTTGCTTTTTTTCTGAGTCTTCTGAACCTTCTGTGCTTTTGAACTCTGATTTCTTGGGCTCTTGGGAAAACTGGTAGCTTCAGGAGTCATTCTGGAGAGTCCCAGATTTTGAAACCTTTTTGGAATTTATAGTGAAACTGGGGAGTCAGGAAAATTGTGTACAAGGATATATAAAAATAGAAAGTCACAGGAACTAAGTATAAATGAATGACACAGACAAGAGTGCTATATGATTCTGAAGATGGAGAGCTGTTGAGAGCTGGTTTGGTGAAAAAGTGGTGGTAGAGGATGTAAAATTGAACTTGGGTCTTGAAGGAACGGTAAGACTTTGGTAAGTGGAAAATGGTCATTGAGGGAATTCTGAATAGAGAGACTAAATAAGGCATAGGAACAGGCATATTCAAAGAATACATAGTTTAGTGGGCATAGAATCCTTATAAAATCATATTGGAGAGATACCAAGGGACCTGCTTAAGGAATGTAAGTTTCTTTCTGTGGGCAAAAGAGGCCTTTAAGATGTTTGACTGAGGGATGTGTTGTTCAAAGCTGGGTTTTAGGAAGATTAAGATGAGGGTGGTATATTTGGCTGGATTGCTACATAAGAGTGAGTAAAAGAGAGAACAGAGATGTTTGGGCCCATAGTTTTCATTTCAAAAAATAAATACAG
The DNA here is from genome assembly GCF_963455315.2 of Globicephala melas. NCBI lineage: Eukaryota > Metazoa > Chordata > Mammalia > Artiodactyla > Delphinidae > Globicephala > Globicephala melas. Next base: position 15,411,759 of record NC_083330.1, read on the forward strand.
AGCAAATCTGTTAATAACTATAGCGATAGTTATAGTGAGAATGATCAGGGTGTTTTTTTTTTTTTTTTCCTTAGCATCAATTTCTTAATATCTAGGAGTCGACATGGGCAAGGGGTATAGTAGGGTGGTCTGGGCTATCCTGAATGTGGGAACAATCTCCCTTTGTAGATTCTTATGTCTGCTCTGCTTCCTCTCTCTTAGCCATTTACCATTTCTCCATTTACTTTTGGTCTTTATCTTGTGGTACAGATTTCTCTGATTTGTTATGTTACTTGGCTGTGATTTTTAAAAGCAGAAAGGATGGAAATACCTTTTGGCCACCATTTTGAAAAACACAGTGCTTGGGACAGACAGCTTGAACATTACCTCCGTAAATACTTAGAGCCACATTCTGAAGCAAGGATCGCCCCTTTCTATAGATGAGAAAATTGAATAGGAGTTATAGAGCTGGTAAGAGGTAGAAGAAAAATCCAAACCCAGGTCTATCTGACCTTAGGCTGCACTGCTTTAGGGTCATGGGGCTGTCTCTATGTGCATTTCTGTTACATCTGTTCAAAACTGTTCACTGACTCACCGCTTCTCTCAAAGAATAAACCAAATCATGGCAACGGGACTGTAAGGCCCCACATAGTCTGCCACTTCCTCCCCCTTACTCTTTGATCTAATATCTTACCATGCCTTCTCACCTTCCTTCACTTTTACATTGGCCTCTTTGTAATTCCTTACACCAATCAGGCTTGCTCCCACCTTTGGGCTTTTGCACTAGCCTTTCCTTCAGTGTGGAACACACTTACCCATAAATATCTGCTTTGTAATGACCCCACCTCCTTCAAGTCTGTGCTCAAATCTTCACCTTCTTATTTAGGACTATGCTGATAATCCTATTTAAATTGCAATCTGCTTCCCCACTCTCTCACTCCCAAGCCCTCTTACTCTGCTCTATCTTTTTTCACAGCACTAATCACCATCTTCTAAACTATGCAATATACTTTTTTATTATGTTTATCATTTGTTTCTCCCAAGTAGAATGGAGGCACAATTTTTGTCCTTTTTTGTTAATCACTGAAATATGCCAAGCATATAGAAAACAGCATCTAGAAACCTAGCAATCAGGAAAAAACCAAAAATTCATTGAATAAATTACTTTTCTTGCTTTTGTATTTCCTATAATTCATCCTAAAACAACTTGGAGTATTATAAAAATCATGTCACATCTAGAATGTCTCTTTACGTATTCTCCTTGGAAGACGTTAAAGAATGTTTGTACAAGTTGTCGAAATAGGTTGATTTCTTCATTTCAGATGCAAAATGAGAATATGTCGTATATGGGCTACCTGTTAGTCTTATTCTTTGCTGCAAGTTCAAGAAAAAATAATTAGGACCTGAAAGTTTGATATTTATATTATTTTAATTAGTTGAGCAGTTTTTTTTTTTTTTTTTTTTTTTTTGTGGTACGTGGGCCTCTCACCGCTGTGGCCTCTCCCGTTGCGGAGCACAGGCTCCTGACGCGCAGGCTCAGCAGCCATGGCTCACAGGCCCAGCCGCTCGGCGGCATGCGGGATCCTCCCGGACCAGGGCACGAACCCGTGTCCCCTGCATCGGCAGGCGGACTCTCAACCACTGCACCACCAGGGAAGCCCAGTTGAGCAGATTTTAATTGCCTGATAGTTTTGATTCACTCAATATTATACACTGCTTTTCTATACAGTGATTTAAATGAGAAGACAAAGTAGAGTTGTCTCCAGCATCAGAAACAAAACTTAAATTGGAGGCAGTGTCACAGCATTACAGAGTTAGTACCTTTAAATTTGTCCATTGCAGAATGAAGGCTAGTTGGGATCGTTGCTAAAAGAAGAATTTAGGAAATATATTTTAGGTCATTTGGTGAGCAGGAATCCTCCACCCACCAACCATTAAATTCCTGTTAAGAGCCTGCATTATTTGTAACTAGGGTACTTACAATTAAAAAATTGCTAGATTAAACAGCAGTCACAAAATGCAAGACACTACCTCCATTGAAGTGGCATTAAAGCTACACTCCGGACTTCAGACTTCAGAAGAGCTCTTTTTCTCATAGTTAGTAATAACAAAGGTTTCTAGGCTCAGCCTTTTAGCACCCTGTATAATTCTTAGTACTTCATTGATCCTCAGATTTAATTGAACATGCAGTCTCTAATTATCCAATTTCTACACAAGGCATGTCTCAGTTGAGGGCCTCCTGTGGACCTGCAGGCATTTAGCATGCTCTTTGGTGAATGTACTTCCTCTCTGAGTGATTGGAGGTAATGAGTTCAACTGTCTCAAGGAGTGCAAGGACTCTGCTTTTAAGCCTCCAATTATACTGATGGTTTGCCACCTTGCCCCCACCTCATAACACAATGCTTTCTAACTGAAATGGAAAATGAATATTTCCTTGCCAAACTTAAGATTTGCATCAAAATTTAGTTCCTGGGGGTCAGGGTCAGATGCAAGCACCTCATTTTTCTTTAAAGGACTGGAGATAATATGAATAACTTTGAGTCCATTTTTGGTCCATTGGTTCTCAAATTTTCTTTGTAAGAATTGTCGGAGAGTGGACAATTCTGGGTCCCACCTGCAGAGATTGTGATTACCTCACTGTGGAGAGGAGCTCAGGAATCTGCATGTGTAACAATCACTCCAAGGGATTTACGGGCAGATGCTTTGAGCAACAGGAGAGCTTATCACTGGGTATCACTTGTGTGGAGTTTGAGAAGGTCCATGACCATTCCCACATGCAATGCTATGAATGTAGCTGTTGGTGAAGCTTCTCCCCTATTGTACTTTTATTCTGCGTAGGGAGTGCCTAAAGGTTAGTGAGAACACATGAAAGTGAAGAATATTGATACACCAGTGGAATTCTGATAAAATAGACGATAGTAGTCCCCCCTTATCTGTGGTTTCGCTTTCCATGGTTTTAGTTACCTGCAGTCAACTGTGGTCCAAAAATATTAAATGGAAAATTCCAGAAGTAAAAAAATTCAGAAGTTTTAAATTGTGTGCTGTTCTGAGTAGCATGATGAAATCTCACACCATCCCACTGTCTCACCTGGCATCCCCAACTGTCGACATCATCTGCTTCTGACATCCAACCATGGACATCATCCTGGCTCGATGATCCAGGATCACCCGGAGTAGATGATGCTCCTTCTGACTTTGGGTCAGGTGGTCAACAGTAGTCTAATGCTAAGTCACAATGCTTCACCTCACTTTATCTCATCATGTAAGCATTTTATCATCTCACATCATCACAAGAAGCAGAAGGGTGAGTACAGTGCAATAAGATATTTTGAGTGAGAGACAGGGAGACACACACACACCCACAGAGAAAGGAAGAAAGAAAGAGACGGAGATGGCATTCACATAACTTCTATTATAGTATATTATTATTATTGTTCTATTTTATTATTAACTATTGTTATTAATCTCTTACTGTGCCTAATTTATAAATTAAGCTTTATCATAAGTATGTATATATAGGAAAAAAACATAGTAGATATAGCGTTTGGTACTACCCATGATTTCAGGCATCCACTTGGAAGGTATCCCTCATGGATAAGGGGGGACTACTGTACATTGAATTGGTGTCAGAGTGAGAAAGTTAATTTTCTTTTATTTAAGGATTTCCCCCCAAAATTACTTTTTATTTTATCTCATTGTTTGCAGCTTGCTCTAACTCATACATAAATGAGCTAGCTTCTAATCCATTTTTTTCTTTTTTCCACCATACCATGAGATCTATATGTCACTCTTAATTTTAAGTTTTTATTATGACCAAAGTCCCTGAGCTATTCTGGCCTACTGCTGGCATTTTAGACAGCAAGGATAAAAAAAGTAATATAATCATGAGACTAGAAAAAAGTAAAATGCCAGTATTCCACCAAATAGATTAGCAATTATACTAGCAGAAATAAAGGACAGACATGGCTTTAGGGAGTCCTTTTGATCTGTGCTTCATGGTGGAAAAAAAACCTTAATGTGTTCATACATGATTCTCAGTGACTTCTACAAACTGCTTTTGCCCCTGAAATACAGAGCAACCACAGAGTAACAAGAATCAGACAATTTTGTTCTTGTAGTAGCTGTTTCATGTCATTTACAAATTCAGACCATTGAAATTGTCAAAGTAATTTAATGACAAAGTGGTCAGTTTCAAACTCCAGTGTTCCTCACTTTTAGGAAGTAGCACCATAACCTAACAAAAACGTGTTTTTAGAACATAGCCACTGCATGTATTTCCCATTATATATTTTACAAACTATATATGTCACTGCAGTAGCTTATGTTGGTAGTTGATAATAAGCATTTCAGTTCTTACCATAACATTGTATCATTGTCGCCAATTAAAAATAATTATGTATTAAAGTGAACCAAGTTCATTCTCATTCTTTTTCACTAATTCTCCTCCAAAAAAAAAGATATTAAGTTTATTTTTAGTGTCCATTGAATTTAGGGTACAGTTTATTCACCTAAATAATTGTGAGAACATTTCAGGTTATTTCACATTAAATTAGAAATTCTCTGTAGACAATTGTTTATTGACTCTAGATAGAAAAGATTGAAATGCCTTAATTCACAACAGGAAATCATAGAGACAAAATTACGTATCATTATTAAGTGATTTGAGCCCATCTCATTCTGTTGACCAAAAAAAAAAGGACAACATAATTCATCTGGGTGCGATTAGGCATTGGAATTTTTTAAAAGCACCGAGGTGATCCTCTTGCCGAAATTCGGCCTCTATACCCGGTGACAGATTAAATCTCAGAGACAGAGTTTTGGGTGAAGTAGAAAGAAATAGCTTTATTGCTTTGCCAGGCAGAGGGGGCCACAGTGGGCTAGTGCCCTCAAGACTGTGTCTCGCCCTGGATGAGGTAATGAAGAGTCTTATCGTGTTCAAGGAGCAGGGCCGTCGGTCCCATATGTCCCCAAAGAGGCTGCCCATGGCCTGCCCACTGCAGACTTACAGTCATTACATGTGAAAATGAGAGCTGCCTCTTGGAGGGCTGGGAAGAGGAACCGGAGAAGCAGCCAGATGGGCACTGAGCGTGACTCTGACAATCTCAGCTCTGTTTCTAGCCCTGCAGCTTCTTAGTGGGGGTGATTTGTGACCCTACTTTGCTATATTTAAAAATAATTATTTTAGGGCTTCCCTGGTGGCGCAGTGGTTGAGAGTCCGCCTGCCGGTGCAGAGAACGCGGGTTCGTGCCCCGGTCCGGGAGGATCCCACATGCCGCGGAGCGGCTGGGCCCGTGAGCCATGGCCGCTGGGCCTGCGCGTCCGGAGCCTGTGCTCCGCAACGGGAGAGGCCACAACAGTGAGAGGCCCGCGTACCGCAAAACAACAACAACAAAAAAATAAAATAATTATTTTAGGGCTTCCCTGGTGGCGCAGTGGTTGAGTCCGCTTGCCGATGCAGGGGACACGGGTTCGTGCCCTGGTCCGGGAAGATCCCACATGCCGCAGAGCAGCTGGGCCCGTGAGCCATGGCCGCTGAGCCTGTGCGTCTGGAGCCTGTGCTCTGCAACGGGAGAGGCCACAACAGTGAGAGGCCCACGTACCGCAAAAAAAAAAAAAAATTAATAATAATTATTTTATTGAACTATAGTTGATTTACAATGTTGTGTTAATTTCTACTGTGCAGCAAAGGGATTCCTTTATACACATATATACATTCTTTGTCATATTCTTTTCCATTACGGTTTATCACAGGATATTGAATATAGGTCCCTGTGCTATACAGTAGGACCCTGTTGTTTATCCATCTTATGTTTAATAGTTTGTATCGGCTAATCCCAAACTCCCAATCCATCCCTCCCCACCCACCCGCCTTGGCAACCACAAGTCTGTTCTCTACGTTGTGACCCTACTGAGTCTCAGTTTTCACAACAACAAAATAGAAAAGCTATGTCCCATACTCTTCTCACAGGGCCAGCACATGGATCAAGTGACATGATAAAAAAAAGCTAACAGTTTGTAGATTAACAGTGACTAAAAAACAAAATTATTCAAGATGACATGGCTCAATCAGTGAAAAGAAATGGGCTTGGGATCAGAAGGCCTAGCTCTGGAACTAGCTTGAGCACTTACTTATTTCACTTCTATGTGTGTGTGTATATATATATATATATATATATATATATTTTTTTTTTTTTTTTTTTTTTTTTTTTTTTTGCGGTACGCGGGCCTCTCACTGCTGTGGCCCCTCCCGTCACGGAGCACAGGCTCCGGACGCGCAGGCCCAGCGGCCATGGCTCACGGGCCCAGCTGCTCCGTGGCCTTGTGGGATCTTCCCGGACCGGGGCACGAACCCGTGTCCCCTGCGTCGGCAGGCGGACTCTCAACCACTGCGCCACCAGGGAAGCCCTCTATGTACATATTGTTTGCCTTTCTGAGCCTCCATTTCCTCATCTCTAGAATGAGAATATTTATACCTGGCATGCCTACTTGAATGAAATTACTCATTATATAAAAATAGAAGTAGTTGGCATTTAACTGCACGAGGCACAAGGGGTACAGCCCTGAACAAGACAACTTGACTCTGCCATGGTGGAGCCTATGGCCTCCTGGAAGAAATGATGGATGTAGAACTACTTTGTCAATTGTAAGGTGGTAAGCAAATGTGCACTGTTACCATTATTGCTAACATTACAAAATAGAAGAAGGGCATTCTAGGTAAACTTAAAAATGTAACCATTTATCCTGTTCCAAATGTTCCAAATATAGGCAAACTCTCAGTAATTTCTGAATTGCTGTTCAGAAAATACGTGAGATCAGCTTTAAAAAGTTGGATTTGTTTGGGTTTCCCTATTTAATTATCAAATATGTATGTGAAAATATCTAGCAGAGTGTTTCAAATGTTTACAGAAAAGTAGATAAGATGACACCAAGTCAGATTCTCTAAGTGTGTAATTGAATACTGGATATCATGAGGGCCTAAGAGAAATTCCACTACTGTTTTCAGGCCTTTGGGATACCCTGTAAGGAATTCCTTGTCATTTTAGTAAGTATAGCTAATTCCATTATATCCTGATAGGCTGTGTCAGAGGTCATAATGCTATCCTAGTAAAGGTGACAAGGAAAGGCCCATGATACCTGGTGAGAGTTTGTTTTAAACAAGTGTTTTTTTCTTTTGAAGTATAGTTGATTCCCAAGATTATATTAGTTTCAGGTGTACAACACAGTAATTTGATATTTTTATAGATTGTAGTCTATATAAACTTATTATGAATATTGGCTATATTCCCTGTGCTGTATATTAACCCTCAAACTTATTTTTTTGATACCTAGTAGTTTATGTCCCTTAATCCTCTTCACCAATCTTGCCCCTCCCTCCATTCCTTTAAATGATTTACATTTAATATAATTTTAGAATAAGGGCTAAAGTTGTGGTAGGTTTTGGCTTTTTCACAAGTAATTCAAGTTACATTTACATTAATTTTCTTTTCAGTATATTCTGTCCCTCTACTGACAACATACAAAATTAGCTTTCTAATTCTGTTTATTGTACGTTTAAGTAAATTTATGTGAAATGGTCTAAAATAAAAGGCAAACCCTTTGCATTCAATGGGCAACTCCTGTTTTATATAGTCTCCCTTTTTATTTTTTCTTATTCATATTACTGTAACTGCAAAAAAAACCCCCAAAAAACTATACTCACCTTTACATATGCAACTGGATGAAGCTTCCTAACCATTGATAGTACTAGTAAAGTGAAAATACTGAAACTCATGCTGTAAGAAATACAGGCGTGAAAATAGAAACTAGAGGATTTGACATGTTTGGGACTGACGTGTACACACTGCTATATTTAAAGTGGATAACCAACAAAGACCTACTGTATAGCATGGGAACTCTGCTCAATATTCTGTAATAACTTAAATGGGAAAAGAATTTGAAAAAGAATAGATACATGTATATATATAACTGAATCACTTTGCTGTACACCTGAAACTATCACGACATCGTTCATCAACTCTACTCCAACATAAAATAAAAAGTTAAAAAAATTCTCAGGTTGGCTCAAAAACAAACAAACAAAACAACAGTAACAACAAAAATAAAAAGAAACTAGAGGAAAGCCTTGGTAAGCTGTCTGGTTTGACTGGCATATCACTCAGATGCCTTTCCACGTGGAAACTTCACTGCATTTGGTAGTTGAAGCTCCTCCTTCCTGGTCAGCAGGAGGTGACTTCTCCAGTTAGCCCTGTGTGAGGCTGGCAGAAGCCGAGGGGCTCGCTGGGTGGAGGTCTCCCTTGGGCACCCGTCCTGTAAGCTGTGAAGGGCTGACATTTGGCATCCATGTGCCGTGCTCAGCAATGTACTTCAAAGCCAACCCTTCCCGCAATTTTCAAGTTAGTGAGCACATCACACTCCAGTCCTGTCTGGTGCTTTGAAAAGCACTGCTGTGTTTTGAATGTGATCTCTTTCACACAAAGCTTATTTTCAGGTCAGGAGGAGGATTGATGCTCAGAAACTATAAACTCTTGGCGTTGTTTTCATGCCGGTTTAGAAGTCATTGGCCTGATACTTTCCTGTATAACATGAAGGTCGCACAGCAGGAAGCTTCAAAGGCAAATGCTTACAAAGAAAAGAGTAGGGAAAAAAGGCCTCATGAACCAGGGAACAATTCTTCAACAATTCCTCCTTTAACTGTTTAACGGTGATACATGTCATGTCACCGAGTGCAGGCAGAGTTAGAGAATGAGGGTGTGGGATTTTTCTGGCTAAAATTAGTTTCAGTAGTTTTCTTTTTCAACCCAAGGCTTATTTCCCGGTCACCTTTCCACAGACTCTCTGATAAAGTAATGGATCTAACACCTAACTAATCCCTGCCAATGTTTCGCCAGGGAGGCTCTCCTGTAAAAGACTCTGTGTCAGGCTGTGGGCCCCTGGCTTCCTGCTCCATCCCAGCACCTGGAATGATGTGTAGCACGTAGGAGGCACCTGATACATATTGGTTCAGTGAATGAACACAGATGTCCCCTCTATCTAAATGGAAGATGTATCCAAGGAGAACAGAGTCATCAACTTTACCAAAAGTGAGTGACTTGCATTTCTGAAAACCCACAGACTTGGTGTGGTAGCTAGTTCATTAAGCCTCTGACCCTCCCAAGAATACCTTCAGAGGTATTTCTTTGGGGACAAAACTTGTAAACAACTCAAAATGTTACAAAATCTTATGGGCACTCAGAGAGGGGAGCATGAGCTATGGATGGAGGGGAAGATATTTAAACGGGATGTGGAAGTAGGCCTAGTTTACCAGATGCAGAGGAGGAAGGGCACCCTGAATAAAAAGAACAATACATTGAAAAGGAAGCAAGGTGTAAATGACATGGCCCTTGTGGGGAGGCAGGGAGGGTCAGGTACAGGGAAGTGTGGGCAGGAAATCAGGCCCGTAATGTTGGCTGGGCCATCCTGTGAAGAACCATGGTATCAAACATGAACTTCCTTTTTTTTTTTTTTTTTGGCGGTACGCGGGCCTCTCACTGTTGTGGCCTCTCCCGTTGCGGAGCACAGGCTCCGGACGCGCAGGCTCAGCGGCCATGGCTCACGGGCCCAGCCGCTCCGCGGCATGTGGGATCCTCCCGGACCGGGGCACGAACCCGTGTCCCCTGCATCGGCAGGCGGACTCTCAACCACTGCGCCACCAGGGAAGCCCAAACATGAACTTCCTTTAGGAAGGAAGCAATAGAAGAGTTGCTGGCAGCGTGGTGCTATAATCAGGTATTGAATGACTTCCGTGTCATCGCCAGGAGTGCTGCAACTGCGCTGCTGCTCTAAGCAGCAGGTGACCAGTGGGCTTCAGTATCCCGGTTAATAAGGGCAGATACTGCGGCCACACATAGGGAATTTGTTAGCAGCTCACTTGCCGTCATAGAGAGAAAGAGTGTGACATAAAGGACGCATGGTCATTATTTTAATAATGTGTGAGGCATTGTTTGGTTTGGGGATGGGAAGATGACTAAAATGGAAAGACAAATAATTGTAAATGAAGACAGAGGTGCTGCCTTTGAGAGGATTACAGTTTAGTTGGGGGATAGACTGGTAAGCAGTTCTTTACCAGATGCTGGTAGAAATCAGCGCAGTCCTATGGGGGAATCTCATTTTTGTGTTGTCCCCTTTCTTTAATAGGGAGTAGGTGGCTATTTCTAAAGCTGCCACAGAAGACGTCCCAGCTTGAACGCACAAGCGGTTGTGGAGCTTGATCCAAGTAAGTTGGCAAGGAACTGAAAGCTGCATTTAGCAAAATGCAGACAGTCCTTGGCACTCGGACTGGGGGAGGCGGGGAAAGGGGGAGGGTGCAGACGCTCACTGAGTGTGGGAAGGATCGTGTCGTGGGAAAATCTCTGACCTGGAATTACTGAGGCCTGGATTCTTGATCCTGTGGTGTTGGAAAATTCATTTAATTTTTCTGACCCTCAGTTTCCTCATCTGTGAAACCAAAGAACTGAACTAGATGCTTTCTCAAGCAAATGTTATGGTTTATGATTTCATGAACCACAGGGACAATTCTTATCCACATCTGGCATTGGAAAATATGGGAAGTTTTTAAATAAACAAGCGGAGATTCTTGGTTTTCAATTGAGCATAAACATCCAGGCATATTCTGTACATTTTATTAGAGAAAAAAAATCAAGATGAGAAGGAAGAGCTCCTCACTCAGTGAGTTCAGGAGCTCAGGGTCAGCCCCTCAACAGGGTCTGAGTCGGAAGGCCAGTCCTATCCTCACGTCTATGAGGATGTTTCCTCCTTACAGCGGCCGAGATGGAACCCTTGCTAACCTCCAGGTGAAGAGGTGTCCGTTTTGGATCTTTACATTTAGGATGTGATTTGGCCACATTCCATAAGAGGAATGTTGTTCATAAAGGTACTTTCCTGAGAATCTAATCAGTTTGAGATGACACATCTTGGGGGTTGTTAGTTGCATGATTTGACCTGAAATGAGCAGTCTAATTTACTCAGATAAAAGCATGGAATGGTTATATTCTTTTTGATATGAGAGTTTTCAGGCCCTTTAGACCAAATAATTAACATAAAGGCAATACATAGTAAAGCGTTAAATGGCTAAGGATAGTTCATGCCTGTTGGAGAGAGTGGAGACTGATGTTTATGAGGGATGCAAAGGAACCCGAGCCCTTACAGGACAAAGAATGGGGGGAGAGTGCTGTGGTACAGATATCGGGTTGGTGGATGGTGACGTCAGTGAGAAAATTCCACCTGAGAGAGTGAATTTCTTTCTTGAATAGGCCTCCAGCTGGCATACCTAGGCAGTGGAGGAAGTATTCAATCAAAGATACAACAAATAAGGGAAATCAGACTAGATGAACCAGGTTACTTTTCAGGGACACAAACTAATCCAATAGGCATCTAGCATTATCAAAGGAAAATGTCTGATCTGCTTCTCTGTATGTTGAAGGCTTTTGGAGTGGAAAACAGATTTATGATTAAAAAAACAAAACCAAACCAAAACGGAAGCAGCCATTGCTGTGGGCCCCTACAAGGGATATTTGCTTCCACGTGGGTTAACTTATCTTTGGTCTTTTTAATAAAGGGGTGGAGTTGAGGAGACTTAGACACTAAGAAGGGTCTCCAGGGATGCTGCTTAAATGAATGGTGAATGATATTGGTGATAAAAGATTGGGGACAAGTGGATATATGATTCGAAAAACTTGGTTGTGGAGCATGTAATAATGGCTCTCTTCATGGAATGTTATCGGACGTTTCAATGTCTTCAGGTTCCTTGTAAAAACCAGACAGGCTTTACCCTGAGAGTCCTGCTTGCATGGACCCTCCTCCTCCCCGGCATCCGATTATGTAGCAAACCATTCTTTCTGAACGTCTCTGATGATCTGTACGTTAGTTGTTGGGCCATATAACTCACATTCTGTGGGACTGGAGGAGACGTGTGGAAGAAAGCCATACTGTTCCAATGGCCCAAGAATAATGCCTGTTTGGGGAAAATTATTATAATCCTTCAGAGTAGATTCAAGCTATGGGTTTTCTTATTTGCTTCCAGTAACTTTTAGGTGATTCGTCATTGAGGGCGGGTATGATCTCTATCATGAGGAGCTTGAAGGCCTGTTGTGAGTCCTCAACCATCTCTGTTTGGGGACTCTATCTGTGGGTCATTCATAAACTCAGAATGAAAAAAAAATTAAAAAGTAAAACCTCCTAGACAATAACAAGCAAAGTAAATGAAAAACGTAATCAAAATAGTAACAAGGACTTTAGAAGCTAGAATGAACATAAATAGTATAAGAAAACTAATAAGAGGGGTAAAAGTGTGTTAGGTTAAGGAAAGCCAAAATACAATGTAGACACTGAAATAAAGAGGTCAAAGGTGAAACACTAAACCAGAGAATTAGAAAACTAATAAAACAAAACAAGAAATATACACTGTTAAAAAGGATAAAAGTAGCCACACTAAGAGGAAATTTAGGATATTTCTCCAGGGGAATGGTCTGAAAGTGTACACAACTTCAGGTTGTATGTGATTATCTTTGGGTGAATGAGAGTATAATCTCTAAAAATTATTCATTTTGCTTGCTTGTAAAATGTGATTTCTCTGAAATTATCCTACACTATATATATAATTATAATTATAAGCAAAGCTGCTTATGAAAAACATGAAATTAAAATAAGTAGACAAGATTTAGAAACAAAAAAAGCATTAAGTTAGACTAAATGGTAAAAACAGTAAGACAGACAAAGAAAGCAGGGAGTAATGAATATTCCATCAAGCTGTACAAACCAGAAATTAAAATATTAAAAGAATGAAAAAAGTACTACAAGAATATAAATATTTACAAAACTTATCAGAGACAAAGGGATTTTTAGAAAGCAAAAAGTGAAAAGGCCTAAGGAGTTCTTGTGTTCAATGCTCTTTTTTAGGGCCTGAGCTGGAGCAACCCCTCAGCATGAGGTTTCCACACAGGTCCTCGAGGAGGGGGTCCCAGGGCAGAGAGCAAATCCCTGGCCTCTCCAGCTGTCTTATGTTGAGGGTCCCGGCCCCTGTGATCCTCTAAAATAACCAGCAAATGGTGCGGCAGAATCAAGCTCCCCTGGCTGCAGGTACGCATGATAAAGCCATCGGGAGGGCAGGCACACTCACAGTTTCTGAAAACGCCTGGAGCGTGGCAGCCGTGAGCTTGCTGCCAGCCTTCACCGTCTTGACAGTTTCATCTCTGCCTTGAGCTGCTGCAGCAGCATTCAGAGGTAGACACTGAACTGTACACATCCCAAGAGAAGAAAGGAAAGAGGAACAAGAGAATGAATATGGATCGGGCACCTATTCGGGTCAGGCGATGTGCTAGGAATATCACTACGCTCTTTCTTGCTGAGACAGGCTGGGACCTGGGACCTGGGACCCTTTACTGGAGTGCTTGCACCCGGACAGATGGCTCCTCAAGCAACAGAATACAAAGAAACTATTAGGGACTAAAAATAACTGTGTGCATGTGCAGCTGGGACAAGTTATGAACAAGATACAAAAAGGCCAAATCCCAACTGCCACTTCTGAGGTGCCAGGAGCAAAGCAGGGTCCTGCCATGATCCCAGCGCACAGCACCATCGGGGCTGGGCCAACAACCTAAGCTACCCCTCCAGCCGGACCCACTGATCCGCCCCACCGCTATACCACTTAAAGGACCAGCTCGCGCTCCTTGGGGAGCGAACAAGGACACCTGTTACTTGTTTTCTCTCCCTGGTGCTGTAGCACAAGTTCCACTGTAATAGGACTGAACCTTTGTATTCTATTACAAGTTAATCACTAAAGGGATGTTGCTTACAAGCTTAAATTATACATAATGGCCCATCTCTGGGAACTCTGCCTCCCAGGTAATGAGCATTAATCTAAAATACCTTTGTTCAGCTCACAGGGAACATGTGAGCAGGCCCATCTGTGAACGACTGCAGTCAGATAGATGTTAACACACCCCCTCTAGAGGCTGATGGGAACCAGGAAGTGTTTGACTTTACTCTGTCCCCATTTAGTATGAAAGAAGCAAGATGGGTCTTTGGGTCATGGATTCACCTTCTTCTCGGTCCGCCAGCTTTCCGAATAAAGTCACCGCCCCTTGCCCCAGCAACTCGTCTCTCTATTTATTGGCCTGGTGAGCAGTATGAGCTTGGACTTGGTAACACCGATAAAGTCTTGCCTGAATGTTTCGTCCGGCCTCTTGTCAATTTCTCTTGATTAAAGAGTCTAAGAATCCAGGTCAGTAACATTTTGGTCTTTACTGTATCTTTTTAAAAAAATTTGATTTTATAGTGGAGTATGGTTGATTTACAGCACCGTGTTAGTTTTTAGTCTTTACTATGTCTTATAAGGTAAATATGTTAATGCCAATTTGCAGATGTCTCTTTTTTTTGCAGATTTTGCAGATCTGTTTTAGTCTTTACTATGTCTTATAAGGTAAATATGTTAACGCCAATTTTGCAGATGTCTTTTTTTACAGATTTTGCAGATCTGTTATCAGAGGCATAGAGAGTTCCCATTATTTGCTCAAGGCCACATCTAGTAGTAGAAGCCTGATTCTAAAGCCCTGGGAACTTTTAGCACACCACGCCCCTTGAGAGAGCACTCCTCTCGAGTGGGGAGGAAGCCAGCGAGAGTGGAGGCTTTCCACTGAAGCCGAGCCAGGGCGTAGGGTCTCAGAACACATCTTCCTGGTAGTCCCCATTAGCGTGAGGGCGAGGCTGAGAGGGCCCAGACGTCTCCGCTCTTCTCCTGCCAGTGAGAAGGAAGGCCGCCAGCCACGGGGAAGTGGCAGAGAGACTAGAGTCAGGCTGGCGGAGGTTCTCAAAGAGCGGCCGCCAGACCAGCTAAGCACCTGTGAGCTGGTCATAAATGCAGAGTCTCAGGCCCCACCCTGAACTATTGAGTTCGAATATGTCGGGATGGGCCCAGGAAATGGAACAAGCTCTTTAGGTGATTTTTAAACACAATAAAGTGTAAGAACCACTGCTGTAAGGGGGCCAAGGAGTTGGACGTGGCCAACTGGAGGAAGGGAGCTTAGATGCTGGGGGAGAAGATGATGAGCAGATGAGGCTCTGAGCTAGTCTACGGTGTGAGAGGTGGGGTTTTGATGGGAAGGATAAGAAAAATTAGGCACGGGGACAATGGGGCCGGTCGTGGGAGTGGGAAATGGCCTATAGTTAACATCAGATTGAATCTCATCTCCGTCACCAACAGCTGAGTGGTCTCCAGCCATCCCTTTCCTTTCCCTAAGCCCTGCTTGTTTAGGCTCAGGTGTTGCCTCTTATCTCACGGGGTTGCTTTAAGGCTGCAAAGCAAGTTAATATGTGCGTGTCCTTGACATATCGTCAGTGCTCAAAAAATAGTACTTGAAGTTGGAGCTGAGGTGGGTGGGGCAGAAGAGCGGTGAAGAGAAGCAGTTCCTCGTACTCTCTGGGTGACCTCGGCCCACTCGAGCAGGTCCTGTGGTTGAAACATTCCTTTCTGGCCTCCAGGCAGCCTGAAGTTGCGTGTGGAAAGGTAAGTTCTCAGCTTGGACTGATTTAAACAATGAAGCATATTTTGCCTGTCTTCTGTTGAGGCCAAAAGCTAAGTACATCCCACAGAAGAAAAAAGGGGTGGGTTTTCTCCAAGTTATAAATTTTGTGCTGTGTGGAGGACGGAGGAAGGGGTTGGTGAATGCAACCCGAGAAGCGGGGGAGCATATACACGATTCAAAGCGTCCTGCGCCCGGAGGGAGAAGACCTGGATTTGAATCAGCCCTGGTCTGTGATTTGCGTAACCTTCGCAAATTATTTAATCTCTCTGAACTGTAGGTTCTTCATTTCCAAAAGGGAAATTTTGTGAGGATTGGAGAAAAATGAAGGTGAACACATTCCTAATGGTGCCAGGCACACGATAGCTGTTAAGAAGTGTTTTCTGAATCTCAGGTCTGTCTCAGCCTTGCCCTGAATACAGCGGGGGTGGGTGGGAAGCTATTCCACAGCAACACCTGAGAGATGTCTCCTCTGCGAGGTTTGTTAACACAGGCCCTTTGAAGAAGCCGTGTCTTTCTTTTTTTGATATTTTATTCTATTTATTTATTTTTATTTTGGCTGCGCCGGGTCTTCGTTGCGGCACGTGGGATCTTTTAGGCTGTGTCTTTAACAACGATCCCTACGTATTTGCTTGACACTGTTCATTTGCCTGTGAATACATCCCATTCCCCGTCTTTCCGCGGTTGGGGAGAATGTTTGCCAAGCCAGTTGATCAATTTCTCTAAGCAAAAGAGGACGTTTCAGGCCCCGTCTTTTCTTACGTCCGCGTTCCCAAGTCAGGGCAGCCCCTCCCCTTTGCTAGTGTATTGTGTTTGGAGTTGGGAATGGGGTCTCTTTCTGGCCAACGTGAATAAGACTGAGACAAGAAGCAGCTGGAAGACAGCATCATTTCATGGGCACTGATTTTACTGTAAGGCCGGGAGGATGGCAAAGTGGGGGACGTTTTTAGTTTCTGTAATAGTCTCCTCTAGAAGGATGGCAAGAGGGAAAGAAAAATCAAACCATCGGTCGGCTCTCTTGCCCCGGGCTCCATAATTTGCCTTTTACTTTCTGCATTTTCCTATTTGAGTCTGAAAAGCAGAGGACCCAAGCAATCAGCAACAGATGTCCTTGTGCAGTCTGCGTGGTACATGAATTCAGTTAGCATGCAAATTGTCATCCTAGGGCGATTCCTGGGGACTGCTGAAAAGACAGAAGGCTTGCTTTGCAAAATAGATAGAGGGCATGATTAAAATGTCTGGATCCAATCATATGTTTAATTACAATCCCTTTTTTATCTCAACTACAATGACTGGTAGCTATTATGACACAATATTGAAAATGTGTATGACGCATGGTGGCCCTTGGAAGGCTGATAGGTGGTCTGTGTTTGATCAAAATGATCAAAGCTCCTCGCCATGGAGAGCCCCCTCTCCTTCTCTCTCGTCTGATCCACTTAGACGAGCAGAATATGATTTACAGGAGACAGTTTATGTGATTTTCATTCCCCTAGAGCAGGGGCATAATTTTTGCATCACTATTTTCCCTAGAAACAATGGGGACTTGACAATGCTTATAAACACTCAGTAACAGACCCTGCTCAGGGTTGTCTACAAGGCATTTCTCCTGCTTCAGCTCTCGTTGACTCTCATACGTTCAAATACTTTTGAATTTTATTATTGGTATAATCGGAAAAAGACAAAAAAAATTGAAAGTGCTGAGAGGAGAAACTCTTGATGATTTCATTGTATTCGTACAATCCGATTATATTTTGGGGACCCCAGAGAACACAAGATGACTTTCTCACCAGATCGTGTGTTGAGCATGAACGTTAGCTACTTGGCTGAGGATAAGATACATTTCACTTTGTAAGTTGTGGAAGTTGCATCAGCTGAAGCTGCTGGTGTGTCTGTTATAAAAAGAATTTATACTGGAATTTTTTTCTGTCCTTGAGCTGAAACTCTGGAAGGCAGAGAAATAAGGCACAAAAACAACATGCCTCATTATGGGGATTTTAAACATGTAACCAGCACTATGGGGAGAACTGAGTTTGGCAACAATTTGATGAAAACATCCAGTATTAATTTGGACTTCACTTTATCAGATGAAAGTCTTTTACACATTTCATAGCTAGGTAGTTGCATAGTTCTTCACATCTTGAAGGTTTGGGGTTAGACCTTCACGTAAAACTTGGGTTGTGGTTTCACGCATATTTGCGTCTCTATTCTAGAGGTGTCCTACCCTCCCTTGCTCTCCTTTTATGTTGGTTAATGCGGTATAAAGAAAACACAAATATTCTTTACTAGCAATAAGAAATTGAACCAAGTACTTATCGTGCTACTGCTCTGCACTCGGTAAGGTGCTGGGGGCTGTGAGGGGCTTTGGTGGACCTAAGGCTTGAATCGTGCCCTCAAGGATTTTACAGCCCAGTGCAAGCTCTACAGTGAGCCATAGCTGAGGCAGAACAGAGATGAAGAGATGGATGATAGAAAGACAGATAAGGAGAGAGTTGGGGAGTTGGAGAGGGAGGGACGAAAAAAGCTTGGGCAGAAGGGTAGGCAGAGAAAGAGAAATGGCTAGAATCCTCGACTCCTTTATCAGCTGTGTTCTGTTACTATAGATTCACAAGGAAGTGGGTGGGGGATGGAGTCCAGGGAAAAGCTATTTATTGTCATAAGGCTTTGATTGCAAACTCTTTTGTTGGAATTCCAGCTATAGTTGGCTGAGATGGACCCTGGGTGAATCACAAACACTGTTTTTGTTGTTGTTGTTTGTTGGTTTGTTTTAACCTGCAACCCAAGGTTTACCCTAAAAACAGGCTGAATGACCTATTTAGCTTTTACTCTAATTCAGCCCTTTAGATCCTATACAAGTAGCTAATATTTATTGAGCTCTTACATGTGCCAGGCATTGTACTAAGCACCAAAGAGGTGTTTTCTCATTGAGTCCTCAGAAAACTCCCCTTGGAGGTATCATTTTTCCAATGATTCAGGTGAAGAAAGTAAGCAACTTATCCACGGCTAGGGCTCGAGTAGTCAGCATTCAGAACCTGGGTGTTTAACCACTATTCTGAGCTAAGTTGATACTAATGGGGAGAAGATAAACCTAAGGAAAGATTGAAAAGCTTAAGTGAAAAAAGCTGACCCTTACCCCCCATAGAGTCTTACGATATTCCTGTTATAGAAACTCTATTCCTTAACAATAGAAACCAATTGTATTCCAGTCTCTGCTTATATCCAATCTCACTCTCCTCTTAGGGAGAAGGATGGAGTTGTGGGGTGTGGGATACTCCCTGGCATGAAGCGTATGCTGTAAGGACAGGTGAGAGGGTGAAGCCTGAGTAGCTGGAGCAGAACTTAAGCTGGTCTTTGTGAAATGAGCTGAGTAGGTAGTGAGGGAAGGAGGGTGTACTCCACTTAAGTAGGAAGGTATCGAGAAGGATGGAGGATACAGCGTGAATTTTCATGGAGGGTAGGGACCAGGGTGGGACTCTGCAGAGCTACAAGGAGATCTTCCCAGCAGAGGTGGATGGCTTGTGTCGGAGATGAGGGTCACGATGGAGGGCCTTATATCAGGTTCCTTTAACTCCTTAAGTTGCCGGGGTTCCCCTTCCCCCTCTTGTGACTCTGATAGTATTTGAACGAGACTGGGTACCATGACCGTGTGGCCTGGCGCGAGCTCTCGTTCAGCCCCATGGTGGGGAAGATGCCAGGATTGCCATGGGGACAGAAAAGAAGCTGGACTTGCCACAGGTTGTTTCCGCATTTGTCCGAGTTTCAACGGGAGGGAGCAGGGCTGCTGCTGAGCAGAAGCAGATCGTAAGGAAGCCTTAAAAAAAGACAAGCAGCGAGAATAGCTGCCGGGAGAACGTCTTGCTTACCACAGCTGCGGGGGCGTGTTAGCTACTTCTATTCCCTAAGGAACTCCTTCCTGCTTTGTCACTTGCTCCTCTTGGTGCCATGTTGGGAATGGTCACTAAATGTCACTGCTTCGGGGTGTCAGAGCCGCTTGAATGTCCTGAGGGACTCGATCAGCATTCTCCCGAGTAGTTTACAGCTACGCAGTGACTCTGATGTGCCCTCCGGACGCAGCTACCTCGTGATTGAGAGCAAGACTTCAATTTAATGGCATTTTACACTTGATAAGAGTGTGCTGTCTGTGTGTGTAGCCAAATGTGAGGTGATTACCCGACCACAGTCAGACTGAGTTTTGCATTGTTTTCCAGGGCTGGAGGTGGGTCAGCCCTGATAGCCCAGCGCTCACCACCTTGCACCCATTCTCCCTCATACTAGTAAAGCTTTGTGAATTTGAGTCCCAGGTAATTCTGTGACTCGGGGGTTTTCCCAGGTCTGAGCACAATGGGAGTCAATCTTCCAGGCACAGAGAGAAAAGCATCTTTTCACCTTGGGCTTCCTCTAAGACCTTTTCCGAAGGAAGTGTAGACATCTTCTTGATTGAAATAACTTGACTGACAAAGCATTTAATTTAGTTGGCAGTTTAAAACTCTAACATAATTTAATATCACTGTATCGGTTTCCTGGGACTGCTGTGACAAATTGCCACAAGCTGGGTGGCTGATAACAACAGAAATGTATTCTCTCTCTGTTCTGGAGCCAGAAACCTGAAATCAAAGTGTCAGCAGGCCCCTAGAGAGAATTCTTTCTACCTCTTCCAACTTCTGCTGGCTCCGGCATTCCTTGGCTTGTGGCTGCATCACTCCAGTTTTTACCTTTGTCTTTGCATGGCCTTCTCCTCTCTGTGTCTGTATCTTTTCCTCTTCTGTCTCTACTTATCATTGGATTTAGGGCCCACTTGGATAATCCAGGATAATCTCATCTCAAGGTTCTTAACTTAATAATGTCTGCAAAGCCTCTCTTTCCAAAATAAGGTAGCATTCACAGTTTTCAGGTGTTAGGATGTGAACCTATCTTTTGGGAGAGCCACCATTCAATCCACTGTAACCTTGCTCCCTAAAGAAGCTGCCTTGAGAAAATATGACATTCAACAACTGTAAGATATAGCAGATATTTTAAAATATTATACGTGTAATTTTTAAGATGTGGATGATTCAAGAACATCCCTGGAAGGGGGGACCTTCGAGATGGCAGAGGAGTAAGACATGGAGATCACCTTCCTCCCCACAAATACATCAGAAATACATCTACATGTGGAACAACTCCTACAGAACACCTACTGAATGCAGGCAGAAGACCTCAGACTTCCCAAAAGGCAAGAAACTCCCCACGTACCTGGGTAGGACAAAAGAAAAAAGAAAAAACGGAGACAAAAGGATAGGGATGGGACCTGCACCTCTGGGAGGGAGCTGTGAAGGAAGAAAGGTTTACACACACTAGGAAGCTCCTTCGTGGGCAGAGACTGCGGGTGGCGGAGGGGGAAACTTCGGAGACACGGAGGAGAGCACAGCAACAGGGGTGCGGAGGGCAAAGCGGAGAGATTCCCGTACAGAGGATCGGTGGCGACCAGCACTCACCAGCCCGAGAGGCTTGTCTCCTCACCCACCGGGATGGGTGGGGCTGGGAGCTGAGGCTCGGGCTTCGGTCGGATCCCAGGGAGAGGACTGGGGTTGGCAGCGTGAACACAGCCTGAAGGGGGCTAGTGCACTACAGCGAGCCGGGAGGGAGTCCAGGAAAAAGTGCTAAGAGGCAAGAGACCACTGTCTCGGGTGCACGAAGAGAGGGGTTTCAGAGCTCCTCCTAAACGAGCTCCAGAGATGGGCATGAGTCGCGGCTATCAGCGTGGACCCCAGAGACGGGCATGAGATGCTAAGGCTGCTGCTACAGCCATCAAGAAGCCTGTGTGCGAGCACAGGTCACTATCCACACCTCCCCGCCCGGGAGCCTGTGCAGCCCGCCACGGCCAGGGTCCTGTGATCCAGGGACAACTTCCCTGGGAGAACGCACGGTGCGCCTCAGGCTGGTGCAACGTCCCGCTGGCCTCTGCCGCCGCAGGCTCACCCCACATCCGTACCCCTTCCTCCCCCCGGCCTGAGTGAGCCAGAGCCCCCAAATCAGCTGCTCCTTTAACCTCGTCCTGTCTGAGCAAAGAACAGACACCCTCAGGCGACCTACACACAGAGGCGAGGACAAATCCAAAGCTGAACCTCAGGAGCTGTGTGAACAAAGAAGAGAAAGGGAAATCTCTCCCAGCAGCCTCAGGAACAGCGGATTAAATCTCCACAATCAACTTGATGTACCTGCATCTGTGGAATACCTGAATAGACAACGAATCATCCCAAATTGAAGTGGTGGACTTTGAAGCAACAGTAGACTTGGGGTTTGCTGTCTGTGACTGACTTGTTTCTGATTTTTTATGTTTATCTTAGTATAGTTTTGGGGGCTTGTTATCATTGGTGGATTGGTTTATTGGTTTGATTGCTCTCTTTTTTTAAATTACTTCTAAACGTTTTTTATTTTAATAAAATAAAAAGGAGGCCTGAGCCTCTGAGGTGGGAGAGCCAAGTTCAGGACATTGGTCCACCAGAGACCTCCTGGCCCCATGTAATAACAATCAACGAGAACTCACCCAGAGATCTCCATCCCAATGCTAAGACCCAGTTCCACCCAACAGCCACTAAGCTCCAGTGCTGGATGCCCCATGCCAAACAACTAGCAAGACAGGAACACAATCCCACCCATTAGGAGAGAGCCTGCCTAAAATCATACTAAGTTCACAGACACCCCAAAAGCCACCACCGGAAAAGACCCTAGCCACCAGAAAGACAAGACCTAGCCCCACCCACCAGAACACAGGCACTAGTACCCTCCACCAGGAAGCCTACACAACCCACTGAACCAAACTCAGCCACTGGGGGCAGACACCAAAAACACAGGAACTGCAAACATACAGCCTGCAAAAAGGAGACCCCAAACACAGTAACTTAAGCAAAATGGGAAGACAGAGAAATATGCAGCAGATGAAGCAGCAAGGTAAAAACCCACCAGACCTAACAAATGAAGAGGAAAGAGGCAGTCTACCTAAAAAAGAATTCAGAGTAATGATAGTAAAGATGATCCAAAATCTTGGAAATATAATGGAGAAAATACAAGAAATGTTTAACAAGGGCTTAGAAGAATGAAAGAGCAAACAAACAATGATGAACAACACAATAAATGAAATTAAAAATTCTCTAGAATGAATCAATAGCAGAGTAACTGAGGCAGAAGAACAGATAAGTGACCTGGAAGATAAAATAGTGGAAATAACTATCGCAGAGCAGAATAAAGAGAAAAGAATGAAAAGAACTGAGGACAGTCTCAGAGACCTCTGGGACAACATTAAACACACCAACATTCAAATTATAGGGGTCCCAGAAGATGAAGAGAAAAAGAAAGGTCTGAGAAAATATTTGAAGAGATTATAGTTGTAAACTTCCTTAACATGGGAAAGGAAATAGTCAAGTCCAAGAAGCTCAGAGAGTCCCTTACAGGATAAATCCAAGGAGTAACATGTGAAGACAAATATTAATCAAACTGTCAACAATTAAATATAAAGAAAAAATATTAAAAGTAGCAAGGGAAAAGCAACAAATAACATAGAAGGGAATCCGCATAGGTTAACAGCTGATATTTCAGCAGAAACTGCAAGCCAGAAGGAAGTGGCAGGACATAATGAAAGTAATGAAAAGGAAAAACCCACAACAAAGATTACTCTACCCAGCAAGGGTCTCATTCAGATTTGACGGAGAAATTAAAACCTTTACAGACAAGCAAAAGTTAAAAGAATTCAGCACCACCAAACCAGCTTTACAACAAATGCTAAAGGAACTTCTCTAGGCAGAAAACAAAAGAGAAGGAGAAGACCTACAGTATCAAACACAAAACAATTAAGAAAATTGTAATAGGAGCACACATATCAACAATTACCTTAAATGTAAATGAATTAAACGCTCCAACCAAAAGACATAGACTGGCTGAATGGAAACAAAAACAAGACCTGTATAGATGCTGTCTACAAGGGACCCACTTCAGACCTAGGAACACAGACAGACTGAAAGTGAGGGGATGGAAAAAGATATTGCATGCAAATGGAAATTAAGAGAAAGCTGGAGTAACAATTCACATATCAGACCAAATAGACTTTAAAATTAAGACTATTTCAAGAGACAAAGAAGGACACTACATAATGATCAAGAAATCAATCTAAGAAGAAGATAAAACAATTGTAAATATTGATGTACCCAACATAGGAGCACCTCAATGCATAAGGCAAATGCTAACAGCCATAAAAAAGAAAATCAACAGGAACACAATAATAGTAGGGGACTTTAACACCCCACTTTCACCAATGAACAGGTCATCCAAAATGAAAATAAATATGGAAACACAAGCTTTACATGACACATTAGACAAGAGGGACTTACTGATATTTATAACATTCCATCCAAAAACAACAGAATACACTTTCTTCTCAAGTGCTCATGGAACATTCTCCAGGATAGATCATATCTTGGGTCACAAATCAAGCCTTGGTAAATTTAAGAAAATTAAAATTGTATCAAATATACTTTCCAACTGCAACACTATGAGACTAGATATCAATTACAGGAAAAAATACAAACACATGGAGGCTAAACAATACGCTACTAAATAACCAAGAGATCACTGAAGAAATCAAAAAGGAAATAAGAAAATACCTAGAAACAAATAACAGTGAAAACACGATGACCCAAAACCTATGGGATGCAGCAAAAGCAGTTCTAAGAGGGAAGTTTATAGCAGTACATTCCTACCTCAAGAAACAAGAAAAATCTCAAATAAACAACCTAATCTTACACCTAAAGCAGTTAGAGAAAGAAGAACAAAAAAATCCCAAAGTTAGGAGAAGGAAAGAAATCGTAAAGATCAGAGCAGAAATAAATGAAAAAGAAATGAAGGAAAAAATAGCAAAGATCAATAAAACTAAAAGCTGATTCTTTGAGAAGATAAAAAAATTGATAAACCGTTAGCCAGACTCATGAAGAAAAAAAGGGAGAAGACTCAGATCAACAGAATTAGAAATGAAAAAGGAGAAGTAACAACTGACACTGCAGAAGGATCATGAGAGATTACTACAACCAACTATATGCCAATAAAATGGACACCCTGGAAGAAATGGACAAATTCTTAGAAAAGCACAGCCTTCCAAGACTGAACCAGGAAGAAATAGAAAATATAAACCAATCACAAGCAGCGAAATTGAAAGCGTGATTAAAAATCTTCCAACAGACCAAAGCCGAGGACCAGATGGCTTCACAGGCGAATTCTATCAAACATTTAGAGAAGAGCTAACATCTATCCTTCCCAAACTCTTCCAAAATATAGCAGAGAGAGGAACACTCCCAAACTCATTCTATGAGGCCACCACCACCTTGATACCAAAAGCAGAAAAAGATGTCACAAAAAAGAAAACTACAGGCCAATATCACTGATGAACATAGATGCAAAAATCCTCAACAACATACTAGCAAACAGAATCCAACAGCACATTAAAAGGATCATACACCATGATCAAGTGGGGTTTATACCAGGAATGCAAGGATTCTTTAATATATGCAAATCAATCAATGTGATGCACCATATTAACAAACTGAAGGGTAAAACCATATGATCATCTCAATAGATGCAGTAAAAGCCTTCAAAAAATTCAACACCCAATTATGATAAAAACTCTCCAGAAAGTAGGCATAGAGGGAACCTACCTGAACATAATAAAGCACATGTATGAGAAATTCATAGCCAACATCATTCTCAATGGTGAAAAACTGAAACCATTTCCACTAAGATCAGGAACAAGACAAGATTGCCCACTCTCACCACTATTATTCAACATCGTTTTGGAAGTTTTAGCCACAGCAGTCAGAGGAGAAAAAGAAATAAAAGGAATCCAAATCAGAAAAGAAGAAGTAAAGCTGTCACTGTTTGCAGATGACAGGATACTATACATAGAGAATCCTAAAGATGCTACCAGAAAACTACTAGAGCTCATCAATAAATTTGGTAAAGTAGCAGGATACAAAATTAATGCACAGAAATCTCTTGCATACCTATATACTAATGGTGAAAAATCTGAAAGAGAAATTAAGGAAACACTCCCATTTACCACTGCAACAAAACGAATAAAATACCTAGGAATAAGCCTACCTAAGGAGACAAAAGACCTGTATGCAGAAAACTGTAAGACACTGATGAAAGAAATTAAAGATGATACCAACAGATGGAGAGATATACCATGTTCTTGGATTGCAAGAATCAACATTGTGAAAATGACTATACTACCCAAAGCAATTTACAGATTCAATGCAATCCCTATCAAACTACCACTGACATTTTTCACAGAACTAGAACAAAATATTTCACAGTTTGTATGGAACCACAAAAGACCCCGAATAGTGAAAGCAATCTTGAGAAAGAAGAACGAAGCTGGGGGAATCAGACTCCCTGACTTCAGACTATACTACAAAGCTACAGTAATCAAGGCAGTATGGTACTGGCACAAAAACAGAAGTATAGATCAATGGAACAGGATAGAAAGCCCAGAGGTACACCCATGCACATATGGTCACCTTATCTGTGATAAAGGAAGCAAGAATATACAATGGAGAAAAACAGCCTCTTCAATAAGTGGTGCTGGGAAAGCTGGACAGCTACATGTAAAAGAATGAAATTAGAACACTCCCTAACACCATACACAAAAATAAACTCAAAATGGATTAAAGACCTAAATGTAAGGCAAGACACCATCAAACTCTTAGAGGAAAACATAGGCAAAACACTCTACGACATAAATCACAGCAAGATCCTTTTTGATCCCTGTCCTAGAGAAATGGAAATAAAAACAAAAGTAAACAAATGAGACCTAATGAAACTTAAAAAGCTTTTGCACAGCAAAGGAAACCATAAACAAGATGAAAAGACAACCCTTTCTCCCAAAGAATGGGAGAAAATATTTGCAAATGAAACAATTGACAAAGGACTAATCTCCAAAATTTACAAGCAGCTCATGCATCTCAATATCAACAAAACAAACAACCCAATCCAAAAATGGGCAGAAGACCTAAATAGACATTTCTCCCAAGAAGATGTACAGAGTGCCAACAAACACATGAAAGGATGCTCAACATCACTAATCATTAGAGAAATGCAAAGCAAAACTACAATGAGGTATCACCTCACCCCGGTCAGAATGACCATCATAAAAAATCTACAATGAATGCTGGAGAGGGTGTGGAGAAAAGGGAATCCTCTTGCACTGTTGGTGGGAATATAAATTGATACAGCCACTATGGAGAACACTATGGAAGTTCCTTAAAAAACTAAAAGTAGGACTACCATATGACCTAGCAATCTGACTACTGGGCATATACCCTGAGAAAACTATAATTCAAAAAGAGTCATGTACCACAATGTTCATTGCAGCTCTGTTTACAATGGCCAGGACATGGAAGCAACCTAAGTGTCCATCGACAGATGAATGGATAAAGATGTTGCACATATATACAATGTAATATTACTCAGCTATAACAAGAAACAAAATTGAGTTAACTGTAGTTAGGTGGATGGACTTAGAGTCTGTCATACAGAGTGAATTAAGCTAGAAAGAGAAAAACAAATACTGTGTGCTAACACATATATATGGAATATTTAAAAAAATGGTTCTAATAAACCTAGGGGCAGGACAGGAATAAAGATGCAGACGTAGAGAATGGACTTGAGGACACGGGGACTGGGAAGGTTAAGCTGGGACGAAGTGAGAGTGGCATGGACATATATACATTACCAAATGTAAAATAGCTAGCTAGTGGGAAGCAGCTGCATAGCACAGAGAGATCATTTTGGTGCTTTGTGACCACCGAGAGGGTTGGGATAAGGAGGGTGGGAGAGAGAGGCAAGAGGGAGGGGATATGGGGATATATGTATACATATAGCTGATTCACTTTGTTATACAGCAGAAACTAACACAACATTGTAAAGCAATTATACTCCAATAAAGATTTTTTTAAACATTTCTAGTCAGAGACTAGGAAAGGTGGTTTTTTTCTTTTTTTGCGTTACGCGGGCCTCTCACTGTTGTGGCTTCTCCCGTTGCGGAGCACAGGCTCCGGACGCACAGGCTCAGCGGCCACGGCTCATGGCCCAGCCGCTCCGCGGTATGTGGGATCTTCCGTGACTGGGGCACGAACCCGTGTCCCCTATATCGGCAGGTGGACTCTCAACCACTGTGCCACCAGGGAAGCCCAGGAAGGGTGTTTTTTTATTTTCACTGCATTTGAGACCTGGGTCCGCTAATTACCAGCTGCAGACAGGTCTCTCCTTTGTCACAGGAGCTGGTCACTTTGGAGGTTAGGAGGATAAAACACCACAGGACTCACTTTGTAAACTGAGGAGTGGTATGCAAAAGTAGGTGGAGGAGTTTGATGCTGTTAGCGGGACATGAGAACTTGCAAAGTGGTTCACTTTTGGGGGCCATGCTTACAAAGATGCTTCTGAGTCCATGAAACCATCCAGGTTTGTACCATACTACTCGAATTAAATACTTTTAGTGTGCAGCAACTAATTTTGAGTTAGGATTTCCTTATAAACAATATACATAGACATGAACTCGATCAAAAAACATCTAATGGTAAGATGTTCAATAATGAAAAGACTATTTCCTTTGCAGTCCTTGGCACATATGGGGTTGGCCAAAAATTTCGCTCACGTTTTTCCGTAAGATGTTACAGAAGTCTTAAACGCAAATACTTCGGTCTTCAGAAATAGCTCTACTGTCTTGATTTGGTCATCTGCCCTGTGCTTTCTGTTATGCAGCACTTACAGCCTGTAGTAACTAAAGAAGAATCAGCAGTTTATGAAAGCACAACAGACTTACGGGAGGGTAATTTGATCAGATAAACACATCTAATGGCAAAGTTTTTATCACTGCAAAATCATACACTAGAGAAATTTTAATGCATAGAAATCATCCTTAAAGTACTCAGACTAGATTTTCAAAGTCATTTATTTTAATGATGCCTCATTAGCTGTTTAAAAAAAAAACCCAAAACTTTTGAGTCATTATTTTATCTTACAAATAGTAAGTATTCTTTGTAGACAGGAACTGTCTGTTAAAGTAATATTTGACATCTACTGAATCAAAAATACTTTACAGTGAAAGGCTGACATCTGTTTACTATATAAAAAATGGGTGCTGTGTATTTTTACTGGAAGAATTTTCCTTTAATAAGGCAGCCTAAAGTCATCTACACACACCAAACCAATTTACAGCCCAAACCTGTTGAATACCAACACAGCATCACGGATGCTTAGTGATCCTTTCTTTTTTTTTTTTTTTCCCAGCATTATTCTGATTTGGTATTGAGTTTGTATAGGAAATGTGCTTGTCTTTTTTTGTTTGTCTTGTTTTTGAGTGAAAGGATATAATAGCAATAAAAAGGCCTGGGTTAATTATTAATTTGGTGAGCTTTAATCTTTTCAGTGCTCTCAACTTTGATTTCATTATATTGGTAGTTGATCTTCCTTATTTAAGAAGATCAAACTGCAACTGAGCTTTTTATATTTTTCAATCTAGTAGTAAGTAGCAAACAAAGTCTGTATGTTTGGCCAATTCCACCGGAGATCTAAGACACTGCAATTAGGAAGAGACCAGACAGAAGACAGTCAACTTGGTAAAGGGTTTAAATCTGTGTGTAATCTCACACAGGTGCTGCTTCCTGTGCTCTGGAAAATCCCTCAGCACAAAACAGGCCAACTGAGCCACACCTGGGTTAAAGCAGAACATCTGGACCTACTCTTTCCTACTCGCTCATGTTCTTCAAATCTCCCCCAAACAAATGGTGCTTTAGCGCAAGTCTGACACCAGAGATTTGTAAGCCCTATGTGCACTGCCAAATCCAGTTTGATACAAAACACAGCTACCTTTCTTGAATCAAATACATTACAGATACGATACCTGCATCATATATTTCAATTAGCCAAGCCTCAAGTAATTTATGGGGGTCGTTTCCACCACTAGTAATAAATTTCACAGTGGCATTAACATTTAAACAGGGAATTGTAAGGAAGGTTGAAATCCAACATCTAATAAATGCCCTAGCGTTCATTGGTCACATGCTCTTTGTTTTCTAGTCATACAACCAATTGGCTGGGAAAGTCCTGAAAATTAAATATGGGTCTAGTTATACTTAATGAAATGCCAGTTTTAGTGGGTCTCAGTTTCCTTGAGAAAAAGCACATATCTGTTAAATTTCTAAATGTATGATTTTTACTTAATGGAGCCACTTAATTCTTAGATGTTCTGGGAGGTTTTGTAATTAGTTAATAACAATGTATTGTAGGTATACTATGGGCCTAGCATTATACTGGAATAACTGAATTTACAAGTGATCCAGAAAACTATCAGTGTAATTTGTGTGGCCTTACACAAGGCCTTTCAGTAATTGCTTTATGTGGAATTTTGGCATTTCAGCTCAGGCCGTTGCCAGGGAGTAGGAATGGTCAGGAGGAAGAATGAATGGGATGGAGCAGGTACGCCTTTTTTTTTTTTTTTTTAACATCTTTATTGGAGTATAATTGCTTTACAATGGTGTGTTAGTTTCTGCTTTATAACAAAGTGAATCAGTTATACATATACATATATCCCCATATCCCCTCCCTCTTGCATCTCCCTCCCACCCTCCCTATCCCACCCCTCCAGGTGGTCACAAAGCACTGAGCTGATCTCCCTGTGCTATGTGGCTGCTACCCACTAGCTATCTATTTTACGTTTGGTAGTGTATGTATGTCCATGCCACTCTCTCACTTCGTCCCAGCTTACCCTTCCCCCTCCCCGTGTTCTCAAGTCCATTCTCTAGTAAGAGCAGGTACGCCTTTTATGGCTCCCATAAATGATGCAGAAACGATGGGGTTGGTGTGGCGGAGATCAACAATATGTGTGTACATTTTAGAGAAACACATCTAAATACATCTTCCAGTGTTAACATTTTGAACTGCTAATCAGTTCATTACAGTAAACTTATTACACTTGCAATGCTGATCTGTTTATTGTTTGAATTCCTTGGATTCAGTTGGTGTTAGTCAAATCCACTATCTCCAAGAAGGCTTGGAGGTAAAGAGGAAGGAGGGAGTGGGGATCGAGGGCGTGGTGGGATGGAGGGAGTGATGGAGAAGGAGAGGCACAAAGAGCACCTGTCATGCGTATCGATGTGTAGTAATCGAGAAGGCAGGTTCTGGAATGTTCAGAAAGCAGTCTCAACTCTCAGGGGGTATTATTGCTAGTTTAGCAGAAAGCTCTGAAGCACCAAATGATACCTTCTATTTCTTTTTTTTTTTTTTTAAACATCTTTATTGGAGTATAATTGCTTTACAATGGTATGTTAGTTTCAGCTTCACAACAAAATGAATCAGTTACATATATACATATGTTCCCATATCTCTTCCCGCTTGCGTCTCCCTCCCTCCCACCCTCCCTATCCCACCCCTCCAGGCGGTCACAAAGCACCGAGCTGATCTCCCTGTGCTATGCGGCTGCTTCCCACTAGCTATCTACCTTACGTTTGGTAGTGTATATATGTCCATGCCTCTTTATCGCTTTGTCACCGTTTACCCTTCCCCCTCCCCATAGCCTCAAGTCCATTCTCTAGTAAGTCTGTGTCTTTATTCCTGTTTCACCCCTAGGTTTTTCATGACATTTTTTTTTCTTAAATTCCATATATATGTGTTAGCATACGGTATTTGTCTCTCTCTTTCTGACTTACTTCACTCTGTATGACAGACTCTAGGTCTATCCACCTCATTACAAATAGCTCAATTTCGTCTCTTTTTATGGCTGAGTAATATTCCATTGTATATATGTGCCACATCTTCTTTATCCATTCATCCGATGATGGACACTTAGGTTGTTTCCATCTCTGGGCTATTGTAAATAGAGCTGCAATGAACATTGTGGTACATGACTCTTTTTGAATTATGGTTTTCTCAGGGTATATGCCCAGTAGTGGGATTGCTGGGTCATATGGTAGTTCTATTTGTAGCTTTTTAAGGAACCTCCATACTGTTCTCCACAGCGGCTGTATCAATTTACATTCCCACCAACAGTGTAAGAGGGTTCCCTTTTCTCCACACCCTCTCCAGCATTTATTGTTTCTAGATTTTTTGATGATGGCCATTCTGACTGGTGTGAGATGATATCTCATTGTCGTTTTGATTTGCATTTCTCTAATGATTAGTGATGTTGAGCATTCTTTCATGTGTTTGTTGGCACTCTGTATATCTTCTTTGGAGAAATGTCTATTTAGGTCTTCTGCCCATTTTTGGATTGGGTTGTTTGTTTTTTTGTTATTAAGCTGCATGAGCTGCTTATAAATTTTGGAGATTAATCCTTTGTCAGTTGCTTCATTTGCAAATATTTTCTCCCATTCTGAGGGTTGTCTTTTTGTCTTCTTTATGGTTTCCTTTGCTGTGCAAAAGCTTTTAAGTTTCATTAGGTCCCATTTGTTTACTTTTGTTTTTATTTCCATTTCTCTAGGAGGTGGGTCAAAAAGGACCTTGCTGTGATTTATGTCATAGAGTGTTCTGCCTATGTTTTCCTCTAAGAGTTTGATAGTTTCTGGCCTTACATTTAGGTCTTTAATCCATTTAGAGCTTATTTTTGTGTATGGTGTTAGGGAGTGATCTAATCTCATACTTTTACATGTAGCTGTCCAGTTTTCCCAGCACCACTTATTGAATAGGCTGTCCTTTCTCCACTGTACACTTCTGCCTCCTTTGTCAAAGATAAGGTGACCATATGTGCGTGGGTTTATCTCCGGGCTTTCTATCCTGTTCCATTGATCTATATTTCTGTTTTTGTGCCTGTACCATACTGTCTTGATTACTGTAGCTTTGTAGTATAGTCTGAAGTCAGGAAGCCTGATTCCTCCAGCTCCATTTTTCGTTCTCAAGATTGCTTTGGCTATTCGGGGTCTTTTGTGTTTCCATACAAATTGTGAAATTTTTTGTTCTAGTTCTGTGAAAAATGCCAGTGGTAGTTTGATAGGGATTGCATTGAATCTGTAGATTGCTTTGGGTAGTAGAGTCATTTTCACAATGTTGATTCTTCCAATCCAAGAACATGGTATATCTGTCCATCTATTTGTATCATTTTTAATTTCTTTCATCAGTGTCTTATAATTTTCTGCATACAGGTCTTTTGTCTCCTTAGGTAGGTTTATTCCTAGATATTTTATTCTTTTTGTTGCAATGGTAAACGGGAGTGTTTTCTTGATTTCACTTTCAGATTTTTCATCCTTAGTGTATAGGAATGCCAGAGATTTCTGTGCATTAATTTTGTATCCTGCTACTTTACCAAATTCATTGATTAGCTCTAGTAGTTTTCTGGTAGCATCTTTAGGATTCTCTATGTATAGGATCATGTCATCTGCAAACAGTGACAGCTTTACTTCTTCTTTTCCGATTTGGATTCCTTTTATTTCCTTTTCTTCTCTGATTGCTGTGGCTAAAACTTCCAAAACTATGTTGAATAAGAGTGGTGAGAGTGGGCAACCTTGTCTTGTTCCTGATCTTAGTGGAAATGCTTTCAGTTTTTCACCATTGAGGACGATGTTGGCTGTGGGTTTGTCATATATGGCCTTTATTATGTTGAGGAAAGTTCCCTCTATGCCTACTTTCTGCAGGGTTTTTATCATAAATGGGTGTTGAATTTTGTCAAAAGCTTTCTCTGCATCTATTGAGATGATCATATGGTTTTTCTCCTTCAATTTGTTAATATGGTGTATCACGTTGATTGATTTGCGTATATTGAAGAATCCTTGCATTCCTGGAATAAACCCCACTTGATCATGGTGTATGATCCGTTTAATGTGCTGTTGGATTCTGTTTGCTAGTATTTTGTTGAGGATCTTTGCATCTATGTTCATCAGTGATATTGGCCTGTAGTTTTCTTTCTTTGTGACATCCTTGTCTGGTTTTGGTATCAGGGTGATGGTGGCCTTGTAGAATGAGTTGGGGAGTGTTCCTCCCTCTGCTATATTTTGGAAGAGTCTGAGAAGGATAGGTGATAGCTCTTCTCTAAATGTTTGATAGAATGCGCCTGTGAAGCCATCTGGTCCTGGGCTTTTGCTTGTTGGAAGATTTTTAATCACAGTTTCAATTTCAGTGCTTGTGATTGGTCTGTTCATATTTTCTATTTCTTCCTGATTCAGTCTTGGCAGGTTGTGCCTTTCTAAGAATTTGTCCATTTCTTCCAGGTTGTCCATTTTATTGGCATAGAGTTGCTTGTAGTAATCTCTCATGATCTTTTGTATTTCTGCAGTGTCAGTTGTTACTTCTCCTTTTTCATTTCTAATTCTATTGATTTGAGTCTTCTCCCTTTTTTTCTTGATGAGTCTAGCTAATGGTTTATCAATTTTGTTTATCCTTTCAAAGAACCAGCTTTTAGTTTTATTGATCTTTGCTATCGTTTCCTTCATTTCTTTTTCATTTATTTCTGATCTGATTTTTACGATTTCTTTCCTCCTGCTAACTTTGGGTTTTTTTTGTTCTTCTTTCTCTAATTGCTTGAGGTGCAAGGTTAGGTTGTTTATTCGAGATGTTTCCTGCTTCTTAAGGTGGGCTTGTATTGCTATAAACTTCCCCCTTAGAACTGCTTTTGCTGCATCCCATAGGTTTTGGGTCGTTGTGTCTCCATTGTCATTTGTTTCTAGGTATTTTTTGATTTCCTCTTTGATTTCTTCAGTGATCACTTCATTATTAAGTAGTGTATTGTTTAGCCTCCATGTGTTTGTATTTTTTACAGATCTTTTCCTGTAATTGATATCTAGTCTCATGGCGTTGTGGTCAGAAAAGATACTTGATACAATTTCAATTTTCTTAAATTTACCAAGGCTTGATTTGTGACCTAAGATATGATCTATCCTGGAGAATGTTCCATGGGCACTTGAGAAAAATGTGTATTCTGTTGTTTTTGGATGGAGTGTCCTATAAATATCAATTAAGTCCATCTTGTTTAATGTATCATTTAAAGCTTGTGTTTCCTTATTTATTTTCATTTTGGATGATCTGTCCATGGGTGAAAGTGGGGTGTTAAAGTCCCCTACTATGAATGTGTTACTGTCGATTTCCCCTTTTGTGGCTGTTAGTATTTGCCTTATGTATTGAGGTGCTCCTATGTTGGGTGCATAAATATTTACAATTGTTATATCTTCTTCTTGGATCGATCCCTTGATCATTATGTAGTGTCCTTCTTTGTCCCTTGTAATAGTCTTTATTTTAAAGTCTATTTTTTCTGATATGAGAATTGCTACTCCAGCTTTCTTTTGGTTTCCATTTGCATGGAATATCTTTTTCCATCCCCTTACTTTCAGTCTGTATGTGTCTCTAGGTCTGAAGTGGGTCTCTTGTAGACAGCATATATAAGGGTCTTGTTTTTGTATCCATTCAGCTAATCTGTGTCTTTTGGTGGGAGCATTTAGTCCATTTACATTTAAGGTAATTATCGATATGTGTGTTCCTATTCCCATTTTCTAAATTGTTTTGGGTTCGTTATTATAGGTCTTTTCCTTCTCTTGTGTTTCTTGCCTAGAGAAGATCCTTTAGCATTTGTTGTAAAGCTGGTTTGGTGGTGCTGAACTCTCTCAGCTTTTGCTTCTCTGTAAAGGTTTTAATTTCTCCATCAAATCTGAATGAGATCCTTGCTGGGTAGAGTAGTCTTGGCTGCAGGTTTTTCTCCTTCATCACTTTCAGTATGTCCTGCCACTCCCTTCTGGCTTGTAGGGTTTCTGCTGAGAGATCAGCTGTTAACCTTATGGGGATTCCCTTATGTGTTATTTGTTGTTTTTCCCTTGCTGCTTTTAATATGTTTTCTTTGTATTTAATTTTTGACAGTTTGATTAATATGTGTCTTGGCGTATTTCTCCTTGGATTTATCCTGTATGGGACTCTCTGTGCTTCCTGGACTTGATTAACTATTTCCTTTCCCATATTAGGGAAGTTTTCAACTATAATCTCTTCAAATATTTTCTCAGTCCCTTTCTTTTTCTCTTCTTCTTCTGGAACCCCTATAATTCGAATGTTGGTGCGTTTAATGTTGTCCCAGAGGTCTCTGAGACTGTCCTCAGTTCTTTTCATTCTTTTTTCTTTATTCTGCTCTGCATTAGTTATTTCCACTATTTTATCTTCCAGGTCACTTATCCGTTCTTCTGCCTCAGTTATTCTGCTATTGATCCCATCTAGAGTACTTTTAATTTCATTTATTGTGTTGTTCATCATTGCTTGTTTCATCTTTAGTTCTTCTAGGTCCTTGTTAACTGATTCTTGCATTTTGTCCATTCTATTGTCCATTCTATCTCCAAGATTTCGGATCAACCTTACTATCATTATTCTGAATTCTTTTTCAGGTAGACTGCCTATTTCCTCTTCATTTGTTAGGTCTGGTGGGTTTTTATCTTGCTCCTTCATCTGCGGTGTGTTTTTCTGTCTTTTCATTTTGCTTATCTTACTGTGTTTGGGGTCTCCTTTTTTGCAGGCTGAAGGTTCGTAGTTCCTGTTGTTTTTTGTGTCTGTCCCCAGTGACTAAGGTTGGTTCAGTGGGTTGTGTAGGCTTCCTGGTGGAGGGGACTAGTGCCTGTGTTCTGGTGGATGAGGCTGGATCTTGTCTTTCTGGTGGGCAGGTCCACATCTGGTGATGTGTTTTGGGATGTCTGTAGACTTATTATGATTTTGGGCAGCCTCTCTGCTAATGGGTGGGGTTGTGTTCCTGTCTTGCTAGTTGTTTGGCATAGGATGTCCAGCACTGTAGCTTGCTGGTCGTTGAGTGAAGCTGGGTGCTGGCGTTGAGATGGAGATCTCTCGGAGATTTTTGCTGTTTGATATTATGTGCAGCTGGGAGGCCTCTTGTGGACCAGTGTCCTGAAGTTGGTTCTCCCACCTCAGAGGCACAGCACTGACTCCTGGCTGCAGCCCCAAGAGCCTTTCATCCACAGGGCTCCTTAATTTGGGATGATTCCTTGTCTATTCAGGTATTCCACAGATGCAGGGTATATCAAGTTGATTGTGGAGCTTTAATCCGCTGCTTCTGAGGCTGCTGGGAGAGATTTCCCTTTCTCTTCTTTGTTCTCACAGTTCCCAGGGGCTCAGCTTTGGATTTGGCCCCGCCTGTGCGTGTAGGTCGCCGGAGGGCGTCTGTTCTTTGCTCAGACAGGACGGGGTTAAAGGAGCCGCTGTTTCGGAGGCTCTGGCTCACTCAGGCCGGGGGGTAGGGAGGGTCACGGAATGTGGGGCGGGCCTGCGGCGGCAGAGATTGCAGCCTGATGCGCACCGTGCGTTCTCCCGGGGGAGTTGTCCCTGGATCCCGGGACCCCGGCAGTGGCGGGCTGCACAGGCTCCCCGGAAGGGCGTGTGGCTAGTGACCTGTGTTCGCACACAGGCCTCCTGGTGGCGGCAGCAGCGGCCCTAGCGTCACATGTATGTCTCTGGGCTCCGCACGTCTAGCCGCGGCTAGCGCCCGTCCCTGGAGCTCTCTCAATCAGCGTTCTTAATCCCCTCTCCTCGTGCACCAGGAAACAAAGAGGGACGTAAAAGTCTCTTGCCTCTTCGGCAGGTCCAGACTTTTCCCCGGACTCTCTCCCGGCTAGCTGCGGTGCACTAACGCCCTGCAGGCTGTGTTCACGCTGCCAACCTCAGTCCTCTCCCGGCGCTCCGACAAAAGCCGGAGCCTCAGCTCCCAGTCCCGCCCGCCCCGGCGGGCGAGCAGACAAGCCTCTCGGCTGGCGAGTTCCGGTCGGCCCGATCCTCTGCACTGGAATCTGTCCGCTTTGCCCTCCGCACCCCTGTTGCTGTGCTCTCCTCCGCGGCCCCCAAGCTCCCCCACTCCGCCTCCCGAAGTCTCCACCCGCGAAGGGTCTTCCTAGTGTGTGGACACTTTTCCTCCTTCACAGCTCTCTCCCGCTGGTGCAGGACCCGTCCCTATCCTTTTGTTTCTGTTTAGTTTTTTCTTTTGCCCTAACCAGGTACGTGGGGGGTTCCTTGCCTTTTGGGAGGTCTGAGGTCTTCTGCCAGCGTTCAGTAGGTGCTCCGTAGGAGTTGTTCCACGCGTAGATGTATTTCTGGTGTATCTGTGGGGAGGAAGGTGATCTCCGCATCTTACTCTTCCGCCATCTTCCCGGAAGTCGATACCTTCTATTTCTGAAGCATCGGGATTGAGAGAGGTGCCTTTGGAATTCAGGGTAACTTGGATCTGGTCCAGATGCTCCCAAGGTAGGGCTAATGGGAGGGCCTCCTAGAGGAGAGGTGTATATGCCTTGACTTGGTAGTGATGCAACTTGGCATTGAATCAAACTCAATGCCTCTTGGCAATACAGCCCAGTCACTCAAATAATGGAAGCGCTTAATTTTCTTTTCCAAAGTTTCTAGGCAGCATAGTTTGTTTTTGGTCGAGCGGGTGCGTGCTTACAATATTAAATGTATGAATTAGATAGGCTTTCAGATTTAAGAATTCTCAAGTTGGTAATTTTTGTGAAATTTACTTTGTTTTAAAAAATAATCAAAATTGTAATAGCTTTGTTTTCCCTCTGAACTTCATATTTTGTGATGTGAATGGATACGTTACCCATCTCAGAACTGGTTTTCTTGTGTCAGTTTCTTGTATCCAGAATCAGTGAAGGATAATTTAGAATTGAAAGGATTGCAGAGAGTGTGGGGAGTAGGGGAGAAGAGTAAAGGTTTCTATAAAGAGAAAAGCAGGCAAAGTGTGAGTACACAAAAATGGAAGCTGAAG
Source organism: Globicephala melas (assembly GCF_963455315.2). Taxonomy (NCBI): domain Eukaryota; kingdom Metazoa; phylum Chordata; class Mammalia; order Artiodactyla; family Delphinidae; genus Globicephala; species Globicephala melas. The sequence continues at coordinate 15,450,036 of NC_083330.1, forward strand.
TATTCTAGAACATACACATAAAGTTGGCTTTTGTAAGATTACCAAGAAATGGAAAGGATTAGAAAAAGAAGCTAATGCTCGAAGCTAAAAGTTTTGAGAGAAATCGCTCTTACAAGAGGAAGGTGTGATCTAATACAGACATAGGATACCTGCCCTAAAATTGTGTGAGGGTCAAAGAATTTTTGGCAGGGAGAAAAAAGTTCCGAAACAGATACCTAATGGAGAGGCCGTGGGAGCTTCCAAAGACGTAAAGAAAGTAAGTGGAGTAACCCAAGTTATACATAAGGAGGTAACACATTGCCTGAATAGTAGGAAATGAGTTTTGTGAAGGCAGAGATCATGGCAGGAGATATTTGATTTCTCAGCTCTGGCACGAGGCCTGGTACACAATGGGTAATCAGCTCCTGAAGAATGAGCACAGCTGTAAAGTTATAAAGTCAGGCAAAATTAGCAAGGATGGGAGGATATTTGTTAGGCAGTAGGATAAAAACAAAGAAAAGGAGATGATTTTCTGAGTAAAAGAAACCATAAAAGATAACACAAATTTAGCCTTTTTGTGAATGAAATTTAGATTGGAAAATGTAATCCTGAAACACTTTATTGGGAGGAAATATCTAAGTTTCAGATCATGTTTTCCAATCAAAACATATCCACTTGAGAATATGAACACAAGATAAAATTAAATGGCCTTATCAAATAGTTTAGCTGAATATCATTCAGATCTGTGATAGACAGCTACATTCCACATGTTTCTACAGCCCAAGAGGAAGGAGCTTATCATCTGGGCCATCTCACTGTTCAGTAGTATCTGGTTGGATTTCAAGTTTGTTAAACACCTAAATTATTTTGATGAGACTACACAACGCTTTTGTACTCACTTTCTAAAAATGAGAACACACACACACACACATATATATATTTTTTCTATGTAAGATGCAAGTGAGAAATACCTTTTTCTTCTATTTAATGACTGTCTATTCCTCCAGATGCTGTCAATAAAGTATTTTACAGATGGGGAAAAATAAAGAAGGATTTGACTGGTTAAGAGACCTGAGTCTGTAGAATTTTAGTGGAATCCTTGGAAATGATTCTCCATCATCTTTATTCAGGAGACAAAGCAGGACAAAGAGCCTGAAATGAAATGCTAAGGAAATCTAGCTCTTAATATTGATTAGTGTTTACTGCAAGGATTGATCTACAGGTATTATGAAGACCAAAACGTTCAGGGTCATGGTCTTTATTCCTTTATAAGCCATATGGGAGGCTGCCTGAGAAATTTTCCTCCCTGGTGTGGTTGGTGGAGGTTCACTCCAGGGGGTTGGTTGAGTAGCTGCCTCCCCGTGCTGGATCCAATAAAGAGATCAGCCTCTTCACTTTCCCTTAGAGTCTTTAGTGGAACACAGGTTGATCTCAGAGCTATTCTATTATGTTTTTGTTAAATCTTTAAGGTTGAAGCTGATTAACTTTTAGATGAAGCCACACTCTGAAATGAAGTTTAAAATGTCTTAACCTTCAAATAGGAATGGAATTCTCCCCAGTCATTATTAGAATCCACTGATGTTACAAATTTGTGGACGGATGTTATCCATTAAGGTGAAAGCAAAAAGGCTGTAAAGTTGACTCAGAAGGCTAAGTACTTTACCTTCAGGGAAGCACATATAAAAATCTGTTCTGAACCGTGTATATAGTGATAGTTAAAGCTTTGAACACCTGGTTCTTAACTGGCTAGGCAAAGTCATATAAAATACTGACATACCTTCTACTTACTGTTATTTTGATCTTTAGGCAGGTTCCTATTTTTATTGCACGTGCTTAGGAATTTAGCCTCAACGATCGGTCAACCCAGAGGGCATTTATTGAATGCCAACCATGTGCTAACAGAAACCTAGGACGAAGTCTAGTCCTAGGTTCAGACTAGACTTCTCAGGACCTGCCTTCGTCTAATGCTTGGACTAATGGAAATAATGGTTAAGTTCAGTAGTTCTTAACACCTTTTCTTGGTGATTTGACAAGTTGACATTTTTCAGAGAGTTCAAAATCTGCAAGGCGCTACATGCCTGGCTTGGTTAGCTGGGCCGGTTGTAAACATGGCACTAATGAGACCAAGGTTCAGTTCCCATATGGCCTAGGGTGTTTTGAAGGCGAAAAATACCACAGGCTGTATCTCTAACAATGCCTAGCTTCTTGATTTGCCAATAATCGCCGTGGTTCAAGAAGGAGGACCACTCCAGAGAGAATGGGGCTCCGGGAAAATCCTCTGTCACTCCTGGAAAAATAATCCATGAACATCATCCTGGTTAAGGTGGCCATAAATGGGAGAGAATGGAACCTGAGATTATCATCATAAAAATCAAATTTCCGTGTGTGTTATGAAATGTATGCAAGAGGATAGTGAATTTATTGAGCATTTCCTGTCTATCTGCTCTTGTTCTGAGCTTTATTTTATATGTATTAACTTATATAACCTTCATAATAGCTCTGTGAAGTAAGTACTCTCGATAGCCCTATTTTATTCATAAGGAAACTGAGACATACAGACCATTATCAGTTTGCTCCAAGAACGCATGGCAGGCTGATTCCAGAGCTCTTGTATTCACCATTGCACTCAACAGGAGCGCTGCTAGGAGAGGAAATACGTTAGCTTGCTAGTCAGCTCTCAAATAGGTGAGAGCTACTGAAGGACTAATCCTGGTTCCCTGATGAATGGTAGCTACATAATGGTCTTTGACTCTATTGCTGGACAATTACATTCACCAATTAGCTAAAATTAGTCCATGAAATTTCCATCCTTTCAACTCTTATGGCACCTTAAACTAAGAAAATGTGCACTTGAAAGTTTCTTTGCAAATGTCCTCGGGTGTTTTTGAAAAAGACTTCCAAATTAAAAGCTACGTCTACTGTCCATCCAATAAAACACCATATAAGTTACTGCATAAAATCGAACTAGACATTCAAAATCAAAGTAAAAGACATGATCTTCCCTCTGCTGCCTTTCTCCCATCAGCCTCACGAACAAGTCCAATCTCCCTTATGGAAAAAAAGCCTCCCATTGACCCCAGCTTTCCAACAATCTATTCATATCCAAAAGTCCTTGCTTTTAAGACTGAATTCTGACAATCACTCTCATTTCTTAATCCCCTGCAAATGTGCTTTCCTGCTCTATTCTACTGAATTAAGTCCCTTGAACAGTATCAATCCTCTCTTATTAGGTAACTTTATCTTCTCTGGGTGCGTTTATTCTGCCTGCCCTCTCCATAGAATTTGCTCTTACTTCCCAACCCAGCTCTTATATTCATTATGCTGTGTCATTGTAAGTTTCTCTTACCTCTCCTGTTTGTTTCACTTAGCCTGGCTCAAACACAGGCATTGCCTTAGGTTCTTGTTCTTATCCCTCTCTTCTCCTCATCCTCTGCTCTCACCCTGGGTGACCTTATTTTCATCCAGGTACCCAACAGTGACTTGTGTATGGGAGATGCCAAAATCGAATCTGTGTAGTCCTGAATTCTCTTCCAAGGTAGTTTTCCATCTTCTTGCTATTTATTTTTCTTCTGGTTGACCTACCCATATTGCAGACTCAATTTGTCCAAACTATGTCCCTGCCTCCAGACTATTCTTGAATTTATGCCTTACCAAGCTGGAAATCTGACTTATCCTTGGCTTTTCCCTGTCCCTTATTCCCTACTTCCAAGGGTTTGTCAAGTCCTGTTGATTCTATTTCTAAAAACTTTTTGGAATCAGTCTGTTTTCCAATTCTATTTCTATGGGAATAATTGAGACGCTTCATCCAAAATTGTTGAGCACCTACTTGTGTCAGGCATTGGGCTAGGGGTACAAAGGTAGATAAGCATTCATTCCTGCATCAGGAGCCCTCCAGTTCAAGAGAGGGGACAGAAGGAAACAAGTTACTATGTTATGATGGCAGGAAGTCTGTGCAGTGTGTTCTGGGAATACAGATGTGGGAGAACAATGTGCTATCGGCACAGGGAATGGAATCTGGTAGTCAAACACATTAGAGGTATTTGCTTGTAGCAAACTACCTCTTTCTGAGCACCAAACAAACACTTAATTACATAAACAATGTTTTAGTTACCTTCTTTCATAATCAGCTGAGAGTTTTTTAGAAATGATATTTATTCAAAGTGTGATCTGCTTCTCCCTGCTGACAGTGAGAATTTCAGTATTCTGAAGGTCTACCTGCTCTGTGCTATGTGACCCATGTGAAATTTAGAGCTCTCCTGTGATTTCATATCACTGAGTGGAAAATACAGGCAATTCTATCCTGAAAGAACCACCCAAAATTGTCATCGTGGCTCTTACTAGAACCAGAAAAAAAAAAAATGTAACAACATTGAAAGAATTTTTAACACTACTGTTCATTTAAAACTTTAAAAAACTTAATATACTTAGATGTGGAAGAGTAGCTTATTAGCTCAAAATTTCATATTTAATCCAAATATTCTTGTGTCTGGGGTGTTATTAAAATCATTATCGAATGTCAAAATGGTTAAGTATTGGCAATTTTATGTGATCTAGCCTAAGAAATCTAAAACTTCTTTTTTTTTTTTATTTATTGGGAGCAGTAGAATTGAGAATGTGTATTATGATGTCAAGGGTAACTAAGGCAAGGTCATCTTTATGGATTGGCCGTTGACATTCTTCTATTTTATTCCTTTAATTTTCTTATTTCAGTAGAGATTCTTGAATGTTTAATACTTTACTCTCTATGATATGAATATATATTTTGCGGGGGGGCATCTTGACAAACCATCATTTAGAAGCTAGGTAGTTCTTGGATTTGGAGCTCGCTATGGATGTCAGAGGTGGGAAGAGCTAGGTCTCTATTTTTAAAGACAAAGCATCTAAGCGGCAGGGACTCAGGGACGTTAACATACCCAACACTATGGAGCAAATGATTCATAGAATTGCGACTAGAGCTCTTTGTTTGCAGAGGCCAAGGATCTATTCAAGAGTTGAGAGAGAGAGAGAAAGGAATTCAGAGGATTTGTGACGGTATTAAGGAGTGGACCTCGTCTCTAGGCAACCACGACCTTCCAGTTTCCATTAATCCATACTCCCCTGGCCACACTGAATAGGCTCCTTCTTACATTATTCTTGCCATGAGAGCTGTTGCCTTCACATTGGTTTCCGAGTCACCAAACAAGACGTTCTGTGGCAGGAGGGACACGTACTTACGGTACCAGGCACTAGGATGAGACTTGGTCTTTAGTTCCAAGAACTGGGAAATACAAATACAATTCTTTAAAGAAAATCAGGTTTCTAATGTAAAATATTCAGTTACTTTGATATATTTACTATTACTCTTATTCCTAAAGAAACAGATAAAAGATTAAATGGAAAAACCATTTCAGCTATTATTCTGTTCATATGGTCTTTGGAAATGTACTCAAGAAAATTAATTTTGGGAAAATGTTCAGTTACCAATTACTCAGTTTTCTGTTTTGCCAAAATGTGTAATCTAAAGAGGAAGGTATAATTTCTTAACATAATAATCATGTTCTAGAGGCTCTCTGGACATATATGGTATTTCAGTGTTGTCTTATTTAATAATAGAAAACTGTTTTGAAAATATCACATTGCCAATAGAGCAAAGATATTAATCCTAAAATTATTATTCTACTTTTAGCATAGGTATATTTTAAACTTTTTATTTAATGAAACCCAGCAATTGAAAACATCACCCTAATCTTCTGTAGAACATATAAAAAATACGGAATTAAAATGTAGTTTGCTGAGAAAAGTCACTAGTCGTCTTGGTACATTGACAAAGTACTCTCAGTTCTCTTTGAACATTTAAAAGTCTGTTGTATCATGCTCTGGACAAGCTTTTAGGTTTAAAAAAAAGTTGGCTAATTGACCTATTTTAAACTCTTCTCACTGTGTCCCCAGCCTGAAGACCAGAGTGCTTTTCTAAAGAGTTGGATTTTTTATGAGGTGTTAAATCAACATTGCCAAATGTGACTTTGTGCAGCTCTCTGCACCCTCATAGTAGAGTGATACAGGCTACTTGGTCACTGTGTATCTTTAATAGCCCACGATTAACCCTTCTTATAAGGAAATGTGTGGGATGTCTTGGTTACATATAAATCATCATGAATAGAGCACGTTTGTATTTATACAGGACTGAGGCCAGGAATCCATCCACATATCCATTTATATTTGTTCTGCAGACTTAAAAATGTTGGCAGGACAGATTGCATGCACGGCATCTTGAGTAGTGATGCATTCTTGGTACACTGAAGAAAAATGGGTAAAGCAGCTTGGCTTTCCTAGACTTTTGGTGGGGAGGAGAAGGATTTTGTTTCCGGAGTATAGTAATAATCTCTTACCTCCAGATAGTCCTCTCCAGTTCACAAGTGTGAACTATCCTATATTCATTGTGTTCCAAGATCCTCACAGCTACCCTGAGAGCTGAGTAGGGTAGGTGATACCTTCAATTCATAGTGGAGGAAACCATACCCAAGAGAATTGGCTTGAAAATAGACTGAAAGTAGCCTTCAAGTCCATTGTCTTACTAGTACTTTCATTACAGAAGTCTCAGTGTGGTCTTAGGAAGTTTGAGAAGACAAAGCTTTAAAAAACCTTAACCTGCAGCATTTGGGTGCTCAGGCCGTAGACTAAGCCGGTGGTTCATTTTTCCATAATTGGGAATTTGATGATGGAATTATCAGTGTACTTGAAAATCTACCTTGAGACGAGGATGGGAATACATAGCAGAGGCAAAGAGGGAATTTAGGCATCTAACCTTATAAGTTAGTGAAGGTGGAAGGGAAAAAAAGAACTCAAGTAAATATTTTAATGATTCCCAAGTGAATTTTAAAAGAGTTTGGATTCTAAATACACTGAAGCCTCATTATAACATTGTTTTTGAGGTTTATGCTTTAGAATGACCTTAGAGGTGAAATCTTGACCCTCTTTGGACGAAGTCCCGATTTTCATAATTTAGTGAAGAATGTTATAGTCATAGCTTAATGTTAAGGCTACACCTACTTTCTTGATAAAATAGCCATTTCTTCCCTTTGAGAGTGTTTGCTAAATAAAGAGGGATAAATTCTTCTCTTCTTCTTGTTACATGGGTATTAGTGTGCCCTGCCCTTCTAAACTAAATTGTAAATTCTAAAAAACTGGGGACTAAATACTACCTATACTACTTGCACAATAAATATTTATTGAATTAAATTACTTTTTAAATTTGCTAGGTGACTTTCAGACAAATACTATATATTCCATGTGGCTGTGCAATTTATCTTTTGTACAATCTTTTAAATTTTTAAATTATATATATTTTTTACACAGCACGTTCTCATTAGTCATCAATTTTATACACATCAGGGTATACATGTCAATCCCAATCGCCCAATTCATCACATCACCGCCCCCACCCCCTGCCGCTTTCCCGCCTTGGTGTCCATACGTTTGCTCTCTACATCTGTGTCTCAATTTCTGCCCTGCAAACCGGTTCATCTGTACCATTTTTCTAGGTTCCACATATATGAGTTAATATATGATATTTGTTTTTCTCTTTCTGACTTACTTCACTCTGTATGACTGTCTCTAGATCCATCCATGTCTCAACAGATGACCCAGTTTCGTTCCTTTTTATGGCTGAGTAATATTCCATCGTATATATGTACCACATCTTCTTTATCCATTCGTCTGTCGATGGGCATTTAGGTTGCTTCCATGACCTGGCTATTGTAAATAGTGCTGCAATGAACATTGGGGTGCATGTGTCTTTTTGCATTATGGTTTTCTCTGGTTATATGCCCAGTAGTGGGATTGCTGGATCATATGGTAATTCTATTTTTAGTTTTTTAAGAAACCTCCATACTGTCCTCCGTAGTGGCTGTATCGGTTTACATTCCCACCAACAGTGCAAGAGGGTTCCCTTTTCTCCACACCCTCTCCAGCATTTGTTGTTTGTAGATTTTCTGATGGTGCCCATTCTAAATGGTGTGAGGTGATACCTCATTGTAGTTTTGATTTGCATTTCTCTAATAATTAGTGCTGTTGAGCAGATTTTCATGTGCTTCTTGGCCATCTGTATGTCTTCTTTGGAGAAATGTCTGTTTAGGTCTTCTGACCATTTTTGGATTGGGTTGTTTGTTTTTTTAATATTGAGCTGCATGAGCTGTTTATATATTTTGGAGATTAATCCTTTGTCCATTGATTTGTTTGAAAATATTTTCTCCCATTCTGAGGGTTGTCTTTTCGTCTTGTTTATGGTTTCCTTTGCTGTGCAAAAGCTTTTTCAGTTTCATTAGGTCTCATTTGTTTATTTTTGTTTTTATTTCCATTACTCTAGGAGGTGGATCAAAAAATATCTTGCTGTGATTTATGTCAAAGAGTGTTCTTCCTATGTTTCCCTCTTAGAGTTTTATAGTGTCTGGTCTTACATTTAGGTCTCTAATACATTTTGAGTTTATTTTTGTTTATGGTGTTAGAGAGTGTTCTAAATTTCATTCTTTTACATGTAGCTGTCCAATTTTCCCAGCACAACTTATTGAAGAGGGTGTCTTTTCTCCACTGTATATCCTTGCCTCCTTTGTCATAGATTAGTTGACCATAGGTGCGTGGGTTTACCTCTGGGCTTTCTATCTTGTTCCATTGATCTATGTTTCTGTTTTTGTGCCAGTACCATACTGTCTTGATTACTGTAGCTTTATAGTATAGTCTGAAGTCAGGGAGTCTGATTCCTCCAGCTCCGTTTTTTTCCCTCAAGACTGCTTTGGCTATTCAGGGTCTTTTGTGTCTCCATACAAATTTTAAGATTTTTTTGTTCTAGTTCCGTAAAAAATGCCATTGGTAGTTTGATAGGGATTGCATTGAATCTGTAGATTGCTTTGGGTAGTATAGTCATTTTCACAATGTTGATTCTTCCAATCCAAGAACATGGTATATCTCTCCATCTGTTTGTATCATCTTTAATTTCTTTCATCAGTGTCTTATAGTTTTCTGCATACAGGTCTTTTGTCTCCTTAGGTAGGTTTATTCCTAGGCATTTTATTCGTTTTGTTGCAGTGGTAAATGGGAGTCTTTCCTAAATTTCTCTTTCAGATTTTTCATCATTAGTGTATAGGAATGCAAGGGATTTCTGTGCATTAATTTTGTATCCTACAGCTTTACCAAATTCATTGATTAGCTCTAGTAGTTTTCTGGTGGCATCTTTAGCATTCTCTATGTATAGTATCATGTCATTTTCAAACAGTGACAGTTTCACTTCTTCTTTTCCAATTTGTATTCCTTTTATTTCTTTTTCTTCTCTGATTGCCATGGCTAGGACTTCCAAAACTTTGTTAAATAATAGTGGTGAGGGTGGACATCCTTGTCTTGTTCCTGATTTAGAGGAAATGGTTTCAGTTTTTCACCATTGAGAATGATGTTTGCTGTGGGTGTGTCATATATGGCCTTTATTATGTTGAGGTAGTTTCCCTCCGTGCCCACTTTCTGGAGATTTTTTTATCATAAATTGGTGTTGAATTTTGTTAAAAGCTTTTTCTGCATCTATTGAGATGATCATATGGTTTTTATTCTTCACTTTGTTAATATGGTGTATCACAGTGATTGATTTGTGTATATTGAAGAGTCCTTGTATCCCTGGGATAAATCCCACTTGATCATGGTATATGATCCTTTTAATGTGCTGTTGGATTCTGTTTGCTATTATCTTGTTGAGGATTTTTGCATCTATATTCATTAGTGATACTGGTCTGTAATTTTCTTTTTTTGCAGTATCTTTGTCTGGTTTTGGTATCATGGTGATGGTGGCCTCATAGAATGAGTTTGGGAGTGTTCCTTCCTCCACAATTTTTTGGAAGAGTTTGAGAAGCATAGGTGTTAGCTCTTCTCTAAATGTTTGATAGAATTCACCTGTGAAGCCATCTGGTCCTGGATTTTTGTTTCTTGGAAGATTTTTAATCACAGTTTCAATTTCATTGCTTGTGATTGGTCTGTTCGTATTTTCTCTTTCTTCCTGGTCCAGTCTTGGAAGGTTATACCTTTCTAAGAATTTGTCCATTTCTTCCAGCTTGCCCATTTTATTGGCAGAGAGTTGATTGTAGTAGTCTCTTAGGATGCTTTGTATTTCTCCAGTGTCTGTTGTAACTTCTCCTTTTTCATTTCTAATTATTGATTTGAGTCTTCTCCCTCTTTTTCTTGGTGAGTCTGGCTAATGGTTTATCAATTTTGTTTATCTTCTCAAGGAACCAGCTTTTAGTTTTATTGATCTTTGCTATTGTTTTCTTTGTTTCTATTTCATTTATTTCTGCTCTGATCTTTATGATTTCTGCTAACTTTGGGTTTTGTTTGTTCTTCTTTTTCTAGTTTCTTTAGGTGTAAGTTTAGATTGTTTGTTTGAGATTTTTCTTGTTTCTTGAGGTAGGCTTGTATAGCTATAAACTTCCCTCTTAGAACTGCTTTTGCTGCATCCCAAAGGTTTTGGATCATTGTGTTTTCATTGTCATTTGTCTCTAGGTATTTTTTGATTTCCTCTTTGGTTTCTTCAGTGATCTCTTGGTTATTTAGTAACGTATTGTTTAGCCTCCATGTGTTTGTGTTTTTTACATTTTTTTCCTGTAATTGATTTCTAATCTCATAGCATTGTGGTCAGAAAAGATGCTTGATATGATTTCAATTTTCTTAATTTTACTGAGTCTTGATTTGTGACCCAAGATGTAATCTATCCTGGAGACTATTCTGTGTGCACTTGAGAAGAAAGTGTAACCCACTGTGTTTTGGATGGAATGTTCTATAAATATCAATTAAATCTATCTGGTCTATTGTGTCATTTAAAGCTTCTGGTTCCTTATTTTCATTTTGGATGATATGTCCACTGGTGTCAGTGAGGTGTTAAAGTCCCCCACTATTATTGTGTTACTGTCAATTTCCTCTTTTATAGCTGTTAGCAGTTTCCTTATGTATTGAGGTGCTCCTATGTTGGGTGCATATATATTTATAATTGTTATATCTTCTTCTTGGATTGATCCCTTGATCATTATGTAGTGTCCTTCCTTGTCTCTTGTAACATTCTTTATTTTAAAGTGTATTTTATCTGATATGAGTATTCCTACTCCAGTTTTCTTTTGATTTCCATTTGCATGGAATATCTTTTTCCATCCCCTCACTTTCAGTCTGTATGTGTCCCTAGGTCTGAAGTGGGTTTCTTGTAGACAGCATATATATGGGTCTTGTTTTTGTATCCATTCAGCAAGTCTGTGTCTTCTGGTTGGAGCATTTAATCCATTCACGTTTAAGGTAATTATCGATATGTATGTTCCTATGACAATTTTCTTAATTGTTTTGGGTTTGTTTTTGTAGGTCCTTTTCTTCTCTTGTGTTTCCCACTTAGAGAACGTCCTTTAGCATTTGTTAGAGCATATTAGAGCTGTTTGGGTGGTGCTGAATTCTCTTAGCTTTTGCTTGTCTGTAAAGCTTTTGATTTCTCCATTGAATCTGAATGAGATCCTTGCTGGGTAGAGTAGTCTTGGTTGTAGGTTCTTCACTTTCATCACTTTTAGTATATCATGCCACTCCCTTCTGGCATGTAGAATTTCTGCTGAGAAATCAGCTGTTAACCTTATGGGAGTTCCCTTGTATGTTACTTGTCATGCAAATATGACAAATTTTTGTTGTTTTTCCCTTGCTGCTTTCAATAATTTTTCTTTGTCTTTAATTTTTGCCAATTTGATTACTATGTGTCTCGGTGTGTTTCTCCTTGGGTTTATCCTGTATGGGACTCGCTGTACTTCCTGGACTTGGGTGGCTATTTCCTTTCCCACGTTAGGGAAGTTTTTGACTATAATCTCTTCAAATATTTTCTCGGGTCCTTTCTCTCTTCTCCTTCTGGGACCCCTATAACGCGAATGTTGTTGTGTTTAATGTTGTCCCAGAGGTCTCTTAGGCTGTCTTCATTTCTTTTCATTCTTTTTTCTTTATTCTGTTCGGCAGCAGGGAATTCCACCATTCTGTCTTCCAGGTCAATTATCCGTTCTTCTACCTCAGTTTTTCTGCTATTGATTCCTTCTAGTGTAGTTTTCATTTCAGTTATTGTATTGTTCATCTCTGTTTGTTTGTTCTTTAATTCATCTAGACCTTTGTTAAACATTTCTTGCATCTTCTAGATCTTTGCCTACAGTCTTTTTCCGAGGTCCTGGATCATCTTCACTATCATTATTCTCAATTCTTTTTCTGGAAGGTTGCCTATCTCCACTTCATTTACTTGTTTTTCTGGGGTTTTATCTTGTTCCTTCATCTGGTACATAGTCCTCTGCCTTTTCATTTTGTCTATCTTTCTGTGAATGTGGTTTTCATTCCACAGGCTGCAGGATTGTAGTTCTTCTTACTTCTGCTGTCTGCCCTCTGGTGGATGAGGCCATCTAAGAGGTTTGTGCAGTTTTCCTGATGGGATGGACTGGTGGTGGGTAGAGCTGACTGTTGCTCTGGTGGGCAGAGCTCAGTAAACTTTAATCCGCTTGACTGCTGATGGATGGGGCTGGGTTCCCTCCCTGTTGGTAGTTTGGCCTGAGGCAACCCAACACTGGAGCCTACCTGGGCTCTTTGGTGGGGCTAATGGCAGACTCTGGGAGTACTCACGCCAAGGAGTACTTCCCAGAACTTCTCCTGTCAGTGTCCTTGTCCCCATGGTGAGCCACAGCCACCCCCCGGCCTCTACCTACCTCCAACACTAGCAGGTAGGTCTGGTTCAGTCTCCCCTGGGGTCACTGCTCCTTCCCCTGGGTCCCAATTCACACACTACTTTGTGTGTACCCTCCGAGAGTGGAGTCTCTGTTTCCCCCAGTCCTGTCGAAGTCCTGCAATCAAATCCCACTAGCCTTCAAAGTCTGATTCTCTAGGAATTCCTCCTCCCGTTGCCAGACCCCCAGGTTGGGAAGCCTGACGTGAGGCTCAGAACCTTCACTCCAGTGGGTGGACTTCTGTGGTGTAAGTGTTCTTCAGTCTGTGAGTCACCCACCCAACAGTTATGGGATTTGATTTTACTGTGATTGCGCCCCTCCTACCGTCTTATTGTGGCTTCTCCTTTATCTTTGGATGTGGGATATCTTTTTTGGTGAGTTCCAGTGTCTTCCTGTCGATGATTGTCCAGCAGCTAGTTGTGATTCTGGTGTTCTCACAAGAGGGAGTGAGAGCACATCCTTCTACTCCGCCATCTTGTTTCAGGGCCACAAACTTCACCTGTGCAGTTTTTAAATAATTTTTTAATATTGTTTTTCATGACTATAACTCCCTCATCCATATATAAAATGTCTACCTACTTAAAACAGATCTTGACCTCAAATTCCATGACTGTAAAATATTATGCATGTGTAAAACATAATGAGCATATGGCCTTTACTAATACGAAGGTCACTATGGTATCATTTAGTGATTTAATGCTGTACTTGGTTCAAATTCTAGCTGTGAAACTTTGGGCAAATGACTACATTATTCTAAGTCCCAGTGTCCTCATCTGTACAACAGTGAGGATAGCTCATAAGAGTGTTGTGAGAATGAAGTGAGGCAATGCACGGTACTTGGCATGTAGTAAGTTTTCCTGTATTAGATGTTATTATGATTATTTATTTTTATTTTTTTATTATGATTATTTTTGAATTGAGGATATTTAGCGGTGGATATATAAATGCTTGCTCCAAATAAGGTAATTTTAAGATAAATGATATCCTTGAGTTACAGTTGAATTGCTTTCACAATTTTTTTCCTGATCTGAGTAAAAACGTTATAGATTTTATGTTTCAAGATAACAATAGATGTTATCAAATGTTTGGGAAATTAAATTACATAACCAATTCACCTTTCTAATTGTAGTAAGTATTTGCTTCCTTTGACCTGTATAGTTCACTAGTATTTGCCAACCGTGGCCTGTTCTCACCACTACACTGTATTTTCCAAAGATGACAGCACCTCTCATCCCACATGTACCCTGCCTCATCGAAAACACTACTGAGGTTCCTACAACTCTGAGACACTAAACTGTGTCTTAGGGCTGCCAGGAATCCTTTAGCTATCAAAGGTTTATCAGCCTTTAAGAGGCAAGTTCTTCCTTATTACATAAAATCACTAGTTACATGGTTGAGTGGTTTCTTTTATTTGAACAGTTTCTGATAGCCGCAGCAAAGGGAAGGAGAGAGAAAAGCCACACAGGTTTGAGAGAACTCAAATCTAATACACCACATATTAGGGATTCCTAACCTTCCTTGACTCTAAATGTTTGCTAAAAATACAACCCAGGCCCCTTCCCTGAAAATTCTGAGCCAGTAGATCTGGGGTGGGGTCCCAAATCTGTATTTTTTAACAAGTTTGTCAGATGATTCTTCTGATCTGGCCAGTTTGGAAAACACTGCATAGAGAAACCTATGAGAGTACAAGAATAACCTCAAGGAAACATTCCTTTGTTTTCCTCTCATTTTAGAAATGTCAGTAAGCAAAAAGAAACAGCAAGTAAATAATAACCTATAATATTGCTTTTCAGAATTATTATGGCTGTTAACAAGTGTTCCAAGTGGGAGCTCTGGAACCAGACTGTTAGGGTTCAAATCCAGACTCTTCCACTATCAGCGTCACCTTAGGCAAGTGATATAATTTCTTTTCTTGGTGGTGTCTTTATTTGTAAGAAAGCAACGAAAACATTACCTTCTAGGGCTGTTTTGAAGATTAAATGTGTCAATACCTGTAAAAGTCTCAGAACAGTCCCTGAAACTCATAATAAACACTCCACAAGTGTTAGCCATCCTAAAAAATAATTTAAGAACTACCAATAATAGCATTCTTACCACTACTATCACTACTACATTGTAGCAAATTGTATTTTCCAAAGATGACAGTTCTTTCCATCTCACATGTTCTTCCACAGTGTACCTTGCTACTCCCCACATCCAGAAGGAGAGTCTAATTTCTCTTCCCTTGAAATTGGGTGGGCCTATGATTGTTTTGACACGTAGATTACAGCGGGACTTCCAAGGCTTGGTCATAAGAAGTAATGTGCTTGCCGGAATTCTCATGCTTGGAGTCCTGAGATGACATGTGAGAAGTCCAGTTATTCTGAGGTCGCCATGCTGGGAGGAAGCCGAGTCATACGGAGAAGCTACATATAGGCGCTCTGGTCGACAGGCCCTAGTCTTTGATTCATCCCAGTCCAGACGTGTCAGTGAAGGAGCCTGTAGGCAATTCCACCCTCCTGTTGTTGTCACCTCCAGGTTTCCCAGCTGAGGTCCCAGACATTGTGGAGAAGAGAGAAACCATTCCTACATGCCTTGTCCAAATTCTTCACTCACAGGATCTGTAAGCCTTGAAAAAAAAATGTTGCTGTTTCAGGCTACAAAAGTTTGGAGTATTTTTTTATGCAGCAGTAGTCCCTGAAACATACATCTTTCCAACTCCATGAATGTAGAGATCATATGTCTTGTGCACTACTTAATCTTTGTCACCTAATATACAGGAGCCCTCAACTATTTGTTGAACAATGTATTATATTTTAAATAATTCCTCATTGTTGGGCAACTAGGTAGTTGTCCATTATTTTCAATGATGCCACCTATCACTTGGAGTGAATACATGAGGGTGGAACTGCTGAGTCACAGAGTATGGTAAATGGTCTTGATATGGAGATAACAAAACGTTCAATTGCTATTATTGCCCACGAAGCATCATCCAGAGAG
The DNA here is from genome assembly GCF_963455315.2 of Globicephala melas. Lineage (NCBI taxonomy): Eukaryota > Metazoa > Chordata > Mammalia > Artiodactyla > Delphinidae > Globicephala > Globicephala melas. The sequence continues at coordinate 15,465,725 of NC_083330.1, forward strand.
AGCCTATCAAAGTTAAATCATCAGCATGTACCTTAGAAAAACAAACATGTGCCAATTAAATGCACATGATTGACAAATCAGAATGATGACTTTTGAACAGAACACCAATATATTAACTTAAAACAGGGGGTTTGCTAGCCTAGTGGTTCTTCACTTGACGTCTAGAAGTCCAAGAAAGTCATGAAAAGAGGTCCATAGGTTGTGTTGAATATTTGTGCAAACCTAATTTGTCTTAGGCAAGATGTTAAGAAGCATGATGAGTTCTATCTCCTTTGGCCAAACTGACGTTATCTTGTGTTGTCCAGGGATTCCAGTATTGAGGTCAAAGGAACTTTGAGGCATAGTTGCTCTAGCACAGCAGTCCCCAACCTTTTCGGCACCAGGGACCAGTTTCATGGAAGACAATTTTTCCACGGATGGGGGGTGGGCTGGGGGGGATGGTGCAAGTGGTAATGCGAGCGATGGGGAGCGGCAGATGAAGCCTCGCTCACTCTCCCGCCGCTCACCTCCTGCCGTGTGGCCGGTATGGGTCCTCAGCCCGGGGGTTGGGCACGCCTGCTCTAGCATATGCTATTAGCAGAGTCACATATCAGGCTGTTTCTGGACCGAACACATCCCATCCATCAACTCTGACAAGACACAGTGGTGGTAGCCAAAATTAAGGGTCCAGTAGCAGTAAACAGTGCTCTATGTCTAAATCCTTATTTAAATTAATTGCTTATCATCATAAGCAATCATCATTATTATTTTATTATTATCATTATATTTAAATAAATTATATTTATTCATTATTAATTATTATTATTATCATCATTAGTGATTTATATGATTTCATAATATTACTGTGAGTACTTGCTGATTTGGGTTCTTTGAGTGAAACTTAGTTTTTTTTAACAGAGCACACATTACTGTAACTTGTTTGGTCATCAAAAACCTTTCAAATCATATAATCTATATGGACAAAACAATATAAAAATATAGGGGCAGACGTTTGAAAACTGCAGATATGTGTACGGGGGCAGGTTGTCATTTGCAATTGCTCCAACACTGAAGAACAAATTAAGTCATTTATAACAAAGAGACATGGATTACTTTTTTTTCATATCTAGGGTATTTACAAAAAGCTTTTCCCCCCATTCACTGAAGAGTAAACATAATAGAAAACATTGGGATTTGGGGTCAGAGAACGAGGGGGTTAAATTCTAGGCAGCTCATGTGTAACATCGGGGTATTATCTTATAGGGTTTTGTGAAGACAAAATGAGTTAACACATGAAAGATCCAATCACAATGGATGATGCACCAGTGTTCAATAAACGTTAGTGGAATCCAAATGTATCTTTCTAGATACCTGTCACTGACTTTCAGAATTGGGGCATCCTCTTCCTTGGATAGTAGTGTAAGCATAATAATCTTGGAATTTTTCTAGCCACAAAATATTTCAAGCTTATGCTGATTCGTAAGACCTGAGATAACGTCTTTCTTTACATTACTTGTATTACTGATTACCAAGTGAGCACCACGTGAGAACCACCTCATAATGCGAGTTACTAGATAGATGATAAATCGTATCTGTCTTATCTTATTTTAATGTCAATTGTAGAAGATGACTTTTTCTTTTTTTTAATTGAAGTATAGTTGATTTACAATGTTGTGTTAGTTTCAGGCATACAGCAAAGTGATTCAGTTATATATATATATATATATATATATATTCTTTTTCAGATTCTTTTCCCATTTAGGTTATTACAAAATATTGAGTGTAGTTCCCTGTGCTATATAGTAGGTTCTTGTTGGTTTTCTATTTTATATATAGTAGTGTGTATATGTTAATCCCAAATGCCTAATTTATCCCTTCCCCCTTTCCCCTTTGGTAACCTTAAGTTTGTTTTCTGTGTCTGTGAGTCTATTTCTGTTTTATAAATAAGTTTATTTGTATCCTTTTTTTTGGATTCCACATATAAGTGGTATCATATGATACTTGTCTTTCTCTGTTTTACTTCACTTAGTATGATAATCTCTAGGTCCATCCATGTTGCTGCAAATGGCATTATTTCATTCATTTTTATGGCTGAGTAATATTCCATTGTAAAATATATATACCACAAAAAAGATGACTTTTTCTGATTCTATTCTTTTTTTAAAAAAATAAATTTATTTATTTATTTATGGTTGTGCTGGGTCTTCGTTTCTGTGCGAGGACTTTCTCTAGTTGCGGCGAGTGGGGGCCACTCTTCATCGCGGTGCACGGGCCTCTCACTATCGTGGCCTCTCTTGTTGTGGAGCACAGGCTCCAGACGCGCAAGCTCAGTAGTTGTGGCTCACAGGCCTAGTTGCTCTGCGGCATGTGGGATCTTCCCGGCCCAGGGCTTGAACCCGTGTCCCCTGCACTGGCAGGCGGATTCTTAACCACTGTGCCACTAGGGAAGCCCCTCTGATTCTATTCTTAACCTCTGAAATTGTATCATATCTTTTGGAACTTGTAGATTCATAGTGCCCGTGAATGAAAATGTAGTTAAATTAATATTACTAGAAGTCAACTGAGAGTTCATTTGTTTTTGTTTCCCTGTCCGTTGTATTGATTAAGAAACTTTAGTCCAAATAGATCAAGGAACTCTAGGGAGAAGCAGAAGCAAACTGAGTAATCTAATAAAATACTCTCATTTTACGTATGTGGGGGGCTAGACATTCATTGTTGTAGAACAGACTACCTCTTGGGAATCACGTCTTCTAGTCCAGTGCTTTTCCTAACAACCTCCCTGTGATTTTATAAGTCATAAATTTGATATTACCAAATTAATAATAAAAATGTAGATGCCTAATTGCTAACTGAGAAAATGCCTTATACTATGTTTGAATAAGGTTCTTATGAAAACGTTGGGCAAAATTTAGAAAGTTTCTTTGCTGTAAGAGGAATTACGAAGTTAAGATATTTTCAGTTGGAACATAAGGTGACTTTATAGTGACAAATCTTCAGGTGATTGCAATAATCTTAGTGTCTTTTGTATACTTTTCATTTTGTCTTGAGTCTTAAATCCAAACAAAGTCACTGGAATATCAAAGGAATGAATTCAGTTCCTGGATAGATTTGAAGCTCAGTTTGACTCCTTATATGGTTAAAATGTATTAAAGCTCACATCTATCTTTGAATGATAGGAACATAAAAACGTACAGTAAATTCTGATAGAAGTTGGATTCATTTGTTTTCACAAAAGAAGGTGTGATATTGTCGTGCTTACATAGGCACTGAAAGCAGTTAGGCATTTATATCTACAGAGTTTATACCTTTCTTCCTTTTCCTAGAAGTGAATATTTTCAAAGATTTTTTTTTTCTAAGCTCCCCTAACAAAATGCTGTCAGATCAGAACAACTTGCCAATCACCCTTTGTCAACTCAGTAGCAAGCAGGACAGAATATACTGTAAACTTAGTGCTGAGACCACACCATGGGTTAAAATCAACTGCTTTCTTTAATCATCTCACATATTTTTTATTCTGTCTTTTGGTTGTAGAAACGTATCATAAAACTGAAGGTAGGGCTTCCCTGGTGGCGCAGTGGTTGAGGGTCCGCCTGCCGATGTAGGGGACACGGGTTCGTGCCCCAGTCCGGGAAGATCCCACATGCCGCGGAGCGGCTGGGCCCGTGAGCCATGGCTGCTGAGCCTGCGCGTCCGAAGTCTGTGCTCCGCAGCGGGAGAGGCCGCAACAGTGAGAGGCCCGCGTACCGCAAAAAAAAATAAAAAACAAAAAACTGAGGGTAACCAATTAATTGTTTTACTCTAACAGTTCTCATGAATAATTTTCCTAGCCTCCTTCCTATGTAAAAAAAAAAAAAAGAGACAAGTAGCCCCTTTTTTTGGATAAGAATTTTAACAACTATAACTCTGAAAAGCATTGAGATGGAAGTGAAAATTTTACAAAAGTGATTAGACACAGTTATATATTTATTCTTCTCAGTAAAGGAATGAGAAAAGGTAAACGATAAAAAGTAAATTATTTGCTAAAAAATTGTTTGTTAGTAGAATGTTGCCCAAGAGCTGTCTATAATACTGGAAATATTGCTTGACTGTTCTGAATCTGTTCCAAGCCTCCTTAGCACCACTCACCCCCTGTCACCTCCCAGTCAGGTTACCTATGATGTTTGTTGTTTGTTAATTGCTTGGGAGTGGGGAAAGAGATTGCAAAGAGGGAAAGGAATAGAAATAAAAGTGCTTTCTTTGCAAAATAGGGAGTGTCAATTCAACGTTTCCCACTCTATTTATATGAAAGGAAATAAATCAGAAGACCACAGTGAGTGATCTCAGGATATTGAAAAGGAATCAATGATTATTTCTAATAGAAAAATCCCTGTATCTTTTAAATCCTCTAGTAATTTTCTCTTTAGGTGTCCAGATGTAGGAAATGAGACTCATCGTCTAGAATCTATTATTCCAAGATGACAAAGAAAGATTAAGCATTATGTGTTTCTCCTGCTTAAGTCCAAAGTATGTCTACATGATGAGAGCAACATGAAAAAAGTCAGCCACAGGTCTTTTTGAAATTTTTCTTTCTTTTGCAATATCGTGTCAAATATCCAGTTGTGTTTTCTTCAGGCTGGTTATTTGACCACTGTGGGGTGGAAGGGAGGGGCGAGAGGGAGGAAAGAAGGGAGTGACTGGTGGGAGGTTCAGAGTATTTCATCCTGATCTTTTGCAACATGTGGTGGTCAAGGCTCATCGACCTATATGGTCGAACCACATGAAATTGCTGTTTTCATTGGTCAAAATGGTTACCTATCAGCAATTTCATATGCTGCAACGTGTTAGGTAATAGTGAACACCTATGCTCTAGTTATTCATTCACTTAACAAGTATTTATTGAGTCCCACCTTAAATGAGAGAATGTAAAAGACCGAAGGCTCTTCTAGAGCCCCTTGGCTTGGGGCTTGCCTACTCTTATTTCTTTTAAGACTACTTAAGAGGTCAAAATTACTTACTCTGGGAGTTAGGGTGTTAGGTTCCTTTTTTCCTCTCTCTCTCTCTCTCGGCTCTGCTGTGTTCCTAATTTTTACATAAGGGTGATTAACTTCTACATATAATTTTCATCTTAACTTTCCATTTAACATGAGAAAAATACTCCAAGTTATAAAATTTTCAAAACTTTATTTCAAGGGCTATAAAATATTCCTTTAAGTGGATAGTTTATTGGCCATTCCTATATTTAGGGGACATTTAGGTAGTTGGGTTGCTGTCTTTGTGCATAAAGTTTTTTTTCTGTTATTCAGGTTATTTCCCTAGGATAGAGTCCCCACAGTGGAATTATTTGGTCAAAGGGTATGAACATAGAAAAATCTCTTGACACATGTCAAGTGGAAATAGCTGTATTTTAAATACTACTTGATATATGAAGTTTGATTCCTCATCAGTCACAGGATATGTTAAAAACTGTTTCAAACAACTTGCTTACATGGTGGTCCTAAACCATATTCGATGACAATGTCATAGTCTGGATAAAGGAAGAGCTTTGGAGTTGCTGGTGTCAAGAGAACCACTAGCTTTTCTCAAAGGGAATGGTCTCTGAATAAGCTGACACCCCAAAGAAAGACCAAGTTCCCAAAACATACAAGATTTCTTAAAGTTCTGTTTGTAATTATTTTTGCCTTGAGGAAATGAGGGAAAAGGAGACCTAGTGCCAGCCTATGTTTGGGGAATTTTCTAAAGAACACATTACAATTTTCATACCTGGGAAAGAAGAAGTAAAAGACAGAATATGTTTAGGTTTAGTGTATTTTTGCTTAACATATGTGATAAACCGGAGATAATTTAATATTGGTCAATAATATCTATCAACATGTTTAAAAATTCTCACATATTTACTATAATGTATCTTCCTGAGTAAGATAAAGCAACTGGACTCATGCTAATTAGACTCTAACTTCTCTGGGTCTGAAGAGAAAATAAGCTAGTGAGGAATAAGTGCCACAGGTGATGCATTTGGTGAGTGGCAAGCTCAGGGAGTGAGAAGGTACCACAGGGTCAAGGTGTGACTGCTGTGTGTGTTGGCCATCTTGCTTGTTCAGATGATGCTTTGAGACTAGCTTACCTAGAATACAGAAATAGGGCCCAGCTGTGGTTCAAGTGGGATCATTGACATTGCATGGATCATAGCCACATCAAGCAAGAGGAAATGCCTAGACCATGAGAATACCCTGCCTTGGGGCCAGGGCAAAGCATCAGAGGACAGGTAGTTATCAGGCCTCTTGGAGCTACTTCCAGGGGAGGCAGTACAGTAAAGGTTTGGAGCATGGATCCAGACAACTTAGAAACTGGGTGCCACTCCTTGCTAGCTGTGTGACCTCAGCTGAGTTCTTAACCTCTCTGTGCTTTAGTTTATTCTCTGTAATATGGGGCTAATCATAGTCCCTACCTCAGGGTGGCTATGAAGATTAAGTGGTTTCATACACACTAAATGCTTAGAATGGTCCTTGGCATGGGGTAAGTACTGTCTATTCTTGTCTTCCCAGAATATTAAAATAAATATCCAAAGAGGATTACAAAAAGCTTTTGGTATGTTTAAATGAACATATTTAACAAATTCACCTTTTATACACACAGTACAGTGACTGTAGCACAACTTCATTTGGGAATGAAGTCAAAAGTCTAAATCCAAGGTCCTTTGTGATATGAGGATGACAAACAGGCCTCCTGGTAAACCCCATGCAAGGCCCCGGTGGTCAGGCCACTGCTTCCTTCCTTGATCACTACGCTGATTAAATAAGTGTCTTTTCCTTTTTAAAGAGAGCGCTCCACTCAAATGAAGCATTTATTGCACTAGGGAGCAACTTTGATAAAGTGTCTCCACCTCTCCAAATTTTCCAGCTACTCCAGAGCAGCCATTCAGTGCAGAGAACACATAGTTGAGGCTCCATGTGTTAGTGCTCCTGAGATGTGGACGGCTAAGTGGTGTGAAGCACGGCACTCAGGACCAGGGAGAAAAGTCAAATTGGGACATTGGTGGAAAATTCATGGTTCTCCTGGTACCCTGACACGGTGCGGTTGAATGGCAGGTCAGACGCTGGTCAGAGGAAATAGTGCAGAACAAGACAAAGGGTTTCTTTTGTTTCTATTCTGGCCAGAGGAAACTGAAGAATTCAAGGCTTACTGATCAGTGCCAGCCACCCCAAGCTTTGGAAGGTGATCTGGAGTAGCTGTTCCTGAAAAGGTCTAATTCTGGGTTAAACGTTGGAGATAGGACAGTTCCTTCTTTGTAATTAGACATTTGAAACAATACTGTAAAACATCCTTACCTGCAAAAAGGTCTTTACAGAGGTCTAGAGGACCTCAGGTCTTGGTCAGACTTGCAAAATTCCTTGTGCATTAAGAAAAGTGGTACCTGAAATATGGATCAAGGAACCCTAGGCATTTTCCATATTCCAGAGACCAGATACCAAGGAAAGGTGTGTTATTTCATCTCTGAAACATGAACATGTTGTAGAGTTTCAACGAAGAATTGCTATTGACTTTAGGTCACTTGTATGTGCCTGTAGTAAACTGAAGACCTTTTGCTTCTTTTGACAATTCCATTTAGCTGTTATGAAAGCTGTTTTCATAGCTTTCCTCCCTCTTAGATAATCATTTTTCCTTGTTTCTCAGTATCAGTGTCTCACAATAAAGCCTCTTATTATGTGATACCCAAAGTATTTTTGATCTTTTGTTTTTCTTTAATATATACTCAAATATAAAAGTGATAAAATTTATAAACACTGGTTTTTACTTAAATTATGTCTTTTGACAGTAAAATGGGCTCTAATAGACCTGAAAGATAGAATTACTTCAAAAATGACTTAAGGTTAAACAGAAATTTAACTGTCTGATTCCAGGGCTATTAGCTATGTGTGAAAAGAAAAACTGCAACATGTGAGTTGAAAAGATTCATTAAAATTCATGGCAAGTCTCCCTGGGAGTGAGTCAAATTGGAAACTATTGCTAAAACTATAGCAGAATATGTGTTATGCCTCTAGGGTCACTTATTTGGAATTTTTCTCACACAAGCCATATACCTAGATTTTTATCTTCTCCAAGGGTAGTACTTAAGCTTACCAAAAGCATGTTAAATCTCCTCAGAAGTGAATTTCTCCACTGTCCTGGAGAGTTATTGTACGTTTACCTCACATGTGCTCTCACCAGGTAGTTCTTTCAGCTGTTGGGATCACTCAGTTGGTGTGCTGCTTTGTGTCTGACGGCAGGAGTAACAAAACAGCCTCGCGGATAAAAGCTAGTTGGAGCCATTGTTGAAGATGTTGGGAAAGATTAAAAACAACTGGAGAATTTTCTGGAGCAGCATGAAAAATAAATTACCTGAGTGAAGTAATGATTAATGAAGCTACTTTTAGGAACCAGCTAAAATTGTTAGAGCGTTCTTACATACTCCTAGGGGTGCTTCTCTTTTTTGGTTTGTGTACACAGGGGTATATTATAACAGTACTTACGCTTTAAATTCCTAATTTAGAAATGAAGTTGTATTAGACTTAAAAAAAATTGGAATATGCTTTCTCACCAGCGCAAGATTCTGATATCATTTCTTATGTCTTGCCAATGGCCTTTGGAAGTATGAAACTTCCATGGTAATGTAAAGAATGACATGTTGTCAAAAATTATTTTTGAGGTTCATTTAATAATTTAAATTGGCATATGTTAGCAACTTTCCTCCACGGATTATGTTATTCAAACAAAGAAGTGCAACCAGCATATTTTATCTACCGATCAACAGAAAGTTTTGTTCACGGGAGAATGGAAACAAAAATTCTGTAGGCTGGAAATATTTAACTTGAGCACATTTCTAGAATAATGGAATTTCTGAGACAGAAGACTTAGATCAATGTCATACATTTTTAACTCTGGTGAGGGCGAAGAGAATAGAAAAGGGCTAAATTTAGGTGTATAAATTGGTGTGTGTATACTTTCTAGATGTGGGGAGCAGAAGCAAATAGAGTTCAGGAAAATAAAATACTCTTTCATTTCCAAACACTGTGTTTCATATTAGAGTAATTTATCAAGAAATCATAAGTTATAAATCTTTAGCTTATGACTACAGCAAGGCCCTCAGGTTGAACCCAAGCTATATATGCTCTGAGATTCCAGCATATCTGAAAGGCTTGTCTGAGGACTATTTGAAAAAAGTCCAAGAAGCCTCCTGAGAAGGAGTGGGTCATTCCTAAGGCCGAGACAAGGTTGGGGAACGAGGCCTATATGAACAAGGCCGGCGAGGAGTGGCGGGGGGCAGTTTTGGCAGCGTGTCGCTCATCTTTGTGTTTCACGTGCCCTTGCTCTTCTTGGGGGTCGTACCAGATCCCAGGGGAGAAGAGTCACAGTGAAACCAGTAAGAGAGCTTTTTCATTTTTTTATTAAAGTGTCTGAGCTCCTAGCGAGCATAAGGTAGCACCACTTTTGTGACCAGGTAGCAGACTGTGGAGGAAACGGGGCCCTTGTATGGAATTGAGCGGGTTGTGTGCAGAGCACAACTTGGGGGGACGAGGGATGATCACCTGTAGAATCACAGGCAAGGGCCTGGGGAGAGGCGTTCTCTCCACTTCAGCAGAGAGGCCTGTGCGGTAGGGGTGATGTCATGACCGCTGGAGCCTGCTCTTACTTTGGCAAGAGGCAGCTTGGATGTGGAACGTGCCTCGGGGCATGGCTGGCTTGGGAGGTTGGCTGGCTTTGGAGAGTTGACAGCCTCAAGCCCAGTAGGAGGTGTCACTTCTCCCAGTAGCAGGGGAAATGGTAGGAAGGATGTCCTGTGGGAGCAGGTGGGGTGTCTACATTGTGAACCCACTGAAACTATTGAGCAGGGGCTCCCAGACGGGCAGGTGGGAAATCAGACTAGGGGAGAGAGAGCGAAGCTAAAGGAGAAACGATGTTTTGTGACTTGTACTCTGACATGTACCCCTCCAAGCTCATGAAGCTTCTGGAAAAGTGGATGTTCTGTATTATATTCAGTTTGTATTTCTGAAAGTACAAACCAAGAACTCATCATTTGGTAATAAAGAATATAATTGTCACTATTTATTGAATGGCTATTAAGTGTGAGGGAATATCAATATTCCCTTAAATGGCAGTGCATCAACTATCGTGCGGTTTCTTCTTGAAGGCTGATGTGAGCCCAAGTAAAAGGTGGTGGACGGTACAGCTGAGATTCTCAAGGCAGTCAGGGAGGTCCTCCTTTGTATGGATGGTATTTCAGGCCTATGGATGGTATTTCTGTGCATACACTTCTGCTGTGTGGCCACTTCATTTCTACTTAGGTGGCTTTTCAAATCAGAGGCTTAGCTAACTCTCAGAGTGAATGTGTGTCATCCCTTCCCTCTAATCTGTAACCCTTTGGAACAATTCAGTATCATTATACCCATCTGATAGATGGCAAAACTGAGGCTCATAGAAGTCAAACGAATTGCTAAAGTGGGCGGCCAGTAGAGGTAATATCTTAATTCAAGCCCAGATCCATGTCTTCCTACAGCCAGTGATCTGTAAGGTGTTCTCTAAAGCTAACTGCTGTATCCCATTGTAGGTAGGGGTAAAGGACCTTAGGCATTAGAGATTCACTTTTTAGTGCAATTGCCTCATTAAATGTTAGAACATACAGATGGTGTTTTCTCAGATATAGCAAATATGATTCAATGGAGGAACAACCACATAACTAAACTATAAATCTAGTTCTCCAGTTTGGCAAATCTTCAAGTCATCGTTGATTGTCTGGACTCATTCTCATATCTAACTTTGTATAAAGACTATAATGATGACTTTTTGGTCCTGAGAAAGAACTCAGCTTCTAATTGAGGTCTGTTTCTTTATGAAGCACGACTGCATGGGATTTAGCACAAATATGGAGAAATATGAACCCAAGTTGGGTTTCTTGCTATGCCGATCTATTAGGATAATTGCTTTGTTCTTGATGTTGTTATATTTATCTATATACAAACAAATGGAAAAACTTTATAAGAATTATGCATGAGTATTGTCTCTTGTGCAAACCCATCATTAACAGGAGAAGTTGTGGGAGAGAAGATTGGGTAAGAATAGAAAGTGATTCAGAGTCGGCTTGGCAAAGCTAGAGGTCTACACAGAACCAAATATTACCCTCTCTGGTTATTTAGCTGTCGTGCGTGTGATTTTTACTATCTAATTAACTCATAGACTCCTGATGATAAACACTATCACTTATTCTTTGTACTCTCTGCAGTACCCTAGTGCAGTGCAGGCAGCGTAGACAACCATAAAATTGGTTTTGTATTCAAATGCAAACTTACAACTAACTTGGATCTTAATTCCTGCTAAGGCATAAGTTCTAAAAGCACCTCCTCTTCATGCATTTTATTTGACCTTCAAAGTGACCAAGTGTAAGAAACCAAGTTATCCTCTCAAGCTGCAAGGCATGGACCAGATGTTAGCTTTTGCAGGAAGCCTTGCCAGGCTCCTCACTTTGGGCAAGACGCATTTTCTCTGTGCTCTGTGCATACCGAATTTGAGGCATTTATCTCATCTTTTAAAAACTGATTTGATTTGTCGGTCTTCCCTATGGGCCTGTGAGCTCCTCCAGGGCAAGGGTCAGGTTTATCTCTCCACTGCAGCACCTCCCCCAGGTCCTACCACTGTGTGATATGTGCTCAGCACACGTGTGTGTGAATGACTGGTCCTCACTGATCCTTTGTAAAAGGACAATTCATTTGTATGTGAAAAGATACTCATAAGCATATGGAAACATTTCTTTTGAAATGGCCAAACTAGCTCTGTCCTAATTTGGAATTGCTAAAAGTCATTAGCTTTGATTTAAATAAAATGTGAGAAAACTCCAACAGTGGGAACCACAGAAATTAAATCCAAGTCTTCAGTTTGACCATGTTACTGGGATATTGCATAGTCCCATCTCTGCAGGCTTCTTCCCTTTTTGGAGGCAGTGGGAGATGCTCACACTCTCTGTGTATGGGAATGACCGAAAAAAATAAGTCAACAGTTCTCTCCATGGTGTACAAATATGACATTACTTATTCAATTCTCATCTACAGCTGCTATGTAGAAGGACTGTGCCTGTTTGACTTTTCTCTACACCTCACTCGATTGCTAAGACTCCTTGAACGATGCATTTCCTCTCTCCCTCCCTTCTGTCCAGCAGGCTGGGCTGTTCAGTATCTGTGGTTTTCCACTGGTTGTCACGCCACATTGCTTAAGGCTGAGCCTCCCTGAGCCCTTTAAACGTTGATTTTTCTCTTCTCCTTTTTTAATTTTAAGATAATAGAAATGTATCTATTAATAATAACAAATATTGGGCTTCCCTGGTGGCGCAGTGGTTGAGAGTCCACCCACCGATGCAGGGGACACGGGTTCGTGCCCCGGCCCGGGAAGATCCCACATGCCGCGGAGCGGCTGGGCCCGTGAGCCATGGCCGCTGAGCCTGCACGTCCGGAGCCTGTGCTCTGCAACGGGAGAGGCCACAACAGTGAGAGGCCCGCGTACCGCAAAAAATAAAAAAAAAATAATAATAACAAATATTAAGATAGATAACATTTTCTATACAGTTATTTATTTATAAAAGTAACTTCAAAATGGATGCATTGTCTGGTTACATTTTTAACAGTTATGAGACATTTGGTAACTACATTATCATGGCTTTATTCTCAAGCATCTGGATGTTACTTTGAATTCCCCAAACGGTTTCCTGAATTTGTATGTGAATTTGGTCTATGAATCACAATATTGCCATACCATTCTTGTTCTTAATATAAGCAGAACGTGCATTCTATGCATTGAGGGAAGAGAGTTTTCTTCTCCATATATAATAGCTAATATCACAGTTGCTAGTGTTTTTCTGAAGTAGGGCAATGGGAGAAGTGCTGAAGAGCTGTGTTGGTACAGCTTCCTGCAGCTGAGTTGATGAGTTATAACTCTTAATCCAAATGAAATACAATTTTATTTGAGGTAGATCTGCAAGTGGGAGAATGACTACGAATTCTGCAATTCCAAAATAACTAATGTACTTGGTTGGAAGCCAGGTACACTGTGAGTTCTGGACTTAAGTGCTCTGTGGGAAACACAGAGAGAGACTTTAACATGTGGATCCTCAGAAGAAAATGCAACTGTTCCATACAAGAAATATCGAGTTATTTTTAGTACTTTTTAATGTGTGGTTGACTATGTATTTTTGTGTGCTGCCATTTGTAACACTTGGCAATGCAAGTCCAAGATTTTCATTTCCTGGGGTAATTTTCATAACTCACCCATTCATACAGCAAGCAATTAGTGAGGATTGATGGGATAGCCCTGTATTTGATTTGATGAGAAATGCAAGGGAGGTAGAGGCCAGGTCTGTCTTCACTGGATTTATAATATTGTTAGAAAATACAACTGATACAAGCATGTGTGTGTGTGTATGTGTGTGCATATGTATATATATACGACAAGTAGAAAGCAAAAATGGTACTGCAACGTATCGACCCTACTATGCTATTGTATAGGCAGAGGTTTTGGAGCACCTGCCTTTGAGGAGCTCATTATCTGGTGGGGTAGGGATGGGGGTAGGGAGAGCCAGATGGATGGGGTGATAATCAAGGGATGAGCCAACTCCCTTCTTGTTGTGAGAACATGATTGACACGGCTCTAAGTTCTGCCTAAGAGGGAGGCTTCAGAAAAGGAGAGTGTGAGGGTGTTCTTGGAAGAAAGTGTAACCACCCTGGGTTTTGTGTGCACACACTGAGAGAGGGCAAAGAAGAAAAGAAGTTCCTGTGAGCTCAGAAAGCCTCCTTTGAGAACTGAGTTACATCTTGCAAGAAATTTGTATATCACTATGACAAATATTTATAATTTATATTATTTGATATATGCATGGCAAAGAGAGAAAAATGGAAAGAGAGCTGAGGCAAGAAAATCCGCCCAGGCAAAGGGGCAAGAGGTAGAAATGGGTCCATAAGGAGAGTGGTCCATTGAAATGGAGGACCTTTTACTAAAAAGAAATCAAATTAGATGGATTTAGGGATGAATAGGCTGAAGGCTTGGGCAAATGAGAAATGAAAGGTATTTACAAAATACAAAACATGAGGTAGGTGCAAGTGATCCCAGGAGGCAACACAGTATATTGGTTAAACGAGGAGTGAGTTTGAATCATGGCTCCATTACTCACTGGCTGTGTGATCTTGGGCAAATTATTCACCATCTCTGTGCCTTAGTGTCCTCATCTAAGAAAAGGGGGAAGTAATAGTTCTTACCTCACAGGGTTGCTGTGAGGATTAAATGAGTCAATATTTTTAAGGGCTTAGAACAAGCTCAGTACCTTTATATGCAGAAATAAAAGTATATACACTAGGTAATAGAAAACTACTATGGATTCTTAAGCAGGGGGTGATAAAATAGTGCGTGAGGAAGATTATCCTGGTAATGATATACAGGGAAGACTCAAGTAAGGGACATTCTGGTGGCTGGAAGACAAGATGGGACAGATCTCATGGATATCTGGATGAAGACAGTGGAAGCTAGGAGTAGGGTGGAGGAAACCAAGAGATTTGAATGGAAGATATATTTCAAAGAAAGAAAGAACTGTTAGAACTTGGGGGATGGGTATGAGGATGTGAGAAGTTGTAGCCAAAGATGACTCTGATGTTGAGAGTTTAAGAGGCTGGGAAGAGAGTGGTACCATGGACAACAAGTGAGGGAAGTTATGCATGGATGGACCTCAAAGCTTCGCCCATGAAATCTGCGGCACTTTGCCTGAATGTGCTCAAATAATAATAATCATTAGCTAGAATTTCATCTTCCTTTGTGCTTTTGTGCAATTCTTTTGCCATCTGTTCTGGGAACAATTCAGGATGTCAGTGCTCTTTGAATGGGAAGCAAATTCTAAAAGAAGAGATTTCTGATTTAAAAACATGTACTTCCCAAGTACTTAATTCAGTTAAAAATAAGACAAAGAGAAGAAAAAATGTAACTTTCCAATCCCTTGGAATTTTACAGAATACAGTTGAAAACTTATTTCAGTTGGGAATAGAAAAAACACAGACAACGAAACACAATAAAACAAAGCAAAAACTAGATCAAGAAGTGACCCTGAGGCAAAGTCTTAAATCTTAAAGGTCAACAGGTCAGTACACTTTAAAAAACTGTAATTATAGCTCTTCATTCTTCCACGGGCTCACTGTGCCAGGTTAAGGTTATTCACTCCCATATACCATAGCCCATAATGTCACTTGAGGTATCCTTATGGCTTCTCCAGGTATTAAAGAAGCTTGATATGTTTTTGTTTCATTAATCTTTTCTCAGAGGCCAGTGATGAGTTCATCTGACTCTTTTCCATCAAGTTGAAAATTCTTTTCAATTAAAAACTCATCTCTACAGATGGTATTAGCATCAGGAGAGGCCTATTCTGTCTAAAATAACAAATACTGAGATATTTCGGGAATTGCTCTATAAATCATTGGAAGTAGAATGAACTAAAGGCTTCAGTTGTGTGCGTCTGCGTGTTTTGTTTTGTTTTGAGCGAATAAAAGTTGAACTGATGAGAATTTGGCCCATATGCTTTATTGTTGCTGGAATGGATCTGTTTCATCCCAGGGCCCGGGCAGTTGTGTTGCACATTAATGTGAACTATTGTGAATACTTTAACCAAGCTATCAACTATGAAAGACTTTATCCAAAACATGATTACAAAGGCGATAAGAGAAACAGTTTAAACCAGGAGAGAATGCTCTGTTAAAGAGGATTAGAAAGACCAGTTATTGAATAGTATGGATTTCTTCCAAGCGCCCGTGTGCAGAAAGCATGCAATGCGTGAATAATTCATCTAGAAATTCTATCATGAAGTTGTATCAGTTTCCACAGTAAAACCTGGCCATGGAGGAGGAAAATACATCAACATCTGTGACAAGCTCTATGAAGAGACAGTGGCAAAGCCTTTCAGGCACCAGGAGCAAAGCAAAATATAATAAATTCACTTAAGTGTCAAATTTGTGTCGGCTGAATAATGACACCATATGTCTGGGCTGCTATGTCACCGTAAGCTGCTCTAAAAAAACACTTTATGGAAACGGCTGTCAGCCGGGGGAAGGAATCTTGCTGGCGACTGCCTTTCTATCAAAGAAAACAGAGGATGTCCAGTAAATGCAGCTCTGATGATCAGAAATGACTGGTGTTTTGGTTTGTTTTGTTTTAACGAATTTGCCAGCATCTAGAGTGAGCCTGCTGTTGAGATTGGGACACGCAGAGTTAGAGGCTGTCTTGGGTGTGTCCCTTCCAACCCTCCCAAATGAGGGGGAGCAAAGCTTTCCAACTCATCAGTTGGCCTGTTCTGCGTGGGTCTTAACAATATACATTGTCTTCGTCTGGCTCTCTGAGCAACTCACTTGCCAGCATCTTACAGGCATTGTCTCACCAATCCTTACGGCAACCCCAGGAAGAATCAAGGACTCAGATGTTCTTTTGCTCCAGGGCAAACTGAGGCACAGAAAGGTTATTGTCGCGGTAGTCCCTTAGGAGGCATGATTCTGGGGACAACTCAACCTTCTTTACTCCAGAGTCAGCTTTCAACCAGGCGTGCCAGACACGCTTTATATGGGAAGGAGGATTTGTCTTTCTTTCCTGGGCCTCTGCTTCCTTCTGCTGGCATGCACAGTGCTGGCGGGGTGCTCACAGCAAGGCCGCTTCTCCACTCCAAAGGCAGCGCGACTGGCTTCGACAGCCGTGTGAGCAGAGATTCCACAGTTACACGATGAGATGCTGTTACCAGACTTTTCATGGTTGGACACAGAGACCCGTTGCATGGTGATTATGTTCTGGGTAACGGTTCTCAACAACCCGGGGCTCTGCAGAGTACCTGCCCCCATCATGCACTGGAATCAGCCGCCCCATCTCAGCCGCACATCGCCGCCTTTGTCTGTACCTTGGTTTTCCATCACAGTGAGTCCAATGGTGCTTAAAGTAGACGGTGGCAAAGATGAAGCGTTTCGAATGGGTTATACTTAATTTTATTCACAAGGTCATAGGCAGGACCAAGGAAATTGTGTGACTCAATCTGATATAAGGAAAATTACGTATATATTAGTTTTCCACTTAAGACTTTCCCTCAAAGAATTTAAAGTTAAAAACTTTTAAACAAGGCACCCAACCAAAGGGTGCATATCTGAATCACTTGGAGAGCTTTCCTGTGTGTGTGTGTGTGTGTGTGTGTGCGCGCGCGTGCGTGCCCTCAGAGACCGATTCACTGGATCTGGAGCACAGCCTGGGATTTTAATAACCCCACCCGCAGTGAATCTGATGTGAAGTCAGTGATGCCTCAGAGGGCTGCACACGCCCTATTCCTCTAGCCCTGCCACTTAGGGAGTAGAAAACATAAACAGCAAAGTGAAACAGATAAAAAAGATTTGTGGTTTCCTGACCAGACAGAGGTGTTTCCCATTCAGCAGCGTCATGTAAAGAAATGGAGAAGATCTTATAAATGCAGTAGTTCAGACTGAATCTGAAAAGTAGACTTCAAGCCATGTAAAGGAAGCCTGGGGAGCAACCACAACCAAGATGTGTTGGATGGATTCCCTTGTCCCACCATTATCCTTGTCCCATCCCAGTTGTTTGTGGTGATAGCCCAGGTTTCTGTTGACTGCTTTTCCCTCTCTTGAAATCGAAGGACGGAGGATATACAGAGGAAAGATGGCCACAAATTAGGAAAGGGAGTTATTTCTTCACCCCGTTGAGCTTGGGCTGAGCCTGCAACTGCTTTAATCAACGAAATATGTCAGGAGTGACACCCTGTCCATTCTCAATCTATGTCTTTGCTGCTTCTTTCTTACCACATTAGCTCTGGGGTTGTTCCCCCTTGAAACCCACCTGCCATACTGACGGGTGGCCCAAATCACATGAAGAGTCTGCATTCAAGCATTTTGTTCAACATTCGTAGCTAAGCTCGTGGCCAAGAACCAATACCAACTGTCAGGAGAGTGAACCATCTTGGGTGTTCCAGCCCAGTTGAGCCCCAGAAAACTGCAGCCTCAATCAAGAGCCCCTGGAGCAGAAATATCACCCACCGAGCCCAGTCAACTCACGGAATCACAAGAATTAACAAACAGTGGGTGTTTCATGCTGCTAAGTATTGGGATGGTTTGTTATGTAGCAACAGATAACTGAGACAAAGTGTATTTTCCAGTCCATACCAGTGTGAAGGTAAAAAACTCGGATCACAATTACAATTTCAATGTAGTACTTTCGGCTGTACCTTCACCTACTTTGTGGTAACTCCATTCCCGTCATGTTCTTCCCACGTAATTCCTCTAAGGGTTACTTAGAACATATGATCTGAGAACCAGTCCTTTTGGCCAATGTGTTGTTGGCTATTTTTAAATTCTCTGATGACATCTCTGCTCTGAGGTGATGTCTCTTTTCCCTCCTGACATCAAGAGCAGCAGCCCGGCCCCCGGTGTCTCTGAAGTAGCACTGCTGTTGACCATGATGGCTGTGAAGCTGACCATGGACCCAAATGTGAAGGCCCTGGGATCTGAATCAAGCCTCCATCTCTGTTACTATTGCAGCTACTGGTGCCTGTGGAACTTTAGGAAATAGTTCATTATTATAATTAGTGACATAATTGGCTATATCTTTATACTTAATATTTGTTCAATTGAGCTAAAGAGTTGCATGATACTGCTTAGATTCTTTATTATTATTACTAGTTTTTGGTGGGGAGGATCCAAATATTCTAACTTAAGAACCCTGAATCGATGTTGCTAAAGTTGAAACATTTAACCTACAAAGAGACTGACAAATTGTTATAATGGGTCCAGTTGAGGAGGCTTCTAATCAGGTTTTCCTCAGCAGGAATTCATGCTTTATTTATGTGAGCTAAAAGATTTGACTAATTTTTTATCCTCTGAATAATAAGAGTAGAGGATGAAAGATTTTTCTCTTTAGATGTCAATGATAACTTTAATAACATCCCAGCCTAACAAATAGGAAATATTTAAGAAACAAAGATTGGAAATCCAGAAGAGAACAGATTTTAATCTCTGATATACTAATTCAGTACATGTCTGGTATCACATTTTTTACACCAGTATCTTGGGATTATTTCTGGGAAATAGTGATATGTACTTATTGCCCTTCTGTCTGTTCTAAAAGGACTAAAGTTGAAACAGATGGAAGGTATTTGAAGTATAGGATCATTGAAAATATGAGGCTATATACAAACATAATGAGATGGGGGAATGGGAGAACAAGAGGAAATAAACATAGAGCAAGAGGGTATCAAGATGGAATTATATTCTGAGACTTTGTTACAGAACAGCTCAATTCTCTTGTATGTGGTTTTGGAAAATTGGAGGGAAGGAGAAAGCCCATGCTTCCTGGGCATCTAGGCATCAAGAGATTAATGGGAAGATGAAGGGGACATTTATGCCCGAAACAGAACCCCCTTTGATATTCTCCTTTGAGATCCTAAGAGAAATAAGAGCAGAAAATGATTCCACTAGCTGATTAGGCTACTTCAACAGTAACATGGTGATTGGACAATGATTAATCCCCTGTGACATTGATGCATTTCTAGTGTCATGAAACATCTTAGAAAAATGGAAACATCAGAGAGAACTGGGAAAATGGACTCTTTTCATAATATTTTAACTAAAAAATGAGGTTTCGGGGTCTATCTTCAGAAATTTAAATACTTATGTTGGAGAATTATTGTCAAATATTTCAAAAAGTAAATTGAGTTCCTCTGAGTTATGTTAAGCTTGCTAGTTTTCATAGTAGAGTATGACTACGTCCTTGCTCAGTTAACATGGCTCTTTTTCCTCATAATGAACATCTGGTTAAATTCTTATATACAAATGTGAAGGAATTATATTTTTTGGAGATACAGTTCTGGGAGTCCATGTGACTCTTGGAACTCTCTTTAACCTGCCAAAAGATGCTCTGATAACTTTCAAATTTTGAGACTCACTTTGTCAGACGTGTTGGCAAGAGGCCTGCATTTGAGGAGTAAACCTTTTAGAAGTCAGACCCCTTAGCCAATTTGGAAGATTTTGAATTTTTGTTGGAACAATGAAGTTGAGTTCTAAACCCTTTCACCACATGTTGTAAATATTAACAATGAAGGTAATGTGGGTGGTGGAGATTTTTTTTGAAATGGGATTTCAATATTGGCTGAGATGATAATAAAATCATTCACTGAGAAACAGAACAGGAGGTTGTTCTAATTTTATATTTGCCTATTTTTCATAAGGAAAAGGGAACAAGAAACAGCTTCAGCATAGTAATCAAGTTTATAGAGTCAATGCTAATGGATATAATGGGTTAGGCCAAATTACACAAGTATTTATAGTTTGAAATTTTGAGGAGGCACATTGCTTAGTAGCTAAGAAGGCAAGTTTTATGGTCAGTTTCCCTGGGCTTAAGCAGTAGCCCTGACACTTACAAACTATATGAACTTGAGGCATACAGACATTAAGCAACTTGCCCAATTTTCTCACCCTAATGCCTGCTAGAGTTAATAATTGGACTTAACTCATGAAATAGTTGTGAAGATTTGTTTTAGTTCTTGGTATATGATGTCTGGGGTGAAACACTAAGTACTCAATAAATATTAGTTGTTGCTCTCATTATTATTGAATAGAAAAAATTGCCCATGGACACATTTATTCACTCAAGAAAAAGAAAAAGAATTTCTTATTCATTAGCGTTTTCTAGTATCTTTCAGATACTGGGAAAGAGAGTGGAGGAATTGAGAGAATTTCCACAATTATGCACATGACTTTCAGGAATTATTCCTGAAATGAGAATCTTACTTATAATGCTTGATATATTGGCTAATGGTTTTAATCCCTTTAATACCATTCCTTAAATAGATACGGGGCTAGAACACTTCTACTACCTTGCTGGATATGGAAAATCTCTAGCATCCCCTTCATTTTATTATTGAACAAAAATTATGCTCCCATAATACCAGCCAAGCAGCAGAGACAAGACATTCTGTAGGCACATGGGAACATGACATACAGCAGTCCACCAAAGCAGAATGCAGTCCCAAATATGGGAGTAAGATCAGAAAATGTCACTTCTGAAGGTGAATACAAGAAGACAAAACATTATGGATTAGTTTGTCATCTGCTCAACTGCAGAAGTAAGCCCTCTGGTTGGAGTCTAATTTCTGTGTTGCCCACGAAGCTATTTTGTTTCCAAATTGCCATATTGGAGATGCAGGATGTATCACAGATTCAGTCAAGGGCCCTGGACCTCTTCCTTGGTCCTGACAAAGTTATCAGGGTGTTTTGTTATACTTTGTTTTTTTGTCAGAAAAAAAATGTTATAGTCTGCTCAATACACGTAGATCACATATTTAAAGGGATTATCGCCTTATCATTTAGGGATGGTGGTGATTTACCTGAATTCTAGGAAAAGGATCAGGAGGGTAATTTATCAGAGTGTCAGCACTGACCCAAAGACCGTCCTCCTGTCCTCTTTGAGAACTATGCCTGGAAATGGAGTTGGGTAGCACAGTGTATCACCCCTTGGTAGTACTCCCTGAGAGATTCACCCAGCTGCCTTCTAAATGTAATTTAGGTTCCCATGTGACTTCTCCTGTAGAGGAAAGAATGATCTGATTACCCTCAAGGGCCACTCGGAGCCTTTGGGAGTTATATCAATATTTGTCCCTGTGAATGAATACATTGATGTTTTGAATGATTCTCATAGGTATTTTGCTCATGTCAACATCTGGAAGCCAGCCACCCTCAGTCAATAGAAACGCAAAAACCCAAACACCATACATTGCAGAGCTAGACCTAGCAAGGGCTACAGGGGACCTTTCCAAGATTCAGCCAGGCAGGGTCAGTCTGGGACAGTCAGCATCCTCGTTGACCTTGCTCACCTGCAGTGAGGGACTAGAAGTTCAAGGCAATCCAGCCTCCATCAGCAGAGACGTACGTTACCACACTCCTACTAGGCCAGGCAGTGCTCTGCGTTTTCAATGGGCAGAGAGTGGGAAGAAAGTAATTCGACTGACGAAGGAATTAGTGAGTATAACCGCTGAGATCCTGTGAGGTTTCCTAACCTCAGCTCCAATTATGACGTCATTGGCACATCATCGGAGAAGACACTTGATTTGTGCTAGATTTTCTTGGCTCCGGTCCGATTCTATGAAAAACTGAAGATGAGTTTTTATTTCTTACATCTCAAGTTCTTGGCAAATATCCAGAGAAATACACTGTCAAGAAGTAGTCGCTATGTTTGTTTAAAGTCTGTCTTATTCAGTGGGGTGATATACGACTGACAGCTCAGGAAACGTGTCCGAGAGCCACGGAAAGGTGAAAACGTATCATCAAAATATGGCTAATATCGAAACTCGTCTTCATCTCCAGGCCATTGGTTCCTTAACATTTTGGATCTTGATGTGGTCCTAAAAACTCTTATCCTAGAAGAAACAAACCACTCCCAAAGCTGTTAAGGCCCAGATAATAAAAAGTTTTAATTAGACATATCCTGTTTGTTCCCACAAAGCCTAAAGAAAATATTGACTATTTTTGCCTTGCCTGTTTAATTCATGGAGGAATATTGTTAGAGAAAATCCATATACCTTTTGAGAACAGGTTTGAAATGGGGAATACTTGTCCTTGTTCTAAAAAAAAAAAAAAAAAAAAGGGCCAACCTCAGCACAGCCGTGGCTGACAGAAGCTGCCCTCTGCTTTACCTGTGGAAGGTGGCAGCAAACCCCCGTGTGTCCGCCCAGAAAATTCCCCCAGGCCCCAAACCTGCAGTCTCAGAAACCACTAACAAGGTGATTTCTTTGCCCTGACACTCCCTTCCCCTTTGCCAGAAACATAAAGAAGATGAGCTACCTCATAAACTCCTGGCTACCTTTGCTCCCCCTGAGGTCCCAAGTTCTTTGTTTATCTTTTCTTTTTGAACCCTGGGAAAAATATATCAAACTGACTCAGTCTGCCAAAAGTTTGTGCACTTAGGAACTGGCACTGTGACAAACGCCTGCCGAGAAATGATTTCTGTGTTTCTTAGTGTCATTTTCTCCCTTGAGATGTTTCCAGAGACTTGAAAGTAGGGCTGTGCCGAGGAACTGATTAAATTGGCTCGTATTAAAATTGCAAGTCGGTGTGAACAACCAGCTCTGTCTGCATCCACTCCCAGCCCAGCAGCCCAGGTAACTAGGATCACTTATCACAGAAATGAGAGCTGGAAAATACCATTCCAGCCCTCATCCCCTTCTACCTGGCAAGGGGAGTGTTGTTGCCTGTGGTCTCCATTGTTTAGTCTGATTGAATTTTAAAACTTGCTTCAGGAAGAGAGTGGCCCAAATTTCCTTGAGGAGTTCTCTCCTTAGATGAAAACTGGTTCGGCTAATAAGTTGAAGATTTCTTTTGGTTAAGCTCATCCCATTATTTCGAGAGAGTCCTTGCCTCTTCTGTGCTTTGTGGTCTTAGGAAATTGTTGAGTTCTCCAGTTTCTCCACATCTGAGGAGGAATTGTCTCATCATTAAAATACTGTTTGGAAAAGATGAGAGAGCAAGGGCCATAGTGAGTGTTGAAACTATCTACTCCATGACGAGTTACATGTGGCCTCAATACCGCTTCGGAAAACTCGAGTGTTTCCAGAACTGGGAGAAAGCGCTGGTGAATCTTGAGGTTGACCTTGCTCTGTGGTGGAGATGCTGAGCTCAGCAATGAGAGGATAATCTGGGTCCTGGGGTCTACACTGGGCTCCGGGCCTGTTGGGACCATCTGACCTGAATCCTTGACTGAACTGAGAAGGTCAGTAACGTTTGTGGGGAGAGCTGACCACCACATCCGAGACCTTTCTGCCTCTTCCAGGCTCTCCAGCTGTCCACACCTATTGTGTCTAGTGCTCTGACCTTCACTCATCCTTCCGAAAATTGTCACCTTGGAAAGCATTTGCTAAATCAACAAAACCGCCGAGCAGATGCCGGGGTACCCCTCCTCCTGGCCACCTTGGGGCATTTACCTTTAACAGTGAATAGTGCCTTTAAGCTGAAGGAACACTTTTCCAACTCCAGAATTCCAGGTGCCTGGGACAGAAGTGGCAATTGTAGAACTTTTTTTTTTTTTTCCTTTGTGGAGGTACTGGAGAGAGGGAGGCTTATCACAACCCTTCAGATGTCATGCCACGTAAATAAAATGATAGACCACATCTGAGAGCCCAGTGATATGTTTATTGAACTTAAACTTCACTCCTGCCTCTGTTAGGCAGGTACCATTATTGTTCCTGTTTTATGTATAAGCAAACTAAGTCTTGGGGAGCTCAAGTAACTTGGCCAAGATTCCATAGTAAGAGGTAGAATCGGAATTGAACTTATGCAGTCCGACCCTAAACTCTATGCTCATAAATCCCGTGTACTTTTAGTAGTGGTGGTAGGCGTGATACTCGCCATGCCAGGGAACATTTTTGATGGCTTTATGCACCATGCATTGTGATAAGCCCGTCATGTGTGTTATCTGATTTAATCCTCGGGATCGTCCCATGAGGCAGGTAGACTTAAAATATTCCCTTTCTACATACAAGGAAAATGAGGCACAGAGAGGCAAAGGTTATCTCACTGAAGGGCTTATTCATGATTACATAACTAGTAAGTTGCAGAGTTGTGGGTTCAACCCAAGCCAACCGACTCTAGCGTTTGTGCTCTCCCCACATACCTGCCTTTCTTGATGACTTAGCCTTTATTTCCATAGAGACAGAGGTGGCCCTGCCATCCCAGTGGCCATGATGACATGCAGACCTTCAGATGTTGCTCTAGAAACTGGTCCACTCATAACTTACTGTGCTTGCTGAGGACAGAGGATGACACCCATAGGAGGCAGCAAGATGACAGAGTGGACCCGGTATCATCTGGTCCATCATCTCTGTGCTCTCTTATGGAATCACATCTATTCCAAGTGGAACCAAGTTGATCTCCCTTTAGTTTCTCGTCCCCACTGCATATGTAAAACAATGATCAGGAAGCCAACCAAATGCTGTGTTTCAAAAGGTCTCCCAAACTGACACCACATGGATGATGCTAAGGAGAAAGAGTTTAGTTATTTTAAACAGAGAAAAGAGAGAGAGAGAGACAGAGAGAGAAAAAAGTGGAGGATTCTAACCTGCAAGTCAGCTGGGATAAAGATGCCACGTGACTATATCCCAAGCCACCCAGGGGAACCACTGGCCCTAGGGAAGAAGGAACCAGACCAGATGCCCCTCAGTAACAAAGCTTGGCCGTTAGTTGGGGAGACAGGATGACAATTTCGAGGATGGCCTGGTGTATCTGAGGGGCTGTGAGTACAAATATAAAGAACTCTTCTACTCCGAGCTCTGTGGCGTAAGCAACACTGTTTGATGTCTTGCCCTTCGAGATGAAAAAGGCATCCTTCCTCACTTCATTTCCCAGGGCTTTAGCCTTCCTGGTGTCATTGTGTTCCCTGGTCTTTTGCAAAAGCAACTGGTAGGAAAGAGAGCTTATTTCCTCAGGGGTTGAAATATGGGAGGTTATAGCCTGTTTGCTGCTGGTGGCCCTTTATTCATTACAGGATGCCTGTAAATGGAGCACTGTGAAGGACTGCAGGTCTGAGAGATGGAGACGTTATTGGAGCCTCTGGATTCAGATCCCTTCCTGCATAAACCAGTCTGATTTGGGTTTTCCAACCTTTACCACCCAAAGTTTCCACAGTGGGGTTGATGGTGATGGATTGGGTCAATTTTGGTTAGATTTGCCAGGGCGAACCTCTCTGAGCATCTGTGGGTCTATGGACAATGTGCTAATGGTGCACCATTTCCCTGGGTGGAATTAGGGATGATTTTTGGGGAGAAACAATCATTTCTTTGTTAATAGAAAAATATTATACATACAATTTGAACTTTTTCTAGAATTGTGAGACAATCCACTGACTACACTACTTCTTTGTCTCCAGGCCCTTGGTGTTGGAGATAAAGCGTTTCTTCCTCTAAACCACAGGGATGATGGCGAGAGAGCTCACAGCTAGGCTTTTGCCTGTGTGCACACCTCATTTGTCTTCCTTTTATAAGATGAGGTTTAGTCTTCTCTCCTATAAGTTAGTTTAGCATCTTTTCTAACCCAACATTTCCAAATTCTCAAATCTTGGGAGGTCAATTGCTGAGTTATTTGTCAAATAAAATCATGACTGTATTGTGATATCTGCAAACTGGGAGATGCTGGTGACTGATAGCTTCTGGAGGCAAGGTGGTGCTCTCCAAAGAGAATCCCAGTATGGGACCAGATTTGTTTTCCTGGCATCTTTATCTCCTGCTTTAACACACACACACCCCATTAACATGAGAGGTAAAATGGGAAGCTTTCTTTGAATAAAAGCCCCTTAGATAGGCTAAAGGCTCCACTTATACCCAAGGTCATCTTTGTCCTCTATCTGGCTGCTATACTTCTGGGTAGAGATTAGGAATTGTGCATGACAGGGGCAGTGGTGAGGAGGGGGTGAAGCATGGTGCCTTGGAAATGACTAAATTTACTAGCTACTCTGAATTAGCTTCCTGTATTTCATCCTGGGGGAAAAGAAATTCAGAGCAAGTGACAAAAAACTACTTCTGGCTTTTTGAATATCCTTGGCAGGGAAGGTTTCTAACCTTTCAAATATTCTTGCAAATGGAAGCTTGAAGAGACTGTGTGCATGCTCTTGTGTGCTTTCCACACAAACTCTGCTTTTGATATTAGTTTTGCAAGGGGAGTTCACGCTCCTGAAAGTCTTTGCATTTACCGTGGATCCCAAGATGAACAATGCCAGCCATCGACACCAAACTTGCTGCTGTAGAGTATAGCACCTTGTGTTAATAGTATCATACTGTATACTTAGAAATTTGCTTAGAGGTCAAATCTTAGGTTGTGTCCTTAACACAAAAATATAAATAAATAATAGGGTGGAGGAAGGTTTTGGAGACGGTGGATCTGTTTATGGCATCAATGATGGTGATAGTGTTTATTAATACTTATCTCCAGAATCATCAGATTGTATACATTAATTATGCATGGCTTTCTGTAGGTCAAAAAAGAAAAATCAAACTGACCCCTCTTACTCAAAATGGAATTCTTCATTTCTTTTTCAATTCTAAAAACAAGGAGAGGCAGGGTT
Organism: Globicephala melas; assembly: GCF_963455315.2. Classification (NCBI taxonomy): domain Eukaryota; kingdom Metazoa; phylum Chordata; class Mammalia; order Artiodactyla; family Delphinidae; genus Globicephala; species Globicephala melas. The sequence continues at coordinate 15,492,818 of NC_083330.1, forward strand.
GCTCTAAATCTACTGAGCAATGTGTACACCTAGCAGCAGAATTAGAAGAATGGGATGTGTTTCTCTAAACAGATATATGTGTATTTTTTCTCTTGTGCTCTGCGTACATGGGCAGTTCATACACCACTGAGCAGGCATATTCTGTTAAATAATGTACTGTTAATATTTTGCTTCCAAGATTTTGGTAACTTCATAAGATAGCCTATTATTGTTAATCATGAATTTTTCGATGTAAAATCTTTAGCGATAAGCATACAGAGAATAGTGTGATGAACGGCCATATACCTATCACTGAGATTTAATACATATTTGCTTCATTTGGGGAAGTATTTGAAAGTTAATCATAGACCTGTAATATTCCATCCCTAAATATTTACTTCCATGTGCATCTCTAAAAGAATTCTTCTATAATAACATTAGTGTCACCATCCTTATAAAAATGAATAATTTTTAGTAGTAAACATAAGTGGTAAAGTTTCTTTTAACTTGATGTAACAGCGAAAATATTTTACATGTTGCATTTTTAAGTTTGTACCCAGAATCTTCTCGTCATTTATATCATTGTCAACAGACAATAGTTTTGTTTTTTATATTTGGAAAGAACCTTGATACCATGCTATGGAATGAAACATTTCTTGTGTTCCATCTTAGAGGTTTTATTGAAAAGCTCATTGAATAAATATGTATCATTTTTTTCTCACATTCTTTAACATAATGTTTTCTTGTTCAAAATACATGTGCTTTTGGCACCGTGGATAATCATTTATTCCTTTATGATTTTTTTTGTGGGACTTGATGGCTTACTGTGAGAACAGCTGAATCATCTCTCAAGTCATACTCCTGGTGTACATGAGAACAGATGACATATTAAACTCTTTCCATACTATGGAGTTTAAGTCACTAATGTGTTGGATGGTCGGTTGTAATAACTACAACTTTAGATTTTCAAAGGTCTTTCTAAGGACCTTGTTAGAAACCATGTGTTTTCACAGTGTCTGTGGATGCTCTATAAGGACAGGTCTTAAAAGGTGACCAATACAAAAGGTCCTCTTGGACACTGGGAGGGAGCTCTAGAATACCAGTAAAAGGCATGTATTGAGTTCCAGCTTGCATCTTATTCACTGTGTGAACTTGGGCCAACTAATTGACTTCTCTGAGATTCAGCCTCCTAATTTGTTAAATGGAGCAAATCACAAAGTTATGGGGATTAAATGATATAAAACTTTTTGGAAAAACATAATACTCTCTATTGACATAAGCTGAGAGGGACTGTGCTATGGACTGAACTGTGTCCCCCCAAATTCATATGTTGAAGCTCTAACCCCTGATATGATTCAGTATGACTATAGTTGGAGATAGGGTCTTTAGGAGGTAATTAAGGTTAGATTAGGTTGTAAGGGTGGGGTCGTAATCCTATAGGATTGGTGGCCTGAGAAGAAGGAGGAGACATCTCTCTCTGTGTGTACAGAGTGAGGAAAAGCCATATGAAGACACAGCTCGATGGCAGGCATCTGCAAGCCAGGAAGAGAGCTCTCACCAAAACTCAACCAGCTGGCACCCTGATCTCAGACTTCCAACTTCCAAAACTGTGAGAACACAGATTTCTGTTGTTTAAGACACAAAGCCAGGGACTTCCCTGGTGGTGTAGTGTTTAAGAATCCACCTGCCAATACAGGGAACTGGGGTTCGAACCCTGGTGTGGGAAGATCCCACATGCCATAGAGCAGCTAAGCCCGTGCACCGCAACTACTGAGCCTGTGCTCTAGAGCCTGCGAGCCACAACTACTGAAGCCCACGTGCCACAACTTTTGAAGCCCATGCGCCTAGAGCCCGTGCTCCTCAACAAAGAGAAGCCACCGCAATGAGAAGCCCGTGCACCACAATGAAGAGCAACCCCTGCTCGCCGCAAGTAGAGAAAGCCCGCGCGCAGCAACAAAGACCCAGTGCAGCAAATAACTAATAATAAGTTATAAATAAATTATAAATAAATAAATAAATTTTATATATTATATTATAATATATATTATATAATATAATTATAATATATATTATATTATATATATTTATATATAAAATTAATTTATATATAATAAATAAATAAATAATAAATTAATTAATTAATTAAAAAAAAGAGACTCAATAGTTTTTTCTTTTTTTTAAAAAAAGACACAAAGCCAATGGTATCTTGTTATGGTTGCCCAAGCTGCCTAACAGAGCGTGTAAGAAGGGAAGGTGTCCTGTGGATGGTGGTCTCTCAATATTAACTAAAAGGTGATCAAGAAAATGAGTGTACTTCGTAGTAGCAGGAATGTAGATGAGACATAAAGGAGCATGTCGAGGAAGAGCCTTGGTCTAGAAGGACAGTATTGAACTTTTAACCTTGCCTCAATCATCTCCTGTCTGAGTGATCTTAGATAAGAAATAAAGATGAAAGCCTTTGGGATTTTAGTTTCCTAATTTCTAAAATAAAGACATTTTAACAAAATATTTTTCAAGGTCCTTCTTCCTCTGAGAAGTTCGTTTGAGCTCCATGATCTTTTTTGCCTTCACCTGACGAAACAATGAAACACTTGAGAGCTATTTGGAAGGATTATGGAGGCATGCACCTTATAAATGAAGCTGAGCCTCACCAGTCTTGATAATTCATGCTATTTACCTGGAAGTAAGCCTGCTAGTTTCTCTCTGGAGTTCTCTCCAGCCATCAGGTTTTCTGGTACCTGGTCTTTATTTTGAGAATTTTGTAGATAGAAATGATGAATTTTTAAATTCAATAGACAGAAGCTATAGTGAGACTATTAATCCAAGTAAAAGTATGCTAAACCTTACTTTATACCTTGAGAAAGTGTTTTGCTTATTTTGAGCCTGGCCTTGTGATTTTAAATTCACACACACACACACACACACACACACACACACACACACCCGTGGGTTAAGTGATGGCCCCTCTAAAGATATATCACCTGGAACCTATGAACCTTACCTTACCTGTGACCGTGGTAATTAATTAAGGATCTCGAGAAGGGAGCATCTTGAATTTTCCACGTGGGCCCTAAATCCAAAGACAAGTGTCTTATAAGAAGCAGAAGATGAGAAGACACAGGAGAGCAGCAGCTCATGTGAAGACAGAAGCAGAGATTGGACTGATGCAGCCACAAGCCAAGGAATGCCTGGAACCACCAGACACTGGAAGAGGCAAGGAAGGAGACTCCCCTGATACCTTCAGGAGGAGCAGGGCCCTGCTAACACTTTGATTTCAGACTTCTGGTGCCCAGAACTGTGAGAGAATAAAGTTCACTTGCTTTAAGCCACCTGGCTCATGGTCATTTGATGTGGCAACCCTAGGAAACAAATACGTACACATACTCTTTATCCCCTATACTTTCATTATATACCACTTCCCAATAGATACATACAAAAAAACAGATTTAAATGATTTGACATCTTCAGAAGATAGGAATTTTTCTGGAATTAAGATATGGATGATTCTGGCATCAAAGGGTGAATACTTATCAGCATGCCAATACGCTTTTTGTTGAATATTGAGACGAATCTTCCTGGTAATCAGAGTTAGCTCAGTTTTGAAAGATGGAAGAACAGTGGTAATGTTGAGCAAGTTTGGGGCTTTTGTGTAAGCGGAATTTTTCAGCCTCAGCGCTGGTGACATTTGGGGCCTGGTAATTCTTTATTGTCGGGGCTGCTCTGTGCAGTGTAGGATGTTTAGCAGCATCTCTGAACTCTACCCACCCAATGAAAATGTCTCCCCATGTTACCAAGTGTCTCCTGAGGGCAAAATCACCCCTGGTTGAGAACTACTGCTTTAAAAGATGACAAAAATATAGGCTCTGTGATAAGGACGAGAAAAATACTGAACAGTACATCAAAAGCAACAGAGAATTTTCTTTATTTTTTAAAATAAATTTATTTATTTATTAGTTTATTTTTGGCTGCGTTGGGTCTTCGTTGCTGCGTGTGGGCTTTCTCTAGTTACGGTGAGCGGTGGCTACTCTTCGTTGCGGTGTGCGGGCTTCTCGTTGCGGTGGCTTCTCTTGTTGCGGAGCATGGGCTCTAGAACGTAGGCTTCAGTAGTTGTGGTGTACGGGCTTAGTTGCTCCGTGGCATGTGGGATCTTCCCGGACCAGGGCTTGAACCCATGTCCCCTGCCTTGGCAGACGGATTCTTAACCACTGCGCCACCAGTGAAGCCCAGCAACAGAGAATTTTCTAAGGAGAACCATTTTCTTATTAATAATAAATGACTCTCCTTTGACTTAAAAGTGAGAAAATGTCTGTCACAGTTATAATTATCACACTGACAATTTTTAGTGTCAAAGAGAATCGTCCTGTTACAGAAGAGAGATCTTTTCTCAGACTTGAAAATGATATATATGTATGTGTATACATACATATTTGTGTATACATAGACACACATGGGTATATGTGTATGCATGTATGTATGTGTATGGTATGTATTGATATATATGCATGCATATATATCAACACATACCATTGATAATTCTTTATTAACAAAGAGGGCTGCAAGGGTTTCATATACCTCATTGTCCTGATTGGGAATTCTGAAGTTTCAGAGCATCATCATTTCTAACGATGATGGAGCAAATGAAAAGCCTTTGAGAAAGCTCTCCTTTCAGAAAGGGTGCAAGACCCGTTAGTATGGGCCTTGTAAAGTTAAAGTGAACTTTAACTGCAACAATAGTGTCGCCATTGTTTTCCAAGAGCCCTCATTTCTCTCACAGATCTAAGATTCACCCAACTAATATGAAAACAGAATTTCGTATTTTGTTCTCTACAAAGTGCTTATTACCTATTTGGAAATTTGTAATCTTCCCCATGCAATTCTGTGAGTCACCCAGCTGAGAATCCATCTATTTACTGACACACACAGTTGCCTAATGAGTTTTACAAGCCATGTATAATTACAGTGAATGCATCTTTCTTAAGATACACTTGTGGTAAGCTTGGGTTCTTCTACTTCTAGAAAAATGTTCACATGCGGGAAAAAAAGGTTTCCTTGACATATCTAAAGTCTTCTTTAAGTAGAGGAATATTTATTTAGCTTTACCTTTAAAATATACATTTCAAAAGATGCAGACAGAGGATGAACGTTGTTAAGGGCTGTTTCCTGCCTTGGGAATTGGACCGGACTGGCTGATCTAACAGTTCACTGAGATCTCAGAATGACACCACTTCCCAGAGACAACAGGAATCATGAGATAAGCTCTGGAAACAAATCAAGGATTTTTGTGGAAAGAACTCCCGGAGTCCCAGAGAGCAAAGCAAACTGTAGGGAGTATCTTCTTAAAATTGATCTTTGAAATTGAGTTTCATGAATCACAAGTGTTTCACAGATTGTCTACAGATGTTATAAGGACTTGAGTTTAATTGATAAAAAGGTAAATTCGCACAGAGATCTAGAA